>NC_142518.1:66466071-66804285 GCF_057876585.1 Rhinolophus sinicus | reverse complement strand
TTTTTTCCTAGGAATAATTTTGATGTGAGCCAGTGCATGTTCTCCTTTGAGATCATCACCGAGAAGCTGCACGTGCCATCACTGCCCTGTGCTGGACAAGCACTAGGGGATTTCTATGAAGGTGACTTTTTATTGGGGAATATTGGGGAACAGTGTGTTTCTCCAGGGCCCATCAGCTCCAAGTCATTGTCCTTCAATCTAGTTGTGGAGGGCGCAGCTCAGCTCCAAGTCCAGTTGCCGTTTCCAATCTTTAGTTGCAGGGGGTGCAAGCCACCATCCCATGCAGGAATTGAACCAACAACCTTGTTGTTGAGAGCTCGCGCTCTAACCACCTGAGCCATCTGCCTGCCCCTCCAGAAGCTCAGCTGCAGCTCCTTGTCTTCAGTCTAGTTGTGGAGGGTGCAGCTCACTGGCCCATGTGGGAATCAAACTAAACCCTGTTGTTCAGAGCTCGCTCTCTAACCAACTGAGCCATCCAACCACCCCTGAAGCTGACACTTTTTGAGACCACTGGCTTGAAATAGCCACCTCTTCCCCAAAACCCTGTTCAGGTTCAGTCCACTCTTGAGTCTTTATCAAGGGGAGAAGATAAAGCTCCACTTCCTGGAGGGTGAAAAATTATGTTGTTTGAATATGATATATTCATATTAAAGTGCACTGAATACCAAAATTTTTTTTGTTAATAGAATAAAAATTCTTTGTTGCCCTCCTAACAAATTTAATGTCCCCTTGCTAGGTTAGGTGAGCTCTTTAAAGTGATTCCTTTAAGAAGAAAATGTCTTCCTTTTGATCATGTGGTTCTCCTCCTAACAGGACTTCCTATTTCACTATGGATGAAGTCTAAAATCGTCCTCCTGAGTGTCAGCACCCACATTTTTTATACCTGTGAGTCTTCTCCCATGATGCCCATGCCTGACATGTTCTTTTCTTATAATTTCCTTTACTAGATTATCATTCAAATAACTTTTCAAACTCCACCTGGAGTAATTTAAGGAGTGCTAATACCTCCCTGTCTACTGTCTTTTGAACACTACTGTTCAATTATCTCCTAGAATGAACTGGCCCTTGATATGTATATGGTATAAATATTCTAACGTATTCAACGTTTGGTCTATGTATCTTCTAAATATTTGTGATGTTAATGTTATGTTCTCTCTAAAGAACATGTATATAAGTATTCCAGTTAAGATAGTACTAAGTATCTGCTTACTGGTAACAAGGAGAAAGATAAAGACTCTCTCTAAGAGACCTAGAGTCTAGTCATCTACAAATTTGAATAAGGGGAATTCTTACGTCTGAGCTCATCAGTTTTACTGTGCCTTTAGTCCATTGGCTGTGATTATAAGAAATTAACTCCCAACTCAGTCCAAAACTGGGTGTTCCCTCAAGGCAATTGCTATTTCTGAGTCTCAGAAATACATTGGAACCTTTCTTTATGGTTGGCCACTGGGGCCCATGATTTCAAACAGTGTCTAATTTTTCTGTAGGAATCTACTGTTCTACATTGCCATTTCTAGTGCATGCTACTGCTGCCTCCGTCCATGCCTGTGATTGGAATCCTCATGCTGTAGCTGCTCTGAGGCAAAAATCGAGAGATAAATGGTATAGCAGATGGGTGTCAAATATACTTTGAGGATAACAAGAAGGTGAGTGCAGGGTAAATACATCTTCTGACAACTCCGAGTGACTTTCCATATATACTATCAGGCAGTGACTTTCAGAAAACATTTCTCCAAAAACCAAACAAGACCAACTGTATTGCTTGCCTTCATCATCTTACTATACAAAGTACTAGACTCATACTGAAGGATTTTACTCAGAGAATTTGAGTGACATAATGTAGAAAGTTAATTGCATGTTATTGGTTGGGGGAGGAGACGAGGTAAGCAGCCAAGGTCTGGAACCAGTAAAGTAAGATAATAAAATGGTTGAAATAAAACTATGGGACTTTAGACTGTGAGTGCTATTTAAAGATGTGGACTGCCTGCTCTAAAAGAAATTGGAGAGGAAAACAATGGGGAAAATGTTAAGCTGGAGTGATAACTCATGAAATGTGAGTCATCCTCATTGTCTACAAAATAAAGTGGAGAAGAACTGGCTTTTTTCCCCCTTCTTTTCTTTTCAAAATACACAACTAGAAAAGAGAATTGGGAAAATCTACGTGGTCATTTTTCTTCTTGCCATGCTATGGCTGTGTCCCATTTGACGGTACTGCTGTTTTTCCTCATTTCGTTGTCTTTATACCTTTTGTAGCTGAAACTGTTCTGCAACGCTGATGGTGTAATCCTGGGGATGGTCCTCAGCGCTGAAAAAAGCTGCTTCATTGCGTGCCAAATGTTACATCAGGACCCTGGGAGCATTTTGCATGTCCACCAAAATGTGGAATCTTTTCTGGGGGAAGAATTTCAGCTTCCTGGAAGCAGAGAAATAGAGGAGCAGAAGCACTGTCATTATCCTCAGCAAATTATCAGTGACCAGCGGAAATATAAAGCTACCAGGGTTTCTGTGAGGGAAATGCTAGTGGTAGCCACCAAGCCAGAGTGGCAAAAGTGGACTCAGTCTGTAGAAACTCCCATTGCCATTCTTCATCAGCAAGAGTACAGTAAGGCATGGAGGACACAGATCCGGAAGACTCAGCCAGTGAAATCCTATGCTGCTCATGTGGATCACAGTCCTGGATCTGAGCTGTAACCCCTGTCCTCTGCTAGAGGAGATACATCCTGCGGCAAGGGTTCCATGTGTGAGTTACCCTCCTTAGTCAATCCCCTTAACTTATTAGCTCAACCCAAGTTCTAATCCCCTTGCCTCCTCGTGAACTGTTTTAATTTGTTTTTTTGTTGTTGTTGTTTTTAGAAAAACAGCTTTATTGTGATATATTCACATTTAAAGTATGCATATTCACATTTAAAGTATGCAATTCAGTGGTTTTTAGTATATTCACAATTGTGGAACCATTATCAGTCATTTTTAGAATATTTTTATCACCTCAAAAAGAAACCCTGTAACCTTTAGCTGTAACTACCCTAATCCTACATTCCCTCAAGCCTTGGGCAACCACTAATGTATATTTTGTCCTATATATTTGTCTGTTCTGAACATTTCATATATGGTAAATGGAATCATATAATATGTGGCTTTTTCTGACTGGCTGCTTTTAGTTAGCATAGTTTTCAAGGTTCATTCCTGTTGTAGCATACTAGTACTTCATTCCACATATATGTGTGAGTGTGTATGTGTACACTTAGCAGCTATATTGAGATATTATTCATATAACTTACAATTCACACATTTAAAGTGAATAATTCAATGTTACTTAGTATAATCACAGAGGCATGCAATTATCAGTAGTTTTAAATCGTTTTAGAACACCTGTTTTCAATTACCTAGGAGTGGAATTGCTGGGTCATATGGTAATTCTATGTTTATCTCTTCGAAAAAGTGCCAAACTTCACATAGTGGCTGCACCAACAATGTACAAAGGTTCTAGTTTATCCACACACTCAGCAACACTTGTTTCTGTTTTCTTTATGGCCAGCATAGTGGGTATAAAGTGGTATCTCCTTGTGGTTTTATTTCGCATTTCTCTAATAATGCTGTTGAGCATCTTTTCATGTGCTTGTTGGCCATCTGTATATCTTCTTTGGCAAATGTCTATTCAAGTCTTTTGTATATATTTTAATTGGGCTGTTTGTCATTTTGTTGTTGAATTGTAAGAGTTCTTCAGACATAATTTGCAAATATTTTCTTCCATTCTCTGAATTGTCTTCTTTGTTAAAGACTTTATTTAGAGTAGTTGTAGGTTCACAGAAAATTTGAGAGAAAGGTACAGAGATTTCCCAAATAGCCCCTGCCTCTACACATGTGTAGCCTCCCCCACTTTCATCATTCCTCACCAGAGTGGTACTTTTGTTACAATTGATGAACCTATATTGACACATCATAATCACCCAAAGTTCATAGTTTACCTTAGGGTTCACTCTTGATGTACATTCTTTGGGCTTGGACAAATATATAATGACATGTATCCATCATTGTAGTATCCTACACAATATTTCTAGTGCCCTAAAAAATCCTTTGTGCTCAATCTATTCCTGCCTTGCAATCCCTGTCGACCACTGATCTTTTTTTTTTTTTTTTTTTAGATAATTTATTGTTAAATGAAGAAGTCACAAAGCAAAATGGAGTGGGACAGATGATGAAGATAAATTAAAAAAAATAATATTTGTCAAATACTATTTTGGATTCCTAAGGTTAGGAAAAGTGTCAGATGAAAAGGTAATCATTCTTTTTAAAATATCTGGATTTGAAAACAGCTTTTCTCTGAAAATACAAATAATCCTTATTACATAATTTAACAGACTGAGAAAAAAGAGTTTTTAATAAGTAAGCTGTATCTCCCACATACACTTAGGAATGTTTGGTTTTATTGAGTGAGTTTTAAAAATCCTTGTTTCTACCGTGAAAACCAACATGAATCCACCGTTTGCAGATGTCATTTACCTACCCTGAAGTGTCCCATTGTGTCTTCACATGCTTCCTTTTCTGCAACTTGCAGCCAATCAGGTTTGAAGAAAAAGGATTAGAAAGAACTAAAGTTGGTTCCCTAGTGAATAACTTAACAAAATAAAACCTGTTTTTCCATTAGCATTACATGTTCGTAGTGGCTCACTTCTACTTACTTTATTGATATAGTTCAGATTCTCTCCATACCTAGAATGATTTGCTGGATCTTAATCCAATCCCCTAAGCAAAATCTCATGGACCTCTCAGAACATCGCTGTGATCAAAGGTCATGTTCTCCCACACTTGTCTCTTCTGTCAAGCTGCCCACCATAGTTATAGCATTCTGAGCTCATTTAAGTGTCCCCATGGGGCCAGAGCAAAGCTTTAGGAATTCTCTTAACATAACTTAAAAATTATGTTAACCATTTGTCTTAATTGACAAGATCATGGAATCAGAGAGAAAAATCTGTTTTTATCACCAATGCAGTGGCATTTACTCTTCCAAATGCAGGACGTATTTGTTGCTCTGTGTGGCTGAGGAGACTACAGGGTCCCAGAGTGCCCATCTGAGGGGTCTCCGCTGAGCCTCACCGTGGCAAACTCCAGACGACCAGCCCACTGCAGGCTCCCCTGAGGGGGTGCCTCCAATTAGGAGCACGGACAGACTAAACTGTTAAATCTGAAGAGGACACCTGACAATTTGGCTTTGTAGGCCTTCAATCACTTTAAATGAGTGTGATTATCATCACACCTGCTCTCCTCAGAACAAATCCCTGCTGTGGCTCCAGGGTATGCATAGAGCCATCAATTCTGCTTTCAGGACAGATGGAAGCTGTCAACAGAAACCTGGAGATATAGTGGGAGTCCAAGCTTACAATACTCTGTAACCCTTGAGCAGTTGAGCACTTGACATAATTTGGATGTATTCAGAGGATGGACTTACAGTTTGTTCTTTCCAGAATTGGAAGAGAAAGAGCTATCTGCCCCTTTCTTCACTCAACCTCAGGGATTGGCAGGCGGAAGAAGTAAGGGTTGGGGTGAGGCTGAGCGGGCAGGTAGTGAAGCCAAAGGTGGCCTAGCCCACTGTACCCTCCTAGCCCAGCTGCCCTCCCTGCTTCTGAGGCCAGTTCAGCTGAATTTAGTATCTTCATTTCACACCTGACAACATCAGTGTCACACTAAACTGAACGCTTGAATGTGTACCATCAAAACTGCACCCAGGTTTTGGAGTTGGACTTGTGACATCATTCCCTATTTTGAATTCACCTTTGCTTCACCTGAGGGAGAAGGGGCTGCAATTTCCTTGCTTATGGCTTAGACCTAAGGTACCTGCAGTATTGTCTGCAATGTTGACCCAAAGTTCTAAGAGCAGTTGACCCAGGGTACCTGGAGACGACATCCGTCCTGATGAACCAGATCACCTAAAACATCCACAGCCACCTCCTGCCAGACTTCGCCAGATCCCAGGTGTGGCCACCTGTTCCTGTCGTGAGTGAAACCACCCATCGTGTAGTCCCCAAATGCATTTTTCCTAAGCATTCTTTTAAAATGCTATTTCTCAAAAGAAAATTCCATTCTCTTTGCTGTGTTTCACCTTACTAAAAAACCAGAAAGTGTTCTAAAACCCCAAAATACATATCAGGAGAGTTACATAAGCCTGTGGACACATTACCAGGTGCCAAGAGTGTGAGGCACTATGCCAGAACCTGAGCTCAGAAACAACCCGTGGAAGGAACAGGAACGGAAGCCATTGCTCCCAAATTTGGTCAGTTGACCTGACCCTCCTGAAGAGGTGAAAACAGGATGAACTATTTATTTATTTATTTATTTATTTATTTATTTATTTATTTATATTAGTTTCAGGTGTACAAAACAACATAATGATTAGACATATACCTTACAAAGTGATAACTCCAATAAGTCTATTACCCATCTGACACTGTACATAGTTATTACAATATTATTGACTATATTCCCTATGCTGTACTATATAGCCCACTATTTTCTAAATTGTAATCGCCATTCAATATTATGTTAGTTTCAGGTGTACAGCATAGTGTTTAGACATTTATATAATTTATGAAATTATCTCCCTGATTAGTACCCATTTGACAGTATGCATAGTTTTCACATTGTTATTGACTGTATTCCCTACACTGTACTTTACATCCCCATGACTATTTTGTAACTACCAATTTGTACTCTTTTTTTAAATTAGTTTCAGGTCAGAATGGCTATAATCAATTTGTAGTTCTTAATCCCTTCACCTTACTCACCTCCTCCAATCTAGCAGCCATCATTTTGTTTCCTGTATCTAGTTCATTTATTTTGTTCTTTAGATTCTACATATAAGTGAGATTATATGGTATTTGTCTTTCTCCATCTGACTTATTTCACTTAGCATAATACCCTCTAGGTCCTTCCATGTTGTCACAAATGGTTAAGATTTCATTATTTTTTATGGCAGAGTAATATTCCATTACACACACACACACAGACACACACACACACACACACACACACACGGTGCCAAAAAATGTATACACATTTTAAGAATGAAATCTTATCAGTATCATGTCATTTCCAAATAATGACAGTTTTACTTCTTCCTTTCCAATTTGGATGTCTTTTATTTCTTTTTCTTGTCTGATTGCTGTGGCTAGAACTTCCAGCACTATGTTGAATAGAAGTGGAGAAAGTGGGCAACCTTGCCTTGTTCCTGATCTTAAGGGGAATGGTTTTAGCTTTTCCCCATTGAGTATGTTGTTAGCTGTGGGTTTATCATATATGGCCTTTATTATGTTGAGATACGGTCCCTCTATTCCCACTTTCTTAAGAGTTTTTATCATAAATGGCTGCTGGGTTTTGTCAAATGCTTTTTCTGCATGTATTGATATGATCATATTTTTATTTTTCATTTTGTTTATATGTTGTATCACATTAATTGATTTGCAGATATTGAACCAGCCTTGCATCCTAGGAATCCCACTTGATTCTGGTGTATCATCTTTTTAATGTATTGCTGAATTCAGTTTGGTAATATTTTGTTGAGGATTTTTGCATCTATGTTCATTAAGGATAATGGCCTATAATTTTTCTGTAATGTCTTTGTTTGGCTTTATAAGTAATAATTTTCCACCAAAAGCCCCATAATCCAAATGATGTACTAAGTCCCCTAGCCTAGGGGTTGGGTCACTCAGATCATTCACTTGTGTCCTCATTTGGTTTAATAAACAAGGCACATTAGCAGAGTCATCAGGTATGAACACAACATCCTTTTTGGGTAATGGTACAGGTGTCTCCTTGTGAGGCAGGAATAATGTCCAAGGCCATTATATTTTGGAGGACAGTTTTTCTTATTAGAGATATCTCAGTGTTCAGTAAAGACAGGTTTTGCCAGCTATCATTTAAAACTTGGGTGAATTTAGTAAGAGCTTCTGTGTATGCTATAATGTCCTCTAGGCCAGTTGAGGGAATAAAGACAGCAGCCAAACGATCATACAACAGGATGTGCCTATCCCATGACTGAACACCACAGAAGCAGCGGAAGTTTAATGTCAAAAAGACAGATATTCAGTAAAAACTTGTATCGGGAGGTCTTCCCCTTTTATAACAATTACACTTGTGGTCTGGTCTTTAGATGTTAATATGGCTGCAGCTTTAGGAACTGGACTTAATTGTGCATACCATACATATTGGCCAGGGGAGGCAGCTTGTGAGGCGTGAGGAGATAACACTAGGGGTGGGATATACCAGACCAGGACTCCCACATTCTTCCTTGTTTCAATGGTGTGTGTTTTATTCCAGGTATAGTACATTTCAGTAAGTGCAGCTTACAGAAGGATAATGGGATTCCAGTGGAGATTGAGTAACTCCCCCTTACCCAGGGATGCAAAGTAAGTCACCCATCCTGGTGGGATGTCCTATTGCAAATTCCAGTAGATAATGCCTTTCCCAGGTGTGATGGGGCTTGGTGTTCCCAGTAGCATAGCACATTGTTCCATGGTGAGAGCACAATGGCTGTCTGCTGCCACTTCCATACCTTTACATACCTTCATGGTGTTAGATGTCTCCACAGGGGTCCCTGGTCTGGTATATGGAGTAACAGGACCTATTGGTTGATTATTCAGATGTATGAAAGCCTGAGATGGCACTTTTGCTCACCCAGTCAAGGTGGTTTTACTTGTTAGTTATGTAATCTGCTGCTTTAATAGTCCATTCTTTTTTTCCTACCAAACCTGGCTGCTTGTGGGTTATAGGGGAGTTGGAACCTCCATTCAATGTCATGTTCTTTTGCATATCATGACCTTTGTTGTGCATATCATGACTTTTGGAATGTAACCCCTTCCCATCCCTGTCTATTCGACAAGGGTGTCCATATATAGTACTCAGTTTTTCTGATCCCATAATGGTGGGCAGCCTGGTTTGTGTGACTACAGGGGAAAGCTTGGGTTAAACCAGACACAGTGTCCACACAAACCTATGACAGACCAGCCGCCACAAGTCGATCAGTACCTAAATGGTGGAGTGGGAATGGATAAAAAGACACTCACACAAATGCTGATGCGGCCGGTCTTCAGTGATCCTGAAGCTCCGAGTTTATTTCCCATCACCAATATATACCGTTTGAGTACGTGCAGTTTAGCAATGAAAATATGCATTACCTCAGCGAAAGTAAATCTTTAACTTTTACATAGATACTACAAAATCACCGAAACTCCCAAAAGTAATTATCCCATAACAGAATCTACCAATTATCCCGATAGCCATCAATCCTCTGTGTCCGGGAACTGGCCGCTCCCACCACATACCTCAGCAGCTTGTAAGCACCCTCCAGGTGTAGGCAGAGACAATGCCTTAGGGGCAGAAACAGGTTAAGCATAAACCGAGCCATTCTATAAGGCTCAGAGTTACCTGTAACCATGGCTCCCCACATTTCCCCCTTTTTTATTTTATAGGAACAAAATCCATCCAGCCAGGATGGCAAGGTGACGGTGCCTGTGTTAGGTGTCCCAGGATGCCCGCCTCAACTTACCCGTCTTTGGTACTCATATTTCATCATACAAGCCCTGTCTTAGGTGTTGAAGCGGCTCCCAAGCATTTACCCGTCGTTGACTAACCCGTCCCTCTTAATGCACAGGGGTGAGAGGCTTAAGGCTTCTCCTTAAGCTCAAGCTGATGGATGTCAGCTCGTAAGTCTAACATCCTGCTGATGAAACATCTAATGAGGATGGGGAGTAGGCACAGAACCAGACAGACACAGATGCCCAATGCAAGGAATATCATAACAGAATGGGTAATATAAGGCATAGAGGGCAAAACATTCCTAAGAACATCAACGAACTCAGAAGCAGCCTGAGCTGCATCAAATTTCAAGGGTTCAGCTTCTCTCATATTTTGGATTTCACCATGAAGCCGAAGTATGTCTAAAGATAGGTTAGCATCATGTCAAATTCCTTGAAGATGTAAACGAACCCGATTCCAATCATATTGACTATTATTATATTTTTTAGAAGTAACACATATCCAATGATATTCTGAATGACATTCTAAATGAGATTTAACTTTCATACCTTGAATCACATCTCCCATATACTGAACCGTATCATAAAGGGCATTCACTTTTTGCTCCAATTTCTCATCAATAGCTTCTTGGATCCCTAAAGCTAAAGTAACATTTTTTGAAAGAGTATTAACATAATGAGCATTTTGAATAGTCTGAGAAAGAGCCACAGCTGCTGTAGCAGCAGTTGCAATTATAGTAACCAAAGCCATAATTTCTGCAAGTAGAAGTCCAATAAACTGCTTTGGTCTACTCAAAGCATATTCAATTTCTTTGAAGATCTGCAAACTTCTTTCAGCATACCAATGCCCAGAAATATTAACAGGAAGCATAACAAAAGACGGTTGCTTAAGTATCATAACATGAGTTCCCAATGGTACCCAAGAAATACAATTTGCTAAATAACAATTACTACAGGATACATTAAATTGATTTCCTATAAAATGTACATTAACATTTCCAATCAAGAGTGCATAAGGGGAAGGAACACAAGCAGATACATTAACAGTTTTAGCAACAGTAGTCCAATCTCTAGTCCCATCTTTCAAGACACTCACATGACTGCAGGGAGTGCCTGATTTACAGAACTCAACCATTTGAACAACCTCATCCATTACTCCCATACGTCTCCATAGTGAATTTGCTGATATTGCGTGTCAGAATTCCAAAGTCCAGAAGTCAGTCCTCGGGCCCATCCTGACCGGTTACTTTTTGACCAGTCAATGATGTATCTGTCTGTCCCAGGGATGTTATAACGAACAGGATCATTGCCAGGACAGTCTCTCCATGGGACAGTCTCAGTGTGCAATTTCAACCCTTTTTTGCAAGATGGACGCGATGGAGGGACGGGCAGATTTATCTTGCGTCCTCCGGACCAATCGCCTAGCATGTTAAGACGAACAGTCCATCCAACTAAAGAGTCATTAATGTGCATAGTGACAGGAGAACCACGCAAGCACCCAGATGTTGACATATTTTTTGCAATACAAATAGGCAAACCTATTCCTATACCATTATAAGTGAAATTCTTTTCCAGATGCTGTTTCATGTGCCCATCAGAGGGCAGTCCTAAGGCATGGGTATCATTAACATAGATTGGTATCTCAGGACCGTCCCACACAACGGGGTGGAGGATTGGTGGATCAGGTACATAGGCCCAATACGTCTGGTCGTCTTCTGCATTGCTGAGGGCTATCAGCCTCATCAGTAGGTAGAGGGTCCACATGTCGCACCAATCGTTCTGGCAGCCACCGGGGGCCTTCTGCATCCTGTGGAAAAACACATACATGTCCTCATCCCCACATGAGGACTGGATCTGGGCCTTGCCAAGAGCCCGTAAGTGGATCTCTCCATTTGACCAAAGCCTGAGGGGCAGTAGAAGGATGCCAAAAGCGCTCCGCAGCACACTTGCCATGGGCATCCAAGGTCAAAAAATTTTGAATAAAGAGAGAATGAGACAGATAATTATGAGGCGTCAGGGGATATAACTCCCCCTTTTTTATTTTATGCAAATTGACTTTTAATGTACCATGAGTGTGCTCAACAATCCCTTGTCCTTGGGGATTGTAAGGAATGCCAGTAACATGATTGATCGAAAATTGCTGGCAAAATAGAGAAAATTTTTTGCTGGTATAACCTGAGCCATTATCTGTTTTAAGTTTTTTTGGAGTTCCAATCATGGCGAATGCAGCAAGACAATGCCTAATAACATGGGATGTAGCTTCACCAGTCTGAGCTGTGGCCACAACAAATCCTGAAAAGGTATCAATGGAGACATGAACATATTTTAACTTTCCAAATTCAGGTATATGAGTCACATCCATTTGCCATAAGTCATTAGGACTTAGGCCTCGAGGGTTGACTCCATAATGAGGCACAGGCTGGAGATGTGAACAGTCCGGACACTGTTTTACTATCTGACGTGCTGTTTCTCTGGTTATATTAAACTGCAGTCTCAAGCTCTGGCTGTTTTGATGGTGGAGGCTATGGGCCTTTTGTGCCTTTTTTATTTGAGTCAAGGCAATGAGCTGAGTGGCAGAGTCTGCAATTTGATTTCCTGAGGCTAAAGGGCCTGGAAGATTAGAGTGAGCTCTGATATGGCCAATGTAAAATTTCTCACAGCGCAGCTGAATGGCCTGCTGTATCTGAAGAAACAGGTCCTGAATAACAGGATTACTGGTGCTAATAAAAGGTACCGTTTCTAAATTCCTGATGGCACGAACCACATAATGGCTGGCAGAGAATAAATTAAAAGACTGGGAAGCAAAGTCAAGCAATACCATATGAACTGCTCGAAGCTCAACTATCTGAGCTGAGGCTGGAGGTGTCTGCACTCTCTTGGTGACCTTTTTATTGAGCGCATAGACAGCTACACCATTGTTGGATCCATCAGTAAAAACATTAGGTACAGCAGGAAGAGGAGCATGTGACACTATTGAAGGGAAAATTGGATCATGACGTTGAAAAAATTGAAGCAATTTATGCTTGGGATAATGATTATCCAAAGTTCCCACAAAATGAGCCAATGCGACAGGAAAACTATTTGTAAACTGCATCAGGCCTTGAATCTGTGTTTTTGTAAAAGGGATAACAATAGGATCTGGCTCCTTTCCATAATATTTTCGAGCTTCCAAGCGGCTCTCCTGAATTAAACTGGCCACAAATTCATAATAAGGAGTAAGATTCTTTTGAGCAGCCACATGGAGGTATATCCATCTAAGTGGCCCTTCTTGCCATAACACCGCTGTCGATGTATGCTTGGTGTTCAGAACATACACATATAGAGGTTTAGAATAATCTAAAAAGGAAACATGCTGTTGCTGAATGGCTTCCTCAACCTTAGAAAGAGCCTTCCGTGCAGGCTCAGTAAGAGACCTGGGGGAGATCGGATCAGAATCTCCTTTTAATATTTCAAACAGTGGTTTAAGATCTCCAGTAGTTAGTCCCAAAGAAGGATGCAGCCAATTAATATCCCCCAACAGCTTCTGAAAATCATTAAGAGATTTAAGATGATCTTTTCTAAGCTCTATTTTTTGTGGGGCGAAATACTGAGCAAACAACTGAAATCCCAAGTAAGAATAAGGCTCACTTTTCTGTACTTTCTCAGGTGCAATAATAAGACCCGAGGCCAGAAGATTCTTTTTCATATCTACAAAGCAAGCTAACAACATTCCCTCTTTCTCACAAGCCAATAAGATGTCATCCATATAATGAATGATATACACAGAAGGGAACTGTTTTCTGGTGTTATCAATTGCTTCACTAACAAACTTCTGACACAAGGTGGGGCTATTAGCCATACCTTGGGGAAGGACTCGCCATTGATATCTTTTCATAGGCTCCTGGAAGTTCGGGCTAGGAATACTAAAAGCAAATCTCTTACAATCTTGGGGATGGAGTGGTATAGTATAAAAGCAGTCTTTCAGATCTAGCACTATTTTATAAGTATCCTTTGGAATAGCAGAAGGATGAGGTAACCCTGGCTGGAGAGCACCCATAACTTCCATAGTTTCATTTACTTTTCTCAAATCCTGCAACAATCTCCATTTCCCCGATTTTTTCTTAATTACAAAAATGGGTGAATTCCAGGGCGAAGTAGATTCAATTACATGGCCTTTATCAAGCTGCTCCTGTACTAGCGCTTGAGCAGCTAATATTTTTTCTTGTGTAAGGGGCCATTGATCTATCCACACAGGCATATCAGATTTCCAAGTTATTGCTTCTGCAGTTTTTTGGTGGAGTACAGGTAGATCTATGACCCCTGGGGAAAATATCCTAGACCTGCTCTTTGTAAATTAGGGGTAGGTGAAACAGGTTCCTGATGACCTTGTCCCTCAGTGCCTAAGCCTTGTCCTGGGAGGAGCCCTTTATCAAACATCTGTTGAGTTACTTGAGTGCTTGGGCTAAAAAGATAAACTCCCATATTGCTCATAATGTCCCATCCCCATAGGTTAACGGGCAGACCGGGGACAATGTACGGCTGAAAAGTCCTCTGATGTCCTTCCTCATCTTGCCATGACAATAAATTACTGCTTTGCTTAGGGGAATGAGACTGACCTATGCCCTGTAAGTCTGTGTTAGTGCATCGCGTAGGCCAACTGGAAGGCCAATGCTCAACAGCTATACAGGATGCATCAGCTCCAGTATCCAAAATCCCTTGAAAACTCTTCCCATTAATTTTAAGCTGTAAAACAGGTCGATCTCTTTTTATTTCCTGAACCCAATAAGCATCAGAGGAACCGAATCCTTGGTCTCCACGTTTCTGATTTTGTCTATTTTTCCCTATTTTTACACGAGGCAAAATAATTAGCTGAGCTATGCGAGTCCCAGCAGGTATAACTGAGATGTTTAAAGGTGAATGAGTCATAATTTTAATTTCTCCGGTAAAATCCTCATCAATAACTCCCGGGGAAACTTGAATCCCCTTCATAGTGGTACTACTTCTTCCTAACAACAAACCTACAGTTTCTGGTGGTAGTGGCCCAAAGATCCCTGTGGGCAATGCTTGCATTCCCATTTCGGGAGTTAGTACGATGTCGATGGTGGAACACAGGTCCAATCCTGAGGTGGCTCGGAATAAATCTGTGATGTATTTCCTCTCAGAGGCTCGTTCCCTTTCTGTCCCTGCATCTGCCCTGGGATCTGCAGTGCCCCATAACATTGTTGATTCAGGGCCAGGGGCTGGCCCCTCACCCAGTTTCCCTGGATGGGTCTCCCATCTTTATCTGTCTTGGATTTGCATTCATTGGCCCAATGTTTTCCTCTCCTACATTTAGGACAAATATCTGGAGGCTTTTTTGCAGGAGCGGTCGAGTTCTTAGACTCTCCTTTACGAGGGCACTGGGCAGCTCGATGTCCCAATTTTCCACAAGTAAAACAAGCCCCAGAGCGACTCCCTGCATTGAGTCTTGCCTGTTGATACATTATTTCTTTCATAGGCTTCCCTTGTATAGCTGCTGCTATGGCTATGCCTTGGGTAAAGGAGGATCCCACATCAGCACACAAGCGAATATAGTCAGATAATGTCCCTTTCTTTCTAAATGGCCTAATGACTGCTTGACAGGCAGAATTAGCATTTTCATAAGCAAGCTGCGTTATAAAAGACTGAGTGGCAGCCGATGGCCCAAAAATCTGCCCTGCGGCTGTGTTGAGGCGAGACACAAATTCCTGAAAAGGCTCATCTGCTCCCTGCCTTACCTGAGAAACATGTTCCTCCTTGCGGGAAGTATCAGGCAACATTCGCCAAGCGTCTTTTGCTGCTGCAGTGGTTTGAGCGTAAACTCCCGCCGCAAAGCCCATCTGGTTTTTTAATTCAGCATATATGCCTTCTCCTGCCAGCATGTCAAAAGTAATAGGAATTTGCCTTAGGGCATTTTGATTAGCCTTCTTTTTGCAATTTTCATAAAACTCTGATTTCCATAAGAGATAGTCGCCCCCAGAAAGGCAAGCATGAGCAATATGCTTCCAATCCTCTGCAGGGGTAGCTTCACTAGACAAGGCATCCAAAATTGCCATGGTGAAAGGGGCGATAGGACCGTATTGTGCGCAAGCCTCCTTTAATTCCTTCAATTGTTTCCATTGAAATGGCCTCCATTCTCTAAACCTATTCCCTGCCTGGTCAAGCCTTTCAAAGATAGGATATATTCCAAATTGATCTGTGGATTCCCCCTGCTTGTGAGCTTCTTCACAAGCCATTTGAAGAGGGGAGCGCACAACAGAGTCCAACCCTGGCTTAACACAACCTGGTGGAGGCTTAGTAGGCATGTCCCAAACCGGAGGCTGCAGCGGAGGACCCCCATACAGGGCTCCTCAGGAGGTGGTGCAGAGGGATTAACTGTGGGGGGATCTTTACCCCGAGGATTCCATTGATCTCTAAAAGGAATCTGGGGACCCCGAGGACAATTTCCTCCATCCACAGCAACTTTAAGTTCTATCAACTGTCCCTGAATCTTCTTTAGCTGATCTGCAAAAGAAAGTGTAGTGCCTGCAGGTTGCTCGTCTTCTTGAGCCATAGCCACCAATGGAGGGTATTTGTCTCTATCATATTTGACTGCCTCATCCTCTAATTCTTCCTGATCTTGAGGGTCTAAATCTTCCCAGTGCTCGACCGGAGGTTCCAGATAAACAGGCTCTTTGTTAACCTTAGAAAATCCTTCTGTGTGTTTGGCTCCCTCCTTCTCCTCTCTCTCCTCTGGAGAAGCGGCAGATGGAAGAATGTCCTCATTTCCAGCTTGTTTCACTTTCTCTAGCTTACAGCCCTCACGCTTAAGA
The DNA here is from genome assembly GCF_057876585.1 of Rhinolophus sinicus. Classification (NCBI taxonomy): domain Eukaryota; kingdom Metazoa; phylum Chordata; class Mammalia; order Chiroptera; family Rhinolophidae; genus Rhinolophus; species Rhinolophus sinicus. The sequence goes on along the minus strand of NC_142518.1, from coordinate 66,787,949 downwards.
TCTAAACAATCCCTGATCAAAGTCCATAACCCGAATGTTTCTACAGGGACCTGCTGAGGTCTGTGGACAGCATAATAATCTTGTAACTGTTCTCCCACTTTCTCCCAAGTTCCCAGACTGACAGTGCCTTCTTCTGGAAACCATGGACAGACTTCTTTTACAAATTCTAAAAACTTGTCTAGCTGTTCTCTGCTCACCCGACTGCCACGGGCGGCAAGCAATTTCTTAAGTCCTCTGACATACAGGTCCTTGCTGCTCGCGTGACCCATTTTTTCTGATGTGTCTCACTCACCGCGCATCCACTGAAATAAGCTCCTCTTCGAGCCGGGCCCTTGCCACGCGGTGTTCCTCACTGTTACCCCCGTATTCAGGTCCCTGTTCGGGCGCCAGGTATGACGGACCAGCCGCCACAAGTCGATCAGTACCTAAATGGGGGAGTGGGAATGGATAAAAAGACACTCACACAAATGCTGATGCGGCCGGTCTTCAGTGATCCTGAAGCTCCGAGTTTATTTCCCATCACCAATATATACCGTTTGAGTACGTGCAGTTTAACAATGAAAATATGCATTACCTCAGCGAAAGTAAATCTTTAACTTTTACATAGATACTACAAAATCACCGAAACTCCCAAAAGTAATTATCCCATAACAGAATCTACCAATTATCCCGATAGCCATCAGTCCTCTGTGTCCGGGAACTGGCTGCTCCCACCACATACCTCAGCAGCTTGTAAGCACCCTCCAGGTGTAGGCAGAGACAATGCCTTAGGGGCAGAAACAGGTTAAGCATAAACCGAGCCATTCTATAAGGCTCAGAGTTACCTGTAACCATGGCTCCACACACAAACCAAGGCATATTTAGAACCATCACTCATAGGGAGGGGCCAATACAATCAATTTGCTAATCCCTCACCAGTTAGGAACTCTGGCGAATGGTCCAGACTCCTTTGGCAGTTGCCTTGGCATTGTTTAGAACACACAGGATGTACTATTACTGCATAAACCAAGTCACAGTATTTTAAGGGCAATTTAGCATCTTTGGCATTACACTACCCACCTGGGCCCTACGGTGGCCACTCTTTCTGTGCACCTAATCTGTTGTATCTACTGAAGGGTCAGTTGCTAGGGCTCGTATCTGGGATAGGGCATCAGCTTTCTGATTGCCAGGGGGTGGAAAACAGTGAGGACACTGTCTCAGGCTCTTACAGGCAAACCCAAATGCCTTTCTACATATGCTGACTCCATATTTATTTATGATCTTATTTATGATCACCCACCCCTTGGCTTCCAATTGTTCATGCCATAGGGTTAATCCCTTTAGAACAGCCCAACTGTCAGTGCAAAGGGTTAACAGCCAGGGCTCATGAGTGATAACCAGTCAAACTGCACTAAATTCAGCCACTGGCTGCTACAGTTTGTTCCTGTTTCCATCCAGATGGTGTCAGTGTTGGGCTGAATGGTGACTGCAGTCCATGTGGGCAGGTTGCCCCAACTAGACTATACCAGGAATAAGTGGGAATTTCCCCTATTCTCTCTCTACAGGAAATAGGTGGCAGCATAGAAACAGGGATGCAGGCATTTGGAGGGTCTACATATTCTCCAGGGTCTAGTAGCACCACATTTCTAAAGACAGTGTGCTGGCAGACAGGGTGCTCCTCTACTCCACATAGGAATGCCCCTTAGTCAAAGTGGGAGTTTGAGCCATGGCAGAGGTGGGTCAATAGAACGTATTCCCAATCTACCTCTTGATAGGAAGTTCTTACCATGGTATGCTATTCCTTAAAGGTGTCTAGTCATATCTGATTCTGTGCACATTTTTTAATGTGACATCCCAGTCAAAACCTTGGTAATATAACCTATGATTCCATTTATGTCCTGTTACAAGGAGAACAGATTCTTATTGGACTTATGCAAATAACCACATTGCTATGAAAATAAGAATGCTCACTAAGAGTTTCCGAATTCTGGAGGAACCAAGTAGGGAGAAAAAGATGTTTCATCTTTGTTTATCAACGTATATGTTAACAAATTGCTGATAGCATAAGAGAAAACAGTTACCTTATATCTGGAAAAACAAAACATAAAAGAACCAACAACGTTTCAAACAAAGAGTTATAAAATTATTCTCATCAGTTCATTTAGTCCCATGTAATTAATTCTTGTTTATATTCATCTTTTGTTAGCAGCCTTATCAGTTCATCAATTTTTTTCATTAGAGTTCTGTAAATTGTTGTTCAGTTCAGTGGTATGATCTTAGTTATCAGAAATCTGTACTTGTCGGAGTCTTTTCCATTAATCCCTTTGATGATGAAGCATTTTTACAGGAATACTTTTGCAAAAGCATTAGAGTAAAACAATAACTGTCTGTAAATGACAAAAGAATTAAATATGGTCAGGGCTAGAGATCTGATAAGAATTAATTATAATGCAATTGACAAGGGAATTTGGTTGTTTTTTTGCGGCATATTTTTCAAAATTACTAGAATTATTATTGGAGGGGGTCATTGAGAGGACGTGACTGGGAGTGGACCAATGAGCTGGACCCAGGCGGCTGGAAATTCCTTATCCCCTCTCGTGTTCTCGGAATGTACATTCTACCCACTATTCACAAGTGGGAGCATTTTCAAGCGTGGAGTCTTAAGAGATCAATGTGTTTTTAAGATCATCTGGACTGAATATGTTACTGTACCTAATTAAAGCCTCTATATAAACGTTTGAGATTCTCGTTCGTGAGTGCAAAGATCTACTCGTCTTGCGATTGCCCAAGGCAAGCCTCATATGTAAGTTAATACTACCATCTACCAGTTGGGCGTGGTCTGCCTGTCTTCAGTCTCTCCTTACTCTCCTTCTATGGGGGCCAGTTTGTGAACCAACAATTGGTGAGTCAGCCAGAAGACTGGAGAAATGTGCCTTGGGAAAGAAGCATTTATGGGGGAAATTCCAAGTTGGTCATCAACCTTTATGTGGAGAGGGCTTGACCATATGTTAGATGCCTGTGGAGTGACACATGAGTATGGGGATGTAATGAAAAAACTGGCTGGTTTGAAGCTCCTATTCGAGAAACCGCATATTGCACTGTGGCAAAGAAAGGAAACCAATGGCTGCCGCAGTGGGCTGGTCTCTGTTGTGGGCAGTTCACCTGGCTACTGATGCCCCATTCGAGTGTGAAACTTTAGTCAGAAAGTTGGAAAAGGAGTTGAGATTAGAGATGGATATGGAGTTGTGCACTACTCTTGTAGTGTCCAGACTAGCAGACAAGGTAGGAGAGCAGGGTCATAAATTGGAGACCTAAGCATGACAATTTTGCAAAGCTAGGAGGACACAAGCTGCCATGGATTAAGGTCCCAGCACTTGTGAAAAAGCCTGATTGAGACATTCTAAGAAGTGGAATCCCTGGGAAAGTGAGGAAAATAAAGGGGAGGATATTGTGGTGATTGACAAACAGATGAAGTGCCCCATGCTGTCCAACAACCCCTAATACAAAGAAAAGTTTTAAATAGTAATTACACGAGACTTTTTTTTTGTATTTCATTGTTTCTTTTTATTATTATTTTTATTTTTCAATTACATTTGACTCTCAATATTATTTTATATTAGTTTCAGGTGTACAGCATAGTGGTTAGAAATGTATATAATTTACCAAGTTATCTCTCCAATTAGTCTAGTACCCACCTGGCACTATACAGAATTATTACCATATTACTGACTAGATTCCCTATGCTGTACATGCGTTACGTCCCCGTGACTATTTTGTAACTACCAATTTGTACTTAATCCCTTCACCTTTTACACCCAATCACCCAACCCCCTCCCATCCTACAACCATCAGTTTGTTTTCTGTATCTGTGAGTCTGTTTCTGGTTTATTTGTTGGTTTACTTCGATCTTTGGATACTTGATAGTAGAAAAATATACCCCAAAACTCCTAGGAGAAAAACTTGCATTTTTTTCTCTGTTCCTTTAAATTGTAAATGTTATTTTTGTTTTTAAAATGTAAACACCCCAGGAGATAACTAAAACACTACCTACAAACACCTGAGACTGAATTTTCAAAAAAGGAAGAAAGAGGCTTTTTAAAATACAGACTTCTATAAAAGCTCCCTTGCCCCAAATCTAGTCAACAGCTACCATAGGATTACTCGACAAGGGAAAATACAAATCTTAAAAGTCTTTTCTACAAATATTAGTAAAAAGCTTTAGCCATTTCAGCAAGTAATGTTAACTAGTTATGTTTGCCAGAGACACAATTTGGATTCAACAGTTATTATACTTATAAACTAATGAGCTTTATATTGTTGTACCTGATTCATGGCTAAAGTTTTGGAATGCAAGCTATGGTGTCTGTGTTTATGTAAGTCTGTGGATACATATTATGTATATGTGATATTTGTCTACCTTTTGATGGTATTGTCAAAATTAATTTGTAAAAGCTCATTTAATTGGCTTAAAATAAGCTTTAATATCAATAGTGTACTTATGTAAAACTGAAATTTAATTTTCTTTCGTATGCTAAAATAACAGTTTTTCTTGACTAGTGGTCTGTTCTTGATAAAATTGTGAAGTTTTACCTTTTAAGTAATCCGCCTAAAAAGAAAAAAAAAACCACAAATATTCTGTGTACCTTTCAAACAATCCACCTATAAATCAAAATTCTGTTTTTTATCAAAATAATTTCCTGTGCTCCATGTTGTCTTCATTAGTTCTTTGATTGCTTAAGAAAATGGAATCTTCTCTATTAAAAGAGCTAATTTTTTTCAATTATGTAACTTTCTGTTTTTGAAGTCTTTGTCATTTTGGTTAAATGGGTAAGTACATTTTGTTTCATGGTGACCTATGATCCTAACTAATCAAGTGTTTTAAAACCTTTTGATATTGTTAACAGTCTTCCCCCAAATCAAATTTTCAATGAAGACTTTTTGACCATGAACTAACTGCGATTTCTCAGAGGGTCCCAAGAACATCTCAAAAGATTTGTTCTCTCTCCCGATAAGAGAGATATTAAACTAACTAGACTCATTTGATGTATTAAATTACATAGGCAGCATTGTCAAATAAGTGATACTAAACTTTCTATAGGTTATATTTATGTAAATTTACATTAAGTGTTCTAGAAATTGTATGAAATTCCTAAAAATCTATGTCCTAGTGTGTTATCAGTCATAATTCTAGTTATTATTTTTAAAAGGTTATCAAAGAAATAACAAAATTCCCTTGTCAATTGCATTATACTGAACTCTTATCAGATATTTAACATGGCCATTTTTTAAGTGTTTTGTCATTTAAAAACAGTTATAGTTTAACTCTGATGCTTTTGAAAAAGTGTTTCTGCCAAGGTACTTCACCGTAGAGAAAATTCAAAGAAAAGACTTTGACAAGGATAGGTTTCTTATAACTAAGAACAATAGCCTTCACATGGGAGGGGCAAAAATGAACTTTTCAAGTGTTTTCCCAAGGCCACTGACACATCCCGTCAAATGGCATGGGATGGTAGCCTCAGAGCTGTCTGTGTTCTGCTTTCCCATATCAGTAAAATGGGCTCACTACATTAATGATACAATGTTAACATGTGAAGATTTGCCTCTGCTGCAGACTCTCTGTAGACTTTGCTGGAGTATCTGTGAGGGAGATGATGGGTGATGAACCCTCAGAAAATTCAAGGCCCAGCCACTGTGGTAAAATTTGGGGAGTCATTTGGTCAGGTAAGGTACACAGCATCCCAGAAACTGTGAATAATAAGGTGCACACTTATCTAACCTCTAAGTGTCGCGTCCAGCGCAACACAGGTAGTGAGCGAACGAGAAGTGGCGGCGAAAGGTTAAGAAAGAAACCAAAATCAAGAAAGTTATGAAATGGGGCCAAGGGTCTCACAGCCTCAAAGGACTGAGAGCCCTGAATCAAGCCACCTTGTGGCTTTTATTGATGCACACACAAGAAAGTAACATTGTTTTCTCCATGGTCTGTGAGTCTCATACATATACTAGGAAACTGATTCGAACCAATCACCCTCACCTGCAAGCAGTGGAACCGTAAGTCTCAGGATGTACCTCCCCAAAGGATAAAACCTTTATGCTGAAACTTACTGATAGGAATAGATGGAGAACTGATGTTATTACACCATTGAATCTCTTCCCAAGCAGGTTGTGGGAAGGAATGCAGCCACAAAGGCAGAAGCTCTCTTTAGCCAGGGGAAGGTGGGGGTCTATGCCCACCTCTATCAACCCCGTGGACTTTCCTGTTGGTCCTCATGTGGCTGCACCTGGCTTAGGTTGTTCCCTCCATGGGGAATCTTACCCATCATTGGCTGACCAGCCATCCCCTGGGGCCAGAGAGACATGAAGTGTAAGCACAAAAGTGAAGCACAGTCCCTGAAAGGATTAGTCTCATAGACTCTCCTTTCTTTAGGGGTAGACACGAGGGGACAGACGGGTAGGCTGCTGTGTGGCAGCATCTCCCCCTTTTTGCTTTTGAAATACAAAAATCACAGACCCTGCAGATTTTTCATTCATTGCCGATCGGAGGGCTGTTTGTCCACTTCTGAGGACTAAACAAAACTAAACAAAATAAACATAAAACAATAAACAGAATAGTAGTAGCACCAGCAAACCCTCCACCCAAAGTCTTTATCCAATTGACAGGATTTAAAGTAGAAAGTCCTTCTGCAACCGCAGAAAGTGTCTCCTCTCCAGGGAGGAGTTGAAGCTGGCATTAGACATCTGATCAACTTCTTGTTGTAGTTGTAAAATGTCCACAATGAGATTGGGCACATGTCCCAGGAGATGGGCTCGTACCTCAGACCAAGGGGTACGAGTTTGATTATAAGAGAAAGGGGTTACACAATAGGTAGATATATTCCAATCATATTTTAAAGTAATCATAGTACAGAGATTTTTCCAATTGATCAAGAAATACAACAGTAGTTTCTAAATCAGCTAATCTAACATTAATTTCCTGATCTATCTTGTTGATTCCAAGATTTACTAGCATTTTCATGCCATTTTTGTACAAATTCAGTGGTCTGTACCGTTTGGTGTAGAGCTTCTCCAGAAACAGCAGCTAGAGTGGCTACAGCAATTATTCCCATGATAGCTGCAATTAAAAGTCCAATAAATCTTTTGGTTCTTCCCGCGGTTGACTGTCAGGCTGGTCTTCGGTGTGTTATTCATGATATGGTTTAATACACTGACTGGGCACCCACACAGGATGTTCTTTCGGTCCTGGAGAAACACAAGCACAGCCTCACCCCCATGTTAACAAGGTTCCTAACTGCCATTGGTTAGTTTGAATATCTTTCCACCAAATGAACACATTCTCCAAAGCTTTAGGACTATGGCGATTGTTAAAATGTCTTTCTGCAGCTGTACGCCCAAGGTGCGGTTCTGTGCTAGAGCCAGAATTTAAAAAATTTAAAGTAAGCATGGCTTTAGCTAGCTGTACTTGTGGAGGATCCTTGCTGTCTCCCCCTTTTTGTTTTTGTAGTTGTTTTTTTTCCAAAGTACAATTAGCACGTTCAACAATGGCTTGGCCTTGTGGGTTATAAGGGATTCCTGTGGTGTGGTTAATTTCCCACAGTTCACAAAACTTTGTAAATTTTGTGCTGGTATAAGCAAGGCCATTGTCCATTTTGATCGCTTGAGGGAGCCCCATGGTTGAAAAACAGACAAGTAAATGGCTGCAGGAGTGTGTGGCAGTCTCACCTGTCTGCACAGTAGCAGTGAGATAGCCAGAGGTGATATCCACAGTTACATGAACAAAGGACAGACATCCAAAAGGGGACATGAGTCACATCCATTTGCCAGATAGCATTGGGGACTAAACCCCGGGGGTTGACCCCTTCAGGACACTCCTGTGGGGCACTAAGAATTTGACAGGTTGGACAAGTTTGAACAATCTGTCGAGCCTGTTTATAAGTAATAGGAAAATGGGCCGGAGGCCACCAGCATTTGTATGAGTTAAAGAATGAAAATGGGTTGCCTCAGTAACCTGGGCACTTGTTACTAATAAATCAGCAAGAACATTGCTGTTCGTCAATGGTCCCAGTAAAGGGGTATGAGCGTGAATATGTGTGATTAAAAAAATGATGTTGATGGTCTCCTACAAGTTGTTGGAGTTGATTAAAAAAGTTGGAGAGACAGGTTTGAATTATAAGATAAAGACGCTGTCTCAATGTTTTGTACTGTATGTACAACATAAGCAGAATCAGAGACAATATTTAAAGACTCAGTAAAAAATTTTAAGGCAGTTAGAACAGCTACTAACTCTGCTCTTTGTGCAGAGGTACAATTAGTTTGTATGATCTGTTGATCTGTTTCACTGAAAATTGCTGCCTTACCATTACTAGATCCGTCAAAGAAGACTGTGACACCCTGTAGCATAGGGGTCTGTCAGTTTTTTAGGCAAGATCCATTTAGTTTTTAAAACAAACTGGAATAACTTGTTTTTTGGATAATGATTGTCAGTTACTCCAAAAAATTCACATATAGCAGTCTGCCAAGGTTCAGAATGAATATATAAATGTGTTATTTGTTGTGTCTTAAGAAGAACTATTATTTTATTGGACTCATGCTGTGAGCTCTGAAATTAATTCCACATAACTTGGGAGTGATTTAATGAAATTATTAGGCAAAAAAATCCACTCTACCAGGTCATTTTGTTGAATAATAACTGTTGTAGGCGAATGTGGAGTGGGAAAAATTAAAATTTGTAAAGGTTGAGATGGATCTATGTGCTGAATTTGAGCATCCTGAATTTTCTTTGCAACTGGTTCTAAGTCTTTGTTGGCCTGAGGGGCTAGAGTGCGGGGGGCTATCTAGTTGAGGGGGCCCCCGCAAAAGACCAAATAGGTTACTAAGCGCATAAGTAGGAATACCCAAAGTAGGACGTAGCCAATTAATATCTCCTAATAATTTTTGTAAATTATTCAATGTAGAGATTTGATCTCTCCTAATTTGTACCTTTTGTGGCTGGATGGTTTGCCTATCTACTGTAGCTCCTAGATATTGTATAGGAGTTGTAGTTTGAATCTTATCAGGAGCAATACAGAGACCTGCTGACTCGAGCTGTTCCTGGAGGAACTTAAAACAATCAGCTAAAATCTCTGTAGATGACACCTCACAGAGAATGTCATCCATATAGTGAATGATATAGCAATCTGGAAATTTTTCTCTAACTGGCAAAACAGCTCTAGGTACAGAAAACTGGCAAATTGTGGGGCTATTAAGCATTCTCGGTGGAAGAACTTTCCATTGATATCTTTTGATAGGTTCTTTGTTATTTATAGAAGGTATTGAAAATGCAAATCTAGGACAGTCTTGAGGATGTAAGGGGATAGTGTAAAAATAATCTTGTAAGTCTATTATTACTAATGGCCAATTTTTAGGAATCATGGATGGTTGTGGGAGTCCAGGCTATAAAGGACCCATAAGTTTAATTAGAGCATTAATAGCTCACAAATCAGTGAGCATTCGCCATTTTCCTGATTCTTTCTTTATTACAAACACTGGTGAATTCCATGGACTAGTTGAGGGTTTTATATGGTCTTGTTCTAATTGGATCTGTATTAATTCTGTCAAAGCCTCTAATTTTTCTTTTGAGAGGGGTCACTGTTCTATCCAAAGAGGCTTGTTATTAATCCATTTAGGAGCTACAGGAGTCCGTAGCTCTGCAACAGTGGCCCCTACATGAAAGACTCCCGATTTTCTGATTTAAATCCCAGTCCCTCACGTCCTTGTTAGAAGAGGGCTGTATAGTTTGAGTGATTCCCTGATTAAATTTTCCTAAATATTTTCCTGGCTGATAGCCCATATGACTCATCATATTTTGACTTCGAGTACTATATTGTCCAGGGGGTATCCAGATTTCTGCCTCCCATTGAGTGAGCAGATCTCGACCCCATAAATTTACTGGAATGTCAGCATCATAAGGTTGTAAAAATCCCTTTTGTCCCTCAGGTCCGAGGCAAGAAAGAATGCAAACACTTGGACATAAACCTGAGGCTCAGCCCACCCCAACGATATTAATGTTGGGCTCCTGGACTTGGCAGTTCGCTGGCCATTCCTGAGAGCTAATTATAGAAACATCAGCTCCAGTATCTATTATACCTCTAAATTTCTTGCCTTGTATTTCAATTTGACAAATAGGATGGATTCCTGAGATTTTTTTCTGCCAGAAAAATACCTGCCAAACCGGTACTTCCAAATCCTCCGGTTCCTCTCTTTTGAGTTCCCTTTTTTCTTGGGGGTATATAGGGGATCAGAAGGAGTTGAGCAACTCATTCCCCCTTTTAAGCTGACCAGGGAACAGAAGAGGACATTGTAATTTTAATTTCTGCCTCATAGTCTGGATCAATTATTCTAGTGTGGACTGTAACTCCCTTTGATGTTAAGCTTGAACGACTAAGGATAAGTCCAACTGTATTTGGAGGGATGGATCCAAATATTCCTGTGGGCGCACGAAGGGGGATTTCCCCTGGAAGCAGTAGAATATCTTGAATTGTGCAGATATGTACTGCAGCACTTCCCTCGGTGGCAGGAGTTAATTGTTGTACTGATAATTTTGGGGAGGAGACACAGGCTGATAATTTTGAGACATTGCCTGGCTCATATTTGTCCTGATTGTTGTCTGGGCCTGGGGCCGGCCCTGTCTCTCGTTTCCCTGAAGGAGGGTTCCATCCTTTTGCTATGTTGGTTTACATTCAGATGCCCAATGATTTCCTTTTTTACATCGAGGGCAAATCTCAGGTTGTTTAGGACCCTGGGGAACAGAGAAATTTTGTGGTTGAGAGCCTTTTTACTTTTCTTAAGGCACTCCCTTTTAGTGTGTCCTGTTTTCCCACAATTATAACAGGTGCCTGTGAACTTGTTATTTCCTTCTGTAAATCCTGTAATTGCCTGGGCTAACATAGTGGCCTTGAACTGTTCTGTCCCTACTCCTTAACATAATCAAAGATACCCCATGGCATCAGTTTTTCCTTTCTGTGTTCCAGTTGCTCGCTTACAATCCTCATTTGCATTATCATAAGCCATAGTTTGTAGAATTATATCTGCTGCTGGAGAATTAGTCACCTGTTTGTTAATAGCTTCCTGTAAGCAAGTGAGAAAATTGGACTAAGGTTCCTGTGGGCCTTGTAAAATCTTTTGGCAAGAAGATGGAGCTTTACCTTCCACCTCTGTCTTTTCCCAGACCGTCAGACAAATCTGTTTTAATTGACCAATAGCATGATCTTCCATTCCCAATTGATCTTGTGTTTCTACCCAGTCTCCTTTTCGTAATAATTGGTCCTGATTGATATCAAGATTACGAGTCTGATTATATTTTCCCTGAGTCTCTGCACCATCAATCAACCAGGTTTTAAATTGTGAAAATTGTGAAGGGGCCAGACAGGTTTTTGCTAATGCATTCCAATCTATAGGAATCAACCAATTGCCATCGGCAATGCCTCTAAGAAGGCCTATAGTATAAGGTGAAGTAGGTCCAAATTGCAAAACTGCCTGTTTTAATTCTTTGAGTAATTTGAAAGAAAAAGGTTCATGAACTGCCTCATGAATCCCATGGGGGTGTTCTGCAGTAGGGGCTTCGCGTTCCCTAATGACTACAGGGAAGGCCAAGGCGTCTACATCCCCTTCTAACCTGGCCTGGCGTATACCACGCTCTATGGCTGATAATGAAGAGCGAGTGCCGTTTCTCAGCGTGGGAGGTACACTTTTGCAGAGCAAAGGATTGTTACTTCTTATTACTGATCTTGAAGGCTCCCCCCCGCCCCCCGTCTGTTCCCTAAAGGAAGGTGGTGGTGAAGGCAAATGAGACAAGCGAGTGGGAGGGGGACAAGCATCCTTTAAACAGTCTCCCAAGTTTGGATATAATGATTTTGGGGCTACTGTTGGCGTTGTCTCAGACTCTGTCTTCATCTTCTCTGTCCTCTCCCTTTCCCCTATCTGGTCTTCTATCTCTCCCTCCGTCTCCTCCTCCGAGTCTGAAGAGGTTCCAAAACTAAACGAGCTAGTTCCCACGTTTCCCAGATTGAACCGGGCAAAGAGACCCCATTGAAATGTAACTTACAGAGGTCTCGTCCGACTTCCTCCCATTGATCTAAATCAAGTGCTCCAAGGTCTGGAAACCAGGAACAATGAGTTTCAGTCACCTTAAGAAGTTCCTCTACTTTCTTTTCTGAGGTTTTGTGTTTTTCCTTCTTAAGAAGTTGTTTAAGCAGGCAAATACAAGGTTTATATTTACTCTCAGCATTGCCCATGTTAGTAAAAGAAAAGAGGAAAGAAAAGAGCTTTCACTTCAAGTTCACTCTGATGCTTGTCTGGCCGCGTCCCTCGCGGGACTTTAAGGTCTGTCTTGGCTAAGTTATACTCGTATAAGCCCGAAGCCTGGTTGGCTAAGTGCCAAATCACTGTTTTGCCTTATGACGTGGCCACGGTACTGCAGATTACAGCCCACACAAGCTCCGTAGTCAAGGTCGTGGAGCTAAGATCAATCACTCACACAATCACACTCTCACATACAAAAGTGTTTAGTAAGGTTTTATCCAATTCCCCCTTTCCTTGGTTAAATTCTCCGGGACCTTCCCTACCTCCTTACCAGGTAGTTGTCACGTGATGGTTGCCCAGAGCCCTTGCTGTGGCTCCACCGGTTAATGTCGACTCCTAGTTGTCCTTCCCTCCACGAGCCTCACAAGTGAGTCCCAGAATTGGGACCCTAAGTTGGGCGCCAGATGTCATGTGCAGCGCAACACAGGCAGTGAGCAAATGAGAAGGGGTGGTGAAGGGTTAAGAAAGAAACGGAAATCAAGAAAATTATGAAACGGGGGGCCAAGGGTCTCCCAGCCTCAAAGGACTGAGAGCCTTGAGTCGGGCCACCTTGTGGCTTTTATTGATGCACACACAAGAAAGCAACATTGTTTTCTCCATGGTCTGTGAGTCTCATACATTATACTAGGAAACTGATTCGAACTAATCACCCTCACCTGTAAGCAGTGGAACCGTAAGTCTCAGGATGTACCTGCCAAGAGACAAAACCTTTATGCTGAAACTTACTGATAGGAATAGATGGAGAACTGATGTTATTACACCATTGAATCTCTTCCCAAGCAGGTTGTGGGAAGGAATGCAGCCACAAAGGCAGAAGCTCTCTAGCCTGGGGAAGGTGGGGGTCTATGCCCACCTCTATCAATACCGTGGGCTCTCCTGTTGGTCCCCATGTGGCTGCACCTGGCTTAGGTGGTTCCCTCCATGGGGAATCTTACCCATCATTGGCTGACCATTCATCCCCTGGGGCCAAACAGAGAGACATGAAGTGTAAGCACAAAGGTGAAGCAAAGTCCCTGAAAGGATTAGTCTCACAGACTCTCCTTTCTTTAGGGGTAGGTACGAGTGGACAGACGGGTAGGCTGCTGCGTGACAACGTGTAAGAATGTGAAAGAAGTGCAAGGCTTGTAGGGATTTTAGGGTTTTGAAGGACTTTCATTCCCCACCTGATACACTGCCTCCATTCCTTACACCACCTGATAAAGGGCACTGTGGGACTGAGGATCAGAGCAGCAAGCTTCTTTTAAGAAGGCAAAAATACTAGTTAAACATATTAAAGCTCTGGGCATCTCCCAAGCATGGCTACCGTTTGAGTTGCATGTATCTGTGACTACAGAAGCTATGGGTTGGGCTATAGCAGAAACAGAAGGAGAGCATGCCTCTAGGATTTTGGTTCCATCTCTGGAAGGGGCAGAAACCAGATATACTCCTATATAGCAACAGTGCCTAGGAGTGTACAATCACTCCTCCAGGTAGAGCCTCTCATGAAGGAACAGTATATTATGGTAAGAACTTCTCTTCCTATGAAGAATGTGTTCCATCAACCCACTTCAGCCAGGGTTCAAATTCCCACACTGAGTAAGTGGCGTGCCTATTTGCAGCAGAGGAGCACCTTGTTCAGCAGCCCACTGGCTCTAGAAATGCAGGTAGTACTAGGCCCTGTAGAGTATGTAGATCCTCTAAATGCCCTCCCCTCTATTCCCATGGGAGCCCTTGTGGCCTGTAGAGAAATAGAGGAAAGTCCTACTGATGCCTCGTGTACAGATCGGTCTAATCGAGGCAACCCACCCACTTAGACTATGGTCACTGTTTAGCCCAACACTAACACCATCTGAGTGGAAACAGGAATGAGCCACAGAAACCAGTGGGCTAAACTCAGAATGGTTCTGCTGATGGTCACTGGGGCCGTTGGAATCCTCATACATTGCTAGTAGGAATGGATAATTGTGCAGCTGCTGTGCAAAACAAAACCTCAAAAGGTTAAGCATAGAGTTAATATAGAGGACTTTCACTCCTAGGTATCTACCCAAGAGAATTGAAAACATATATTCACACAAAAACTTGTACACAAATGTTCATAGCAGCATTGCTGATAATAGCCAAAAAGGGAAAACAACCTAAATGTCCATCAACCAATGAATAAACAAAATGTGACATATCCAGTAACGAATAAACAAAATATGACATATCCATACAATGGAATATTATTCAGACATTAAAAGCAGTGAGGTTCTAATACATGATACAACATGAATGAACCTTAACAACATTATGCTATGTGAAGGAAGCCTGTCATAACCACATATTTCGTGATTCCATTTATATGAAATGTCTATAATAGGCAAAAACATAGAGCTAGAAACTAGATAATTAGTTGCGTAGGACTGGAATGAGGAAGCATTGTGGGCAGGAGAATGCCAATTGATACGGCCTTTCTTTTAAGGGAGATGAATATGTTCTAAAATTAATTGTGGTGATGGTTGCACAACTCTGTAAACATACTAATTCACAATTGTACACTGTATAAGGTTAGATTTTATGGTATGTGAATTATATTTCAATAAAACATGTTCCCATAATGAAAATCCCAAGACCACATCACTTCACTGGTGAATTCTACCAATCGTTTAAAAAAGAATTAATATCATTAGGAATAGAGACAGTGGAAATATAATGGCTGTATGCGATGTCAGAGGGGTAGTAGATGGGGGGAGGAGGGTTATCACTGTGTGAAGGACATAAATGATAAATGTCTAACTATTACATTGTTTTGTACACCTGAAACTAATAAAAAAATTTAAAAAAGAATATCAGTTGTATGTAAACTTACCAAAAAATAGAAGAAAAGCGAACAGTTCCAACTTTCTTTTATGAGGCCAGTATTACCTGATGCCAAAAGTTGCCAAACACAGCACACACACACACTCACACACACACACGCACACGCACACGCACACACGCACGCACACACTAAAACTACAGAACAATATTCCTTATGAATATAGATGTAAAAATCCTCAGCAAAATAATAGTTCCCTTCTATTCTTAGTTTACTGAGAGTTTTAAAAATAGCTTTATTGAAATACACATATGAGTGTTTGAATTTTCTCAAGTCTTTTTTCAGCATGAATTGATATGTGACTTTTTATTTAGCTTGTTAATATAATGCATTACATTGATATTAAAATACTGAACAAACCTTACATAGTTGGAAGAAACTGGTCCTGGCATATAATTATTTTTATACATTCTTGGATCCAGTTTGTTATTTTATTGAGTATTTTAATCTAATTAAATGAGAGAATTATCTGTAGATTTCCTTTTTGGTATATGTGGTATAACCATACAATGGAATATTAGTCAGCTGTAAAAGAGTGATGATATACAGGCATACCTCAGAGATATTGTGGGTTTGATTCCAGACCACTGCAATAAAGTGAATAGTGCAATAAATGAAGACACAAATGTTTTGGTTTTCCAGTGCATATAAAAGTTGTGTTTACATTATACCATAGTCCATTAAATGTGCAATAGCACTATATCTAAAAAAAAGTACATACCTTAATTTAAAATACTTTATTGCTGAAAAATACTAACCATCATCTGAGCTTTCAGCGAGTCGCAATCTGTTCACTGGTGGAAGATCATGCTTCGTTGTTGATGGCTGATAACTGATCAGGGTAGGGCGGTGGTTGCTGAAGTTTGGGTTGTCTGTGGCAACTTCTTAAAATAAGACAATAATGGAGTTTGCCACATCAATTGACTCTTCCTTTCATGGTTGAGTGCACTGTAGCATGCAATGTTGTTTAATAGTATTTTATCCACAGTAGAACTTTCAAAATAGCAGTCAATCTTCTCAAACCCTGCCACAGCTGCATTAACTAAGTTTAAGTAATATTTTAAATCCTTTGTTGTCATTTCAGCTTGTTCACCAGGAGTAGTTTCCATTTTAAGAAACTACTTTCTTTACTCATCCATAGGAAGCAACTCTTCATCCATTAAAGTTTTTTTCATGAGATTTCAGCCATTCGTTCACATCTTCAGGCTCCACTTCTAATTCTAGTTCTCTTGATATTTCTACCACATCTGCTATTACTTCCTCCACTGAAGTCTTGAACCCCTCAAAGTCACCCATGAGAGTTAAAATCCACTTCTTCCAAACTCCTGTTAATGTTGATGTTTTGACCTCTTCCCATGAAGGTTCTTAATGGCATCTAGAATGGTGAATTCTTCCCAGAAGGTTTTAAGTTTATTTTGCCCAGATCTATCAGAGAAATCACTATCTATGGCAGAGAGAGCTTTATAAAATGTATTTCTTAGTTAATAATACTAGAAAGTTTAAATTACTCCATGATCCATGGGCTACAGAATGGCTGTTGTGTTAGCTGTCATGGAAACAATGTTAATCTCACTGTATATCTGCATCAGAGCTCTTGGATGAACAGGTGCATTGTCAATGAGTAGTAATATTTTGAAAGGAATATTTTTTATCCGAGCAGTAGTTCTCAACAGAGGGCTTAAAATATTCAATAAATCATGCTGTAAACAGATGTGTTGTCATCGAGGCTTTTTTGTTCTATTTATAGAGCACAAAGTCAATTTAGCATAATTCTTAAGGGCCCTAGGATTTGTGGAATGGTAAATGGACTTTGGCTTCAACTTAAAGTCACTAGCTGAATTAGCCCCTAACAAGAAAGTCAGCCTATTTGAAGCTTTGACGCCAGGCATTGACTTCTCCGCTCTAGCTATGAAAATCCTAGATGGCACCTTCTTCCAACATAAGGCTGTTTAGTTTACATTGAAAATCTGTTATTTAATGTACCCACCTCCATTAATTACCTTAGCTAGATCTTTTGGGTAACTTGCTGCTGCTTCTACATCAGCACTTGCTGCTTCACCTTGCACTTTTATGTTAATGGAGATGGCTTCTTTTCTTAAACCTCACAAACAAGTCTGTCCTAGCTTCAGACTTTTCTTCTACAGTTTCCTCACCTCTCAGCCTGCATAGAATTAAAGTGTCACTGGTTTGATCTTCTATCCAGATGAATAAAAACTTTCTTCATATCAGCAATAAAGCTATTTTACTTTTTTATCATTCATGTGTTCACTGGAGTAGCACTTTTAATTTCCTTTAAGAATTTCTCCTTTGCAGTCACAACTTGTCAGACTGGTGCAAGAGGCCTAGCTTTCAGCCTGTCTCAGCTTTTGACATACTGCCTCAATATACATAATCATTTCTAGCTTTTGATTTAAAGTGAGAGATGTGCGACTCTTCCTTTCACGTGAACATAAAGAGGCCATTGTAGGGTTGATAATTGGCCTAATTTCAATATTGTTCCATCTCAGGCAATAGGGAGGCCTGTGGAGAAGTAGATAGATGAGGGGATGGCTGGTCAGAACATACACAACATTTATCAATTTAGTTCATTGTCTTATGTGGGTGCGATTCAAGGCGCCCCCAAATAATTATAATAGTAACATTAATGATCACTGATCACAGATGACCAGAGGAATCATAATAATGATGAAAAAGTTTGAAATATTGTGAGAATTACCAAAATGTAAGAGACGCAAAGTTAGCAAATGGTGTTGGGGGAAAAATGGCACCCAAAGACTTGCTTGACGCAGAGTTGCCACAAACCTTCAACTTGTAGAAAACACAAATATCTTCAAAGCACAATAAAGCAAAGTGCAATAAAATGAGGTATGCCTGTACTGATACATGTTATATATAATATGGATGATGCTTGAAAACTTTATGCTAAGCAAAAGAAGCCAGTCTTCAAAGACCACGTATTATGTGATTCCATTCATTTGAAATGTCCAGAATAGGAAAATCTAGATAGACAGAAAGTAGATTAGTGTTTGCTTAGGGATTGGGAGGATGGGGGTGAGGGGGATTGATAGCTAAATTGTACAGGGTTTCTTTTTGAGGTGATGAAAATTTTCCAAAATTGACTGTGGGGGTGGTTGCACATATTTGTGAATATATTATAAATCGTAGAGTAGTATATTTTAAATGGATGGGTAAATTATATGGTATGTGAATTATAAATCAATAAAGTTGTTAAGAAAAAGAGAATGACTTGACTCATGGGGCGTGTCATCTGCAAAATGGCAGAATAGGAAACCCCAGAACTTCTTTCCCCACAGAAACACCAACTTAACGATATAGAGACCGATTGCCTTTGTAAGAAATCAAGAAACCACTTAAGAGGTTTCTGCACCCAAAGGAAACATGAAACCAACTGCATCAAAGCCTGTTAGAAAAAAACCCCAAAAAACAACTTACAGTTTTCATTCACAAGAGCCCCTCCTCCCAGCACAGTAGGCATAGTTGGGAGAAAACTTCCAACTCCCTACTTCTCCCTGGGGAGAGAAACATACGAGTAGAACACAATTCCAACCTTCTGACTTTTGGGGATACTATCTGAGCGACTGGGTTTTGTCTTGCCTGGATACAAGCTGTGACAAGAATTTGGGTGCCAGGTTCAGAGCGGGTGAGAACAAAGATTAACATGCACCAGAGTCTGCAGTACCATTAATAGTCACTAGATGGCAGTCCAGTACCATGGCTTAGTACACAACCAAAGAGGCCGAGGTACCGCAAACAGACACCAGAGGGAACTCGTGAGTAGAGACTGGCAAATCTAGTCAATTAGGAGATTACACACAGTCTCTTGAATCTCTAGCTGAATGATTGGGGAAAGTCTTCCCTGTACCAAACCACACCACAAAGACTGGTAGAAGTAGCTGATTTTTTAAATGCCAAAATCCCAACAGAAAACAAAGTACACAAAGAAACAGGGAAACGTGACCTAATCAAAGGAGCAAATTAAATATCCTGAAACCAACCTTTAAGAAATAGTGACAGATGAATTACCAAAGAATTCAAAATAACTTCCATAGGGATAGTCGATGAATTCAAAGAGAACACAGATGGACAACCAAACAAAATCAGGAAAACATGCATGAAGTAAATTAGAATATCAACAAAGATTTAGAAATTATGAAGAAGAAACAAATGAAATTCAAGAATTGTAAAATATAGAACTGAAAAATTCACTTGAGTGGTACAATAGTAGAATTAGTCAGAAAGATTAGTGAAGTCAAAGAAGGTCTTCAAAATTATTGAAGCACAGGAGGAAAAAAAGAAAAAGAATGAAGAAAGTAAGCAAAGTCTAAGGGACACCATAAAAAAGAACAACATATGCATTATGGGAGACCCAGAAAGAGAAAAAAGGACAGCCAATTTGAAGAATTAATTCCCAAATCCAAGGAGAAATGGGCATACAAATTCAAATAACTGAAAAATGTCCAACTAGGATAAATATAAAGAGAACTACACTAAGACACATTTAATCAAGCTATCAAAAGCCACAGCCAAAGAGAATCTTGAAAGCAGCAAGAGAAGAACAATTCATCATACACAAGTGAGCTACTATTATCTGCAGATTTCTCAGCAAAAACCTTGTAGGCAAGAAGGAAGTGCAATGATATATTCAATGTGCTAAAAGAAAACCACACCTGCCATTCGAGAAAAAAAGATTACATGACAAACGTATTTAAAAGAACTATAACTACAAATTTTGTTAATGGATATACAATATAAAAAGATAGAAATCATGACATGAAAACAACGTGTCTGTGTGGATGGGTGGGGGGTAGGCAGTAAAAGGGGAGAGTTTTTGTATGCGATTGAAATTACATAGTTATCAGATTAAAATAGACAAAACTGTTAGCTGTTTTACATAAGCATCATAGCAATAACAAATTAAAAACTTAAAGTAGATACACAAAAGATAAAGAGAAGGAAATCAATACATAGCACTATGAATAATCATCAAGTCACAAAGGATGACAGCAAGAAAGAGAAAAAAGCAAAGGAACTACAAAACAATCAGAAAACAATAATGGCAATTGTAAGTCCTTACCTTTCAATAATTACTTTAAGTGTAAGTAGATTGAATTATCCAATCAAAAGACATACAGTTGAATGAATAAAAACACAATTATATGTTGCCTAAAGGAGACTCACTTCAGTTTTATTTAAGGACATACATAGAATCAAAGTGAAAGTATGGAAAAAGATGTACCATGCAAATGGAAACCAAAAGAGGGCAGAAGTAACTATACTTATATCAGAAATGATAGACTTTAAGTCAAAAACTGTAACAAGAGACAAAGAAGGTCATTATCATGATAAAGGAGTTAATTCATCAAGAGGATATAACAATGTATATATCAATATCAGAGCACCTAAATATTAATATATTAATCTCTGGAGGGAGAAATAGATAACATTGTAATAATAGTAGGGGACTTCAACATCGCACTTTCAACATTGGATAGATCATCCAGATAGAAGAATCAGTAAGGAAACATTGGCCTTGGACTATAATTTACACTTAATTGATCTAACAGACATATAAAGAACATTTCATTCAACAACAACAGAATACACATTCTTCTTAAGTACACATGGAAGATTCTACAGGGGAGATCATATGTTCAGTCACAAAACAAGTCTTAACAAATATAGAAAGCTTAAAATCATACCAAGTATCTTTTCTTATCACAATGGTATGAAACTAGAAATCAGTAACAGAAGGCAAACTGAGAAATTCACAAATATGTTCAAATTAAACAACACACTCCTGAGCAGCCAATCAGAGAAGAATCAAAAGGGCATTGAAAAAAAAACACCCTGAAACAAAAATTGAAGAGACATTTCTCCAAAGAGGACATACAGATGGCCAATAGACATATGAAAAAATGCTCAACATCACTAATCATCAGAGAAATGCAAATAAAAACCACAATGATTTATCACCTCACCCCAGTCAGAATGGCTATCATCAACAAGACAAATAACAAGTGTTGGAGAGGCTGTGGAGAAAAAGGAACCCTCATACACTGTTGGTGGGAATGCAGACTGGTGCAGCCGTTATGGAAGGCAGTGTGGAGGTTCCTCAAAGAATTACGAATAGAATTGCCATATGACCCAGCAATCCCTCTCCTGGGTATCTACCCAAAAAATCTGAAAACATTTAGAGATAAAGACACGTGTGCTCCAATGTTCATTGCAGCTTTGTTTACGGTGGCCAAGACATGGAAACAACCAAAATGTCCTTCGATAGATGAATGGATGAAGAAGTTGTGGTATATATACACAATGGAATACAATTGACATGATCTTATATGTAGAAAACCCAAAAAATCCCCCACACAAAAAAACCCTGTTAAAACGAACAAATCATTTTAGAAAAATTGCAGGATACAAGATCAACAAACAGAAATCAGTTGTGTTACACTAACAGTGACCAATTTGAAAAGGAAATTAAACAATCTCACATTGGTGTATATATCTAAAATAATTGAAACCAGGATCTTGAAGAGATAACTGCTCTTCCATGTTCATTGCCATATTATTCACAATAGCAAAGATATACAAACAACCTAAGTGTCTGTTGACAAATGAATGGAAAACGAATATATGGCATATATATACAATGAGTAATGTTCAGCTTTAAAAAGAAGGATATCCTGCCATTTGCAATGACATGGATGAACCTGAAAGACATTATGTGAGATAAGCCAAACAAACAAAAAGGACAAATACTGCATGATCTCACTTATACATGGAATCTAAAACAGTCAAACTCATACAAGGAGACAGTAGAATAGTAGTTGCTAGGGGATGGGGCTGTGGGAAATAGGGAGATGTTGGTCAAGGATACAAACTTTTTAGTTATGCAGGGTGTGTTAAGTTTTTATCTAATTTAGAGTATAATGACTATAGGTTATAATACTGTATTGGATACTTGAAATTTGCTAAGAGAGTAGATCTCAAGTGTTCCTATCACAAACAAAAGAAAAATGGTAACTACGAGGTCTGACAATTAAGTTTGCGAACTCATCCCAGAAAAAGTGCTACATACCTCATTGCTGAATATCACTATGGTCACCTTCAAAGTACTCCCCTTGGGAAGCTATGCATTGATGCCAGCACCTAGTCAACCCTTCGAAGCAATTTTGGAACTCTTTTTCTGTAATGGCCATCAGAGCTGTCATCGTATTATCCTTGATGTTCTGAATGTCATCAAAATGCCTCCTTTCAATATTTCCTTTATCTTCGGGTAAAGAAAGAAGTCATTGGGGAGCCAGGTCAGGTGAGTAGGGAGGGTGTTCCAATACAGTTATTTGTTTACTGGCTAAAAACTCACTCACAGACAGTGCCGTGTGAGTTGGTGCATTGTCCTGATGCAAGAGCTCCTTCAGGACCATTTTTGCACACACCTTTCTCATGCCAAGATTTTTACTTAAGATTTTCCTGTTTCTCTATTGATGTTTACTTAGTCTGCTGTACTTCTCATAGTCAGCCGATGATTTTGACACAGAATTCAATACATTTTAGAAATGTTTTCATTAGTTCTTCTCGTAGCTGGCCACCCTGACCACTCTTCATCAGTGATGCATTCGCTCCCCTCAGAAAAGCTTTTACTCCATTTATACACTGCCATTTTCTTAATGGCATTATCCCCATAAACTTGAACTAGCATGTTACTGATTTCATTTCCACTCTTGCCAAGTTTAACAAGAAATTTAATGTTTGTTCGTTGCTCTAATTCAAGCTCAGTCTCACAGCGGCACACAAAAACATGCAACAAAAATAATGAATGCCACTCAACAAAACACTGCCATATGTCAACAGGAACACAGCTGTGAGACACTGATAGGTATACCAACATTATGAAACCTTACCGAGCTCTTTGTATAGTGCTACCAATGTAAGCGAACAGTGGCAAGTTTTAAAAACATTAAGTTTTTAAAACATTAGGTTAAACAATGATGCTAGACACCAAAGCCTTTCGAACCACTAAATTCTTGTTTAGAAAAACAAATAGAGGTGACGTCATAAAAATGGCAGTTTGAGGTTAGCCTCTTGAAATCTCCCCTGGAATTTACAACAAATTGAAGAGCTGTAATTTCACAAAGGAGTTCCTGTGCAACAGAGAGGCAAGAAATAGGAGACGCACAACTGAAATCATCTAAAGGTGGGCAAATTGGGTGAGCAGGGGAGGAGGGAAACAGGAAGTGCAGAGACATGGGCCAAGGCACTGGCCACAGATCTAGCTCCACACTCTGAGCTCCCTGCATTCCAGAGCTATCGCAGTCATGGAAGAAGGAAGAATTTGGACTGTTAGCACTCCCCTTATGGCCCACAGTCCCACCTGAGGAATCAGCATATAACACGGCCAAACCCAACACTCACGGCAGAGACCTCGGAGCAAACACTGAGGGAAGAAGGATGAAAATGGTGGTTTAAGCCCTCACTGGAAAGCAAAAGACAGAAGACATAAGCATAGAGCCTAGCCGACACTTCCCTACCCTCCCAGAGCTTGCTTCACCCCCACCTGCCCAGTGCTAGAAGATGAACAGTAGCAGTATCAGATCAAAAGAACAGAATATTTGCAGTTCTGTGAACTGTGGCCCGAAGCCATGGACTCACAGCCCAACCAATTCCTACGAGAGGGAGGGATCCTTGAGTGCAGGACTGGCTGTGCTGGTGGTGCCGCTGTTGCTCTGAGCCACCTCCCACAACCCACCCCACCCTGTCCCCACCTATCTGGGCGGGTTCCTGCAGGAGTAAACAGAGCTGCTGAAACACACAGGCTCTTAAACTGGTGAAGAAAGAGCTCTGGAACTTCAGGAACTCTCCACATCCCCCCATGGAGATGGTGCCCTGTGACCCTGGTGACTTGTTCAGAGAGGAAAAGCCCGCCTTCCAGGAAATGCCCCCATTGTGTGAGAAACCAGAACAGTGCAGAGGAAATATAACCCTACAGCATGAGAGAATAAAAGTTTACAGTTGGAGAGAAAATAAAACACTTTACCAACACCTACAGGAAAGCAAAAGAAAGACATCTTCCTAACAACCTGCTGCAGAACCCACTCCTATAGAGGCCTAGGAAGAGAAATAATAATTCACTAATTGCCATGAATAACCAAGGTAACAAGACAACTCAGAAAGAAAATGAAAAGTCTCCAGAAAATGAACTCAAAGACATGGAAATGTGACTTAAATTACAGGGAATTCAAGATTGCAGTTCTGAAAAATCTCAATGAGATGCAAGAAAATACAGAAAGGCAGTTTAATGAACTCAGAAAGACAACCAAAGAACAAAATGAACATTTACCAAAGAGACTGAAATTTTAAAAAAGAACCAAATAGAATTTCTGGAGATTAAGAACTCAGTAAAAGAAATGAAGAATGAAATAGCCAGCTTAGGTAATAGAGTTGAGTAGTTGGAGGAAAGAATCAGTGACATCGAAGATAGAAATCTGGAAATGACGCAGGTGGAAGAAGAGACAGACTTTAGAGTTAAAAGAAATGAAAGAACTCTACAAGAACTTTCTGACTTTATCAGAAAGAGCAATATAAAAATAGTGGGCATACCAGAAGGGGAAGAAAGTCAGAAGGGAACAGAGAATATATTCAAACAAGTAGTCAATGAGATCTTCCCAAACTTGTGGAAATAACTGGATCCTCAAATCCAAGAAGCAAATAGAACAGCTAATCACCTCAATCCCAACAGGCCTTCTCCAAGGCACATTGTATTGAAGCTGACAAAAATTAATGACAAATAAGAATCCTCAAGGCAGCCAGGGAAAAGAAGCCGGTAACATACAAAGGAAAGCGCATTAGGTTATCATCAGATTTTTCAGCAGAATCTCTACTTGCCAGGAGGGATTGGAATAAAATATTCAAACCATTGAAAGAGAAATTATGAGCCAAGATTAATATATCCAGCAAAGATATCCTTCAGATATGAAGCAGGAATAAAGACCTGTCCAGACATACAGACGCTGAGGGAACTTTCTAACACACGACCTGCACTACAAGAAATACTGAAGGAGGCTAGTCAACCTGATTACAAAACCATGAGTGATATTACGAACAGACAGAAGCAGGAAATAGCAACCCCTACACCAAATATGACACTATACACTTAAACTTAACATACAGGGTAAAGAAGAAGAAAAAAACCCACTTAAATAAAGAGGAAAAAGACAACTTGCTAGTGCAGTGCAGAAATCAACTCACAGCATAAATAGGGGTAATTTGTGACAACAAAAACATTAAACGGTTGGGCCGGCCCAGTGGCTCAGGTGGTTGGAGCACCTTGCTCCTAGCGCCGAGGTCGCTGGTTCGATTCCCACACGGGCCAGTGAGCTGCGCCCTCTACAGCTAAGATTGTGAACAACAGCTCTCCCTGGAACTGGGCTGCCGTGAGCTGCCGTGGGCTGCTGTGTGCTGCTGTGGGCCTCTGTGTGCTGCCATGAGCGGCTAGTGGCCAGTGTGCCTGGCCAGCAGCCAGCGTGAGTATCCGGCAGCCAGCTTGAGTGAACGGTAGTCAGCGTGAGCTGCTGTGTGCTGCCATGTGCTACTGTGTGCTGCCATGAGTGGCTGGCAGCCAGCAAGAGCTGCCATGAGTGGCCAACCAATGACTTGCGATGGACTGCCTCAGCTGGGGGGAGCACAAGCTCATAATAACAGCATGGGCCAGGAAGCTATGTCCTACACAACTAGACTGAGAAACAACGGCTCCAACCGAAGTGGGGGGGAGGCAGAAGAAAGGGTAAAAATAATAATAATAATAATAATAATAACATAAAAGGGGAGAGAGTAAAGTTCTGAACTGGCATAAGGGAATGGAGAAAGTAAACATGCTGAAGAAAATGGAATACCCTAAATTTCAAGCTTTCTTTTACATAAAATTAATGGTAACCACTCAAAACAAACAAACAAACAAACAAAAAAAAAACACCACATCCAGAACTGAAATATGTAATATAAAAAAGGAAGAAATAAAGGGAAAAATCATAGAATACAACCACACTGAAATAATAGACAGCAACAAAAAGGAAAGGAAACAATGGAGACACCATTCTACCAGAATACCAGAGACAGAATGATAGGAAATACTCATATATCAATAGTCACCCTAAATGTGAATGGACTGACCTCACCTATAAAAAGGCACGGAGTAGCAGATTGGATCAAAAAACTAATCCCAACCATATGCTGTCTCCAAGAGACACATCTCAGCTACAAGGGCAACTATAGACTCAAAGTGAAGGGGTGGAAACTGACACTCCAAGCAAATGGTATTCAGAGAAAATCAGGTGTAGCCATACTGACATCAGATAAAACAGACTTCAGGATAAAAAAGGTAACAAGAGACAAAGATGTACATTTCATAATGATAAAGGGATCTATACAACAAGAAGACATAACAGTCATCAATATTGATGCCCCCAATCAGGGAGCACTGAAATATACCAAGAAACTACAAACAGAACTAAAGGGAGAAATTGCCCCAAACACAATTATAGGAGGGGACCTAAATACATCATTGACAGCTATGGATAGATCACCCAAACAGAAAGTAAATAAAGAAGTATCAGCCCTAAATGACACATTAGATGAAATGGACATAATTGACATTTATAGAGCACTTCATCCTAAAACATCAGACTATACATTCTTTTCTAGTGTACATGGAATATTCTCAAGGATAGACCATATACTGGGACATAAAATGAGCCTCAGGAAATTTGACAAGATTGGAATCATCCCAAGCATATTCTCTGATCACAAGGCTTTGCAATTAGATATCAACTGCAGAAAGAAACCAGGAAAAACCACAAATACGTGGAGATTAAACAATGTGATTTTAAAGAATGACTGGGTCAAAGAAGAAATAAGAGGGCAGATCAACAGATGCATAGAAACAAATGACAATGAAAATACATCCTATCAAAATTTTTGGGATGCAGTGAAAGCAGTTTGAAGAGGGAAATTTATATAATTACAGGACTATCACAAAACACAAGAAAAATCCCAATAAATAACCTCACGTTACACCTTAAAGAACTAGAAAAAGAAGAACAAATGAAACCTAAAATCAGCAGAAGGAAGGAAATAATAAAAATCAGAGCAGAACTAAATGAAATAGAGAATATAAAGGTAATAGAAAAAAATTAATGTGACAAAGAGCTGGTTCTTTGAAAAGATTAATAAAATTGACAAACCCTTGGCTAAACTCACTGAGATAAAAAGAGAAAAGACACAAATAAAATCAGAAATGAAAGAGGGGGTGTTACCACGGATGCTGCAGAAATACAGGGATCATCCAAGAATACTATGAAGGACTGTATGCCACCAAATTCAATAACCTGGAAGAAATGGACATATATTTAGAAACACATAGCCTTCCTAGGCTGAATCACGAAGAATTGGAAAATCTAAATAGACTGATCACCGGTAAGAAAATTGAATCAGTCATCCAAAACCTTCCCGAAAGCAAAAGTCCCGGACCAGGTGCCTTCACTAGTGAATGCTACCAAACCTTCAAAGAGGATCTAATACCAATCCTGCTCAAACTCTTCCAAAAAATTGAAGAAGAGACAGTACTCCCTAACTCATTTTATGAGGCCAACATTACCCTGATACCTAAACCTGGTAAGGATAATACACACAAAAAAAGAAAACTACAGACCGATATCTCTGCTGAATACAGATGCAAAAATCCTAAACAAAATTCTATCAAATCAAATGCAACAATGCATTAAACAGATTATACAGCACAGCCAAGTGGGGTTCATCCCATGGCCACAAGTATGGTTCAACATGTGCAAATCGATCAATGTGATACACCACATAAACAAAATAAAGGACAAAATCATATGATTATGTCAATAAATGCAGAAAAAGCATTTGACAAGATACAACATCAATTTATGATGAAAACACTTAAGAAAATGGGTATAGAAGAAAAATACCTTAACATAATAAAGGCCATATATGAGAAACCCTCAGCTACTATCATAATTAATGGTGAAAAACTGAAGCCCTTTGCTTTATGTTCTGGAACATGACAGGGCTGTCACCTATCACCTCTGCTTTTCAACATAGTGTTGGAAGTCCTCACCAGAGCAATCAGGTAAGAGAAAGAAATAAAAAGCATCCAAATTAGGAGTGAAGAAGTAAAATTGTCACTTTTTTCAGATGACATGATGCTACATAAAGAAAACCCTAAAGACTCCACCAAAAAGCTACTAAAAACAATAAACGAATATAGTAAAGTTGCTGGCTACAAAATGAATGTATGAAAGTCCATTGCATTCCTATGTACTAACAATGAAATCTCAGAGAAAGAAATTTAAAAAAAAACACACACATTGTTTTGCAGTTGCCACAAAAATAATAAAATACCTAGGAATAAACTTAAATAAGGATGTGAATGACCTATATGCTGAAAACTATAAGACATTTTTAAAAGAGACTGAAGAAGACACAAAGGAATGGAAAGATTTTCCATGTTCGTGGATTGGATCGATCAACACAGTTAAAATGGCCATATTACCCAAAGTAATATACAGGTTTAATGCAATCCCCATCAAAATCCCAATGGCATTTTTTAACTAAATAGAACAAAAAATCATCAGTTTTGTATGGAACCACAAAAGACCCAGAATAACCAAAGCAATCCTAAGAAAAAAGGACAATGCTGGATATACCACTGTTTCTGACCTCAGCTTATACTCCAAGGGCAATAATAATCAAAACAGTATGGTACTGGCAGAAAAATAGACATAAAGACCAATAGAATAGAATTGAGAACCCAGAAATAACCCCACATAAATATGGATAGACAATTTTTGACAATAGAGCCAAAAATATACAATGGAGAAAAGACAGCTTCTTTTTTTTTTTTAATTTTTATTTTATTAAATTTATTGGGGTGACAATTGTTAGTAAAATTACATAGATTTCAGGTGTACAATTCTGTATTACATCATCTATAAATCCCATTGTGTGTTCATCACCCAGAGTCAGTTCTCCTTCCATCACCATATATTCGATCCCCTTACCCTCATCTCCCACCCCCCACTCCCCGCCCCCCTTACCCTCTGGCAACCACTAAACTATTGTCTGTGTCTATGAGTTTCTGTTTCTCATTTGTTTGTCTTGTTCTTTTGTTGTTTTTGGTTTATATACCACATATCAGTGAAATCTCATGGTTCTCCACTTTTTCTGTCTGACT
This sequence comes from Rhinolophus sinicus, assembly GCF_057876585.1. Lineage (NCBI taxonomy): Eukaryota > Metazoa > Chordata > Mammalia > Chiroptera > Rhinolophidae > Rhinolophus > Rhinolophus sinicus. The sequence continues at coordinate 66,758,526 of NC_142518.1, read as the reverse complement.
TGTTTCACTCAGCATTACTCTCTCAAGATCCATCCATGTTGTCACAAATGTTGCTATATCATCTTTTCTTACTGCCGAATAGTATTCCATTGTGTATATATACCACAAGACAGCTTCTTAATAAATGGTGCTGGGAGAATTGGAAAGCCACATGCAAAAGAATGAAACTAGACTGCTATCTGTCTCCGTGTACCAAAATTAACTCAAAATGGATAAAAGACCTAAACATAAGACCTGACACAATAAACTGCATAGAAGAAAACATAGGTACTAAACTTATGGAACTTGGGTTCAAAGAGCATTTTATGAATTTGACTCCAAAGTCAAGGGAAATAAAAGCTGAAGTAAATGAATGGGGCTCTATCAAACTAAAAATCTTCTGCACTGGAAAAGAAACCATCAACAAAATAGGCAACCAACCGATTGGGAGAAGATTTTTGCAAACATCGCCTCTGATAAGGGGCTTATATCCAAAATATATAATGAACTCATACAAGTAAACAACAACAACAAAAAACAAACAATCCAATGAAACGATGGGCAGAGGACCTGAATAGACAGTTCTCCAAAGAAGACATACAAATGGCCAATAAACATATGCAAAGTGTTCAACATCACTAATCGTCAGAGAGATGCAATTAAAAACCACAATGAGATACCACCTCACACCAGTTAGAATGGCTATCATCAACAAGACAAATAATAACCAGTGTTGAAGAGACTGTGGAAAAAAAGGAACCCTTATATGCTTTTGGTGGGAATGCAGATTGGTGCAGCCGCTATGGAGCACAGTGTGGAGGTTCCTCAGAAAACTAAGAATAGAATTACCATATGACTCAGCAATCCCTCTCCTGGGTATGTTCCCCAAAAATCTGGAAACATTTGTCTGTAGAGATATATGTGCTCCAACGTTCATTGCAGTTTTATTTATGATGGCCAAGACAGGGAAACAGCCAGTGTCCTTTGATAGATGAATGGATAAAGAAGATGTGGTATATATACACAATGGAATACTATTCTCCCATAAGAAAAGATGAGATAGTGTCATTTGTGACAATATGAATGGATCTGGAGATCATCATGCTAAGTGAAATAAGTCAGACAGTGAAAGTCGAGAACCATGTAATTTCACCGGTGTGTGGTATATAAAACTGAAAACAACAAAAGAACAAGACAAACAAATGAAGAAACAAAAACTCATAGAAAGAGATGATAGTTTAGTGGTTACTGGAGGGTAAAGGGGGAGGGGTGGTACATGAGGGTAAAGAGGATTCAATATATGGTGAGGGATAGAGAACTGACTCTGGGTGGTGAACACACAATGTGACATATAGATGATTTATTGCAGAATTGTACATCTGAAATGTATGTAACTTTGCTAACAATTGTTACCCCAATAAACTTTAATTGAAAAAAAAAGAAAAAGAAAACAGAGATCATAGAAATGAAAATCCATGTTCAATTTTGGTTCTAAAATTGTGAGATTTCAAAATCCAAAGGAAAAATATATACATAAAGTGAACCATGTGGAATGTCTAATAATAACTGATGCTCAATAAACTGCAGACATAAAATGTATGGGAAATTCAGTTAAATTTTTTCATATACTTTGAGGTCCAAGTATTAATTTGTTAGCAAATAATGTCAGTTTTGACCTCAAATGCCATGTTAAAGGAAATTTCTTAAAGTTACATCTTAAAATTACTCACAATAAAAAATATTTAAAGTTATAAACTGTAGAGTGCTGGAGAGGGGGGCAAGATAGTGAAGGAGAGAAACACTGTGCTTGCATCGTCTCATGACCACATTAAAATTACAACTAAATTATAGAACAATCAACCTGGAGAGCCATCTTATGTCTTGAACTGAAGTCCTATAAATAAGGACATAAAGAATAAGACATGTCCAGATGAGTAGGAGGGGCAGAGATATGAAACAAGCCACCCCCACCCCTGTGTGTGGTGGTTGAGAATCAGAAGGGATATCTCGGACTTGGAGGTCACCCCTGGAGGAGCAAGGGACTCCAGTCCCACACTGGGCTGCCAAGCCTGGTGTCCTGGTGCCATGAAGAGGAGCCCCTACAACATCTGGTTGTGAAAAATAAGGGGAATTCTGAACATCTAGGTGAAATGGAAAACTGGGGGAAACACAGACGTCCACTTAAGGGGTCTGCAAACAGACTCTCTTGCTCGCAGGCACTCACCCTGGGCTCCAGCCGAGTGATGGCGACTTGGGAGGCGACAGAGACATACAGTGAGAGACTGACTTGTGTGGCTGCAGGGCAAGAACTGGAGAGACAGTCACCACATTCCCTGTGCAGAACCCTCCTCCTGTAACGCTGGCAGGCAGGTGCTATTTTTCCTATATTGAGCCCTCCCCCACATGGCCAATTCTGAATCTGCATTGGCCTGGTGAGCTCTGCTCACTCCACCCTGGTGATTTCCTGGGACCCTACCCCACCCAACTTGTGCACTATTGAAGGCATTTTCAGCAGCAAACAGCTGGCCTCAACTCACATGCCACTAGAAGCACTTTTGCGGCCAGGAGTCAGCCCCAGCACACACTACAATCTTTCCTGGACAACACTTGGGATTCCGTGGACCCCAGGCAGGTGGCAACTAGCCTTGGTGTTCTCTGAGCCTTTTGCTAGTAGCTCTAGGCTCTGCACTGGCACCAAACAAGAATCTACATTAACTTGGTGAATACCACCCACCCCAGCCTGTTGTCTACTCCCTGAGACTCTGCCTCACCAAACTTTTGTACCATGTTTGCTCTATCAGTGGCTGAGTTTTACAGGAAGCTGGCAGGCAACAGTGGGCCTCAGGGTGCCCTGGGCTTTTTGAGGAACTATCCCAAGCATGGTATAGGTGGCAGCCATCCTCAATTCTCAATGTGACCTCTCCGATGAGTCTCTAAGTCCAGCGCAGACAGCAAACACCCGTGGATTGCTTTGTAGCACCTATCAGGTAGTCCCAGGCTGGTCACAGGCAGCAACTGACCTGGGCCTGTATTAGAGCCCCTCCCAAGAGGCACCAGAATCAACATACCTAAAACCTGGCTACAGAGTACTACCTAATTAGTCCCACAAGTGGCATACCCAAAGGGTAGTCTCAGCAGACCCCAGAAACCCTTGGGGTGAATCCTGCTTAACAGGGTGAGCCCCCTGCACAGCAGCCTGTAAACTATGGATGTGGCCAAACCCCGCAAGCAGTCAGCCTGAGGGTTAATTCCACCCACTGATGTGCCAACAGCAACCAACACTTAACTACAACAGGAGGGCACACACAACCCACACAGGGGACACATCTGCAGCACCCAGATTGGGTGACCAGGGAGACTGCACCACTGGGCAGGACACCTACTACATTAGGCCAATCTACTAAGACCAGGAGACATAACAGCTCTACCTAATATATAGAAACAAACACAGGGAGACAGCCAAAATGGGGAGACAAAGAAACATGTCCCAAATGAAAGAACAGAACAAAGCTTCAGAAAAACAACTGAAAATAGGGACAAGCAATTTACCAGATGCAGAGTTCAAAACACTGGTTATAAGGATGGCCAATGATCTCAGGGAGAACTTCAACAAAGAGATAGGAAACAAAAATGGAGATAGAAAACATAAAAATAGAACTGATAAGAAATAAAGAATAAAATAACTGAAATAAAGAATACATTAGAGGGAATCAACAGTAGACTAGATTAAGCAGAGGATTGAATCAGCGATTTAAAATGTAAGGTGGCAGAAACCACCCAATCAGAACAGCAAAAGGAAAAAAAATCCAAACAAATGAGGATAGCTTAAGGGGCCTCTGGGACAACATCAAGTGTACGAACATTTGCATCATAGGTGTACCAGAAGGAGAAGCGAGAGAGCAAGGAATGAAAAACCTATTTAAAGAAATAATGACAGAAAACTTCCATAATCTGGCAGAGAAATGGACATACAACTCCAGGAAGCTCAGAGAGCCCCAAACAAGATGAACTGAAAGAAGCCCAAATCAAGACACATCATAATTAAAATGCCAAAGGTTAAAGATAAAGAAAGAATTCTAAAAGCAGCCAGAGAAAGGCAACTATCGTGTTTCCCCGAAAATAAGACCTAGCCGGACCATCAGTTCTAATGCGTCTTTTCGAGCAAAAATTAATATAAGATCTGGTCTTATTTTACTATAATATAAGGCCCAGTCTTATAAATATAGTATAATTAATATTATATTAATATTTAGTAGTTAATTATTAATAATTAACAGTATATTAATTTTTCTCCAAAAGACGCATTAGAGCTGATGGTCCAGCTAGGTCTTATTTTCAGGGAAACACGGTAGTTACTTACAAGAGAGCTCCCATAAAACTGCCAGCTGATTTCTCAACAGAAACTTTGCAGGCCAGAAGGGATTGGCACAAAATATTCAATGTGATGAAAAGCAAGGACCCACAGCCAAGATTACCCAGAAAAGCTATCATTTAGAATTGAAGGACAGGTGAAGAGCCTCCCGGACAAGGAAAAGCTAAGGGAATTCATTGCCACAAAGCCAGGATTACAAGGAATCATAGAGGGACTTCTTCAAGATGAAAAAAAAAGAAAAGATAACAAGTGTGAATAATAAAATGGAAATAACCACATATCTATCGACAATTACTTTCAATATAAATGGATTAAATACTCCAATCAAAAGACAGTATGCCTGAATGGATAAGAAAATAAGACCCTTACATATACTACCTACCAGAGACTCACTTCAGATCAAAAGATACACACAGACTGAAAGTAAAGAAATGCAAAAGATATTTCATGAAAATGAAAAAAAAAAAAAATCTGAGTTAGCAATACTTATACCAGACAAAATAGACTTAAAAAAAAAGCTATAACAAGAGACAAAGAAGGACCAATTAATCCCACTTCTGGGTATATATATAAAAAAAACCCAAAACCCAAATTCTACTTGAAGTGGATGTGTGTTTTCATATGTTCATCGCAGTGTTGTTTATAACGGCCAAGATGTGGAGGCAGCCTCGGTGTCCATCGGTGGATGAATGGATAAAGAGGAGGTGGTACATTATTGCTCGGCCATGGAAGGGAATGGGTTCTTGTCATCTGCAGCAGCATGGATGGACCTGGAGGGTATTGTGCAGAGTGGACTATGTCAGGCAGAGAAAAACAGATGCAATGTGACTTTGCTTATAAGTAGAATCTAAATAACAAAATAAACAAGCAAACAAAACAGACACAAACTCATAGATATAGAGAACATTTTGTTGGTTGCCAGATTGGAGAGGGTTTTTGGAGTGGGTTAAAAAAGGGGAAGGGATTAAGAAGTACAAATTGGATATTATAAACTACTCATGGGGATATAGGGTATAGCATAAGGAATATAGTCAATATTATTGTAATAACTATGTATAGTGTCAGATGGGTATTAGATTTACCTGGGTGATAGATGGGAGGAGCTTGGGGGTCAGAGTGAAAAGTTGAAGGGATTAAGAAGTACAAATTGGTAGTTACAAAATAGTTTTGGGGATGTAAAGTAAAACATAGGGAATATAATCAATAATATGGTAATAACTATGTATAGTACCATTTGGATACTAGACGAGTCAGGGAGATCACTTCTTAGATTATATAAATGTCTAACCACTCTGCGGTACACCTAAAATTAATATAAAATAATATTAAATGTCAACTGTAATTGAAAAATTCAAAAGGGGGGAAAAGGTGAAAGGGAATAAGAGGTTCAAATTTCCACGTATACAACAAATAAATCGTGGGGATGTAATGTAGAGCATAGGGAATATAGTCAATAATATTGTGATAGCGTGGTACAGTGTTGGACTTATCATGGTGATCATTTGTTTAGGTATATAAATGTTGAGAAACTATTGTGCACACCTGAAACTAATATATTGTATGTCAGCTATATTTTAATAAAAATCTTTTAAAAATTGAAAGAGATAGAGCTTCACAGAGAAGAAAAAGCTAAAGGAATCCATTACCACCAACCCAATATTATAAGATATGTTTAAAGGATTCCTTTATGTAGAAGAAAGGAGAAAACGAACAAACAAATGAAGATCAAAAACATAAATAATGAAATGGCAAAGACTATGTACCTATCAATAACCACTTTACATGTAAATTGACTAAATGCTCCAATCAAAAGACATACGGTAGCTGAATGGATAAGAAAACAAGACCCATGCATATGCTGTCTACAACAGACCCACCTCAGATCAGAAGACATACATACACTGAGAGTAAAGGTATGGAAAAAGATATTTCATGCAAGTGGAAACAAGAAGAAAGCTGGAGTAGCAATACATATATCAGACAAAATAGACTTCAAAATGAAGACAAAGAGACAAAGAAGAACATTACATAATAAAGGGATCAATCCAACAAGATGACATCACCCTAGGAAACATTTATGCACCCAACATAGGAGCACCTAAATATGTAAGACAAATAATAACCAACACAAGGTCAGAGATCAACAGTAACACAATCATAGTTGGGGACTTTAACACCTCACTGACACCAATGGACAGATCTTCCAGACAGAAAATCAACATGGGAACAGTGGCCTTAAATGACATACTAGACCAGATGGATTTAATTGATATTTTTAGCTCATTTCACTCCAAAGCAGCAGAATATATATTCATTTCAAGTGCACATGGAACATTTTCCAAGATAGACCACATATTAGGCCACAAACAAGACTCAATAAATTTAAGAAGATTGAAATTATATCAAGTATCTTCTCTGACCACAATAGTATGAAACTAGAAATCAATTACAAGAAAAAAACTGAAAAATGCAGAAACAGATGGAGGTGAAATAACATGCTACTAAATAATGAATGGGTCAACAATGAGATCAAGGAAGATATTAAAAAGTACCTTGAGATAAACTAAAATGAAAATACAATGATCCAAAAATCTATTGAACACAGCAAAAGCAGTCCTAAGAGGGAAATTCATAGCAATTTAGGCCTACCTAAAGAAACAAGAAAAATCTCAAATAAACAGTCTAACTTTATGCCCAAGGTATCTGGAAAAAGAATAGCAAATGAAGCCCAAAGTGAGTACAAGGAAGGAAATTATAAAGATGAGAGTGAAAATAAATGAAATAGAGGCTAAAAAAGAATACAAGAAATCAATGAAACCAAGAGCTGGTTTTTCTTAAAAATATAAACTAAGTTGACAAAACTTTAACAGACTCATCAAGAATAAAAAAAGATTGGACTCAAATAAATGAAATCAGAAAACAAAGAGGAGAAGTGACAGCCCACACCACAGAAATACAACAAATTTTAAGAAAATACTACAAGTAACTACACACCAACAAATTGGACAATCTGGAGAAAATGGATAAATTCCTAGAAGCATATAATCTTCCAAGGCTAAATCAAGAAAAAACAGAAAATCTGAACAGAATGATTACCACCAAGGAAATCGAATTATTAATCAACAAGCTCCCAACAAACAAAAGTCCAGGACCAGATGGCTTCACAGGTGAATTTTACCAAACATTCAAGAAAGAATTAACACCTATCCTTCTCAAACTATTGCAAAAAATTCAAGAGGAGGGAAGGCTCACAAGCTCTTTTTACAAGGCCACCATTACCCTAATTGCAAAACTTGACAAAGACATTACACAAAAAGAAAACTATAGGCAGATATCCCTGATGAACATAGATGCAAAACTCCTCAACAAAATATTAGCAAACTAAATTCAGCAATACATTAAAAAGATCATACACCATGATCATGTGGGATTCATTCCTGGTATGCAAATCAAAGAACTTGATACATCACATAAACATAATAAAAATAAAAATCGTATGGTCATATCAATAGATGCAGAAGAAGCATTTGACAAAAATCCAGCATCCATTTATGATAAAAACTCTCAGCAAAGTGGGAATAGAGGGAACATATCTCAACATAATAAAGGCCATATACACAAACCTGCAGCTAATTTCATACTCAATGGGAAAAAGCTAAAAGCATTCTCCCTAAGATCAGGAACAGGACAAGGATGACCATTTTCACCACTTTTACTCAACATAGTTCTGGAAGTCCTAGCCACAGCAATCAGACACGAGAAAGAAATAATAGACATCCAAATGGGAAAGGAAGAAATAAAACTGTCATTATTTTCAGATAACATATTAGTTTGGTGCAAAAGTAATTATGGTTTAAAAGGTTAAAAATAATTGCAAAATCCGCAATTACTTTTGCACCAACCTAATACTATATGAAGAGAACTGAAAAGAATCCACCAGAAACTATTAGAACTAATCAATGAATTTAGTAAAGTAGTAGGGTACAAAATTAATATTCAGAAATCGGTTGTATTTTATACACCAATAATGAACTATCGGAAAGAGAAATTAAGAAAACAATCCCATTTGCAATTGCATCAAAAATAATAAAACATATAGGAATAAATTTAACCAAGGAAGTAAAAGGCATGTACTTTGAAGATTATGAGACATTGAAGGGAGAAATTAAAGAAGATATAAATAAATGAAAACATATACTGTGCTCATGGATAGGAAGAATTAGTATAGTTAAAAATGTCCATACTACCCAAAGCAATATATACCAGGGGTGTGAAAAAAATGTATACAAGTGGACACTTTAGTCAAAGTTGCTCAAGCAGTAGTTTGCCGTAATCAGAAGTGTCTGAACACTGACGGTAACCACTTTGAGTATCTCTTGTAATTGCAGAAGTCAAACGTGACTTGTATTCATATTTTCTTAACGGTATATATTGAGTATTACAATTTTAATAGTGTTTTCCTTTTTTTATAGAGTACAAATAAAAGTTTATTGTACAAAATTAAGGCCTTCACATTTCATAGTTCACTAAGGTAATTTTTTAAAAACCTGAACAAAAGTTTCACTTTTACTACCCCCCACCCCCAACTATTAAAATGGCCTGACCAAATGTTATCAAAACAAACAGTATAAATAACACCAAGTCCTTTAAAGACAACTATCCCAAATGCTATTTCTTGGCATAGGTGATCTTCATGGCATGGGATGGTGTGATCTTAAATCCTTGTAAAGCATCCCTGGCAGCTCCAGTCTGTCCATCATTTTCAAATTCAACAAATGCAATGTCATGCCTCCCAGGTTCCAAACGTACTTCCTTAAAACCAGGGAATTGATTAAACAGCATGGAAAACATCATCTCATTAGTCTCTTCCGGTAAATTATTGAGGAATAAAATGTAGTTTGGAGGGTAATCAGGGACCTGAGGATTTGGTGTAGCATTTCCTTGGGTATTAGCTGAATTTGGTGTTCCCTGACCAGGCTTTTTATTTGCAGTCATTGCTGTTTGTTCCACAGTTTTGGCTTTTTTCTTTTCTTTCTTCTTTTCTTTGTCAGCAAAAGTGCCACGCATTTTGGATATTATGTCAGAATCTGTTTTTGCATACTGGATTCGCATTGGTTTACCATAAAATGGAAATCCCTGCAACTGTCTCAGGGCATTCGTAGATGAGCCCAGTTCTTTAAATATAACAAAGGCTTGTACCCTCATCTTCATGGTCTTTAAAACCACAATATCTGCCATGTGGCCAAATTGAGAAAGCAGGGCATACAGGGATCTCTTCAATTCTTTTTTAATGTTGTCATTCATATTGTTGATATAAATTGTATGATTTGGTCGGATATCCATGTTTTGGGTTAAACTGTTCAAACAGCCTGAGGCCAGCGCGTGGCCAGTAAGAACACCAGTTTTTTCCTTTTTTAAAATGTGTATACTTTTTTTTTTTGGCACCCTCTGTAGATTCAGTGCAATCCCTATCAAAATACCAATGGCATTTTCCACAGAACTAGAACAAATAATCCTAAAATTTATGTGGAACCATAAAAGACCCCAGATAGCCTAGGTGCTCTACACACTGTGCTCAGGCTCATAACCCTATGAGCCTCCTTTACCCCACTCAGGTTCTAACACCCCTTGCTTGGCTCACACCAAATGGCGTTCAGACTGAATTACTTAAGAATGGGAGGAAAGAGGAAGAGCATCAATAGAGTTTTCTAATGCTTCGGTGAAGGGACTCTCCTATGTGTCTTCCCAATAGGTATGGTACGGGGTAGCTAAGCAGTTTGCAAGTAGACCCATTCCACTATATCCATTTCCCTGAACCTTTGGACTTCTTTTTCTGTAGGATGTCAGAGAAGTCCATGCAGCTTGATTTCAGTGACTGAAGGCCATCGTTGATTCCAGGCTTTGATTAGCCAATTTAACAGAGCATTACAATACATCTTAATGCTTGAGTCAACACTTTAAATTTTGAATTCCGGGTGAGTATACCTGTATCAATGACTTCTACCTTATCAAGTCTTATATTTCTTCCCCCTTGGTCAACACCCTTAGAACTCACTCCCATACATGCTTCCTGTTGCTCCTGTCAATACAGACTGGTGAGGTCTTTTGAGTCTTTTGAGGTGTCGGCTGTCTCTCTTAGATTAGGCCTTGTACCTCTCTAATTTGTGCAATGTTGGACTCTAATTCTCTTTATAGGCCTCTCTTTATGGAGCAGATGAGAATGTGGATCCAGAGGCTAAACACTAGCTTGTCTGGCAAATGCCCTAGGAGCATTTATTGAAAGGATTGTATGCAGAGGAGACATGGTTCCCTGGGTGTGTTATGTGTGTGTGTGGCAGAGGGGAAATCAGGGAATACTGCCTAGCTTCACAGAAAGTGAGGACTCTAAAAGCTATGCATATTTTATATTAATCAATTATCTCTTTATCTACTTTCCTTTCCTTGATGGTGAGTATTGGTGTTGGCTAATGTGATAATTTAGGTTCCAGATAAGAATATAATTGATCAGTATCACCTCATGATAGTGATATGGTTGCTCATAGAATATTGTGTCTCCTCTATGTTGGAGATGAAAGTTATTCTTTTGCACAAAGGACAGGAATGGCCTCTGAGTGACAAAAGGGGTAGAGTGTGCTGATTATTCTCCCCACCCCCAACCGCATCTAATTTCTATTCTTCCTTGCTCCACTCTCTGTCCTAAGAGGTGTACCCCTGCAGGCTGTATATTTGTGGCTCCCTTGCCTGATGGCTTGTAGTTGGGTTTGGTAAAGGGATAGAAATGGTAAGCGATCAGATAGTGGGAAGAGAGGGGGGGTTAGAGCATTTCTTCCCCACTCCCTCCCTCTTCTGGCACTACATCTCTGGCAGTAGCTGCATCCCTGCACAAGTAGAGCACCTGCTGGGCTCCTTCACTTTCGTGGTTCCAGCACTCACTGGACTCTGGTAACTCTATTACTTTGAGCCCTTGGCTCTAGGGATGGTAATGGTTTATTACTCATACTTCACTATCCCTTGTTATTTCTTGTAACCCTGCCCACTCACTGAAAATAGTCTTTTCACAAACTCTATTCATCTAAACCATCTGGAGTGAATTATTTTCCTGCCGAAGCCCTGCTGATAAAGTCTGTTCATATCTTCATCCTTTGCCTTATCTCCCTGATTTTAAAGAACAGTGATACTGGAAGTGGAAAACTCCCCACTTGGGTGTTTTTCTGTACACTATCTGGGCTGTTCTACAGTGCTTGGAGATAGAGCACCAGGGAAATAAAAATGACTCATCGAGAAAGCTTACCTTTAAATAAAAAAGAAGTCTAAAAATTTACACAAGTGACACGTGGTCTTGATGGCAATTTTAGGAAACCACAAAGAGAAAATAAAAATCTCCAGTAATCCTCCTCCACAGAAATAACCATTTTAACATTTTGATGAATATCCTTTTTAACAAAGTTGTACACTTCTTTAAAGCATCCACAAGTGGGTACTAGACTTATCAAGGAGATCACTTCATAAATTATATTAATGTCTAACCACTACACTGTATACCTCAAACTAATATAAAATAATATTGAATGTCAACTCTAATTGAAAAACAAAACAAAACAAAACAAAAACATCCACAATTCCTGAAGCAGTACCAACTTGAATTCTTGGGCTTCTGGAATTTTCACAACTTTCCCCAACTGTGGTAGTGAATACAAAGCAGGAGCAATTGAAGAAAAGAGAAGCACAGAGGAAGAGGAAGCAGACTTCTCATGGTTTCAGAGTTCAGTCCCTTTCTGGACTGTCATATTTGATGCACTGGATTGACCCCACCCACAGTAAGTCCTGCTGGACTGGGTTGGGCTTGTGTGCTCTCTGGGAGGGGCTGCCTTCTCCAGTTCTCACACTCGGAAGAATCTAAGCCAGAGCATGGGTAAATAAGCCACAGTTGCAGAGCTGGCTGCCCTGCACAAACCTCCTTTGCAATACTACATGGAAACCTCTGGAGCCTAAGGCAGCCCAGAGAGAGAAGTTAAGACCCAATTAATCCTCTGGCAGTCCTGGAAAGGTTAATCCTAAATGGCCTGCAGACACACATGCTTTCCCATAGGGCAGAAACTAATCTTATTATGAGTAATAACTTCAGTCTTCAGAATTAGAACTTATTTTTTAGATGCCACGATCATTTTTTCCCCCTCAGAATCCTAAGAGCCAAAAATTTCTGCCATTTAGTTCCTGTGTCTCCTCAAAAGAAATGACACTATTATGTATGTCTAGAACATCTTGTCCCTATCCCCTGTATTTGATTTTTCCATTGTCCAGTGTTACACTGACCTCGAATGATCAACCCTTGTGACATCAAGTTTATAAATTAAGCGGGAAAAATAGACCCCAGAGAGGGGCAATCTGACAGGCAGGGCTGTACACAGAGTGGAAGCTACTCTGAGCTAGCTGATTCATGCCGATGCAAAGCTTTTCTTCCTTGGGGAATGACCCATCTGATTATTTGTCTCACTACTTCAGAGCAACTGAAGCATCAACTTTCTACCAGTTTGCTCCTCTGGATAGTTACCAGTAGCAATAGAAGGATAGAATTTGGACCTCACCCTTCAAGCTTGTTTTTTCTTTCTTGTTCTATTATTCTTCAAGCCTCCAGTTTCACTGTAACATGATCCTGTTGTGAGTCTCCTTTTTTGAAATAAAGAAAGATACATGTGAAAAATTTATCACAAGCCAATTATAGGACTTAGAGTGCAGAGAGAACCAATCTTATTTAAAAAAGAATACTGGGGCTGGCGCGGTGGCTCAGGTGGTTGGAGCACAGTGCTCCTAACACCAAGGTCACCAGTTCCATTCCCACATGGGCCAGTGAGCTGCACCCTCTACAGCTAAGATTGTGAACAATGGCTCTCCCTGGAGCTGAGCTGCCGTGAGCAGCCAGAGGTTGGCGTGAGCTGCCAAGTAGCTGGCAGCCATTGTGAGTGGCCAGCAGCTGGCAAGAGCTGCTGTGAGCTGCTGTGAGTGGCCGACAGAGGACCAGCTACCAACTGCCTCAGCTGGGATGTGTGTGGGGGGAGCGCAAGGCTCATAATACCAGCATGGGCCAGGGAGCTGTGTCCTACACAACTAGACTGAGAAACAACGGCTTGAATCGGAGTGGTGGTGGTGGGGGGAGGCGGAAGAAGGGGTTAAAAAAGACTGTTTCACTTATATGTGGGATCTAAATAACAAAGTAAACCAACAAACAAAACAGATACAGACTCATAGATATGGAGAACAAACTAATGGTTGCTGGAGGGCAGGAGTGTTAGGGGACTGGGTGAAAAAAGTGAAGGCATTAAGAAGTACAAATGGGTAGTTACAAAATAGTCATGGGGATGTAGGGAACAGTGTAAAGAATACAGTCAATAATATTGTAATAACTATGTATGGTATCAGGTGGGCACTAGATTTATCGGGGCGATCACTTCATAAGTTATATAAATGTCTAACTACTATGTTGTACACCTGAAATGAATAAAAATAATATTGAATGTGAATGGTAATGGGAAAAAAAGAGAGGAAAGAACACTGCTTTTCACTTTAATTCTGCTAGTCAAATGCCTCTCTTTTGGAAATCTTGTTGCACCTTTTCAATTCATGCTGAGGTGAGATAGTTGCAAGTTTACTGAGCTTCAAATGGAAAGAATATCTGAGAAGGGTGGACTTTTAGTAAACTTTTCTGTTTGTTCAAAATGAATGCCAGGACTCAACAAATGTGCTGAGGCTTCCTAGTAACCACCTGTACATCTAATTGCAGTTTATTTTTGTCAGGCGTTATTCTCATATACCTTTTGCTACATATTAAGAACAGCCTCATGCTTGTCAAGCAGAAGCACAAGAAGAATTGCAAAGAGAATTTTAGGAGAAGGAGGCAGGGATTAAACCCATGTGAAGAGATGTGCAGATATTTTCTCCTTGTAAGTCTGAAGAGAGATAAATTTGGACCTGCATTATCAAAAAGTAATGGCAATGGCAAGATAGGTGGAGATGCAGCCTCAAGATCTTTGAAGATGAAACTTGTGATATTAGAATGGGTATAAGAGCGTGAGGGAAAGGCTAGTAACGCAGGTTGTGGTGTGCAATGGTCAGACTATATGCTACAGCATCAGCACAAACTGCCCTTTGCGTTGGGGCGACTGTTGACAACTGAGTAATTGAGGCATTATATGGCAGGTATAATCCTATTACAATGGCCATCATTCATACCTATGAAACATTATATATGGTGCCAGAGCAGCCTTTAATGGTGTTCTTAATAACAGCAGAAAAGTTGCATGATCCATGCTTTCCTCTGATTCTGGCCCATGAAATAGTTACTCTCTGTAAGGGAAGGATTAGTTTAGTAATAATATAACAAGTTGTATAAAAAGAAATCCTGTGATTGTCTTCTGGAATATTGAGATTGTTTCCCACTCTGCAGAATGGGTGGAAGGGAATACTGATGAAAAAGAACCTCGAGGGAATATAAAGGGTAGAAGCACTTTTGGGAAGAGGAAAAGGCAGACGAATCCTAGGGACCTTTGGCTAGGGAATGGGTTTGGTCCTGAGAAGGGACCCTGAAGTTGTATATTAGAAAGGCCTACCTGTGGGATATTTTACATCTGTCACAGCCTGTTATTACCATAGTCAACTTTTATCATTTTGCAGATGAAAAACCAAAGAATAGTGAGGTAAATGCCACATTTTATCAAATACACATGATTAATTTAATGAGTTCATATCTTTTGATTCCCAGGCTAGACACGATCCTATTGGACTATAGTGCCCCCAAATGGAAATGTACCAAAGGAAGATGAGTCCTACTCAAGTGTGAAGAATCAAACAAAGGGTCAACTGGTCTTAGAGTGGATGCTAAACTACTTTTTGTGTTTTTAAGTTTGACGGAAGGAAAAAAATTGTTGAAAGCATTGGAAGATATCTTCTGCCTTGAGAACTTCATTTTTACGTACCTTGAGTACTGAATCATCCTAGCATGGTGTAATAGAAAAGCATTGGATTTAAGTACTTGTTTCTTTTCTTTTTTTAATTAAAGTTTATTGGGGCGACAATTGTTAGTAAAGTTACATAGATTTCAGGTGTACAATTCTGTAATACATCATCTATAAATCCCATTGTGTGTTCACCACCCAGAGTCAGTTCTCCTTCCATCAACATATATTTGAACCCTCTTACCCTCATCTCCCACCCCCACCCCCCTTACCGTCTGGTAACCACTAAACGATTGTCTGTCTATGAGTTTTTGTTTGTCATTTGTTTGTCTTGTTCTTTTGTTGGTTTTGGTTCATATACCACATATCAGTGAAATCATATGGTTCTCTGCTTTTTCTGTCTGACTAATTTCACTTAGCTTCACCTAACATTAATGTGTTATCTAACTTCTTGAGCCACAATTTCCTCATCTGTAAAATGGAGATAATTACAGTACCTAATTTACAGTGCTATTGTGAGGATTAAAAGAAATAACGCATGTAAAGCACTTTATACAGTGTTTGTCATATAGAAATAGCTCAGAAGTGTTCATTAATCTTTCCTTTTCCACTTGTACAGAAGTTTGTCTAGTATACTTAGCTTGAGTAGAAAAATGGTGGCTCTAAAGAGTCTGAGTTCAGTTAAAGTCCTTTGAGCCATTTGTAGAATGGCCCATCTCTCTGTAAGTGAACATTTTCCCAAATATGGGTTTTAGCTCATCTAGCAAAACCCCAGCCCACAAGAACTTTATCTTTATGACTCCTTTTTCCTCCTCATCATTATCTTAGACCCCAGAAGACAGGACAGAATTTCACAGGCAGCTTAGTAATTCAGCGTGAAAGTTCACCATAGCTGAGGGGCTTTGCTTGCCCTCAGACAGGGTTTCTCAGCCTTGGCATTATTGATGGTTTCACTTGAATACTTTATTGTGTGTATGTGTGTGTGTGTGTGGGGGGGGCCTGTACTGTGCACTATAGGATGCTTAGCAGCATCCCTGCCCTCTACTCAGTAGATGTCAATAGCATCCCACCCCTTCCCAGAGTTATGACAACCAAAACTGTCTCCAGACATTGCCAAATGTTCCCTGAGGAGAGGGGCAACATTGTTCCTGGTTAAGAACCAGCCCAAAGAGAAACTAATCTGCTAGCTGTTTTAGCACATAAACATCCTGTAGGAGTAGACTAAGGAAATCTTTAGGAATGATTGGAAATTCAAAGGGTAAGTATGAGTGCGAGAAAGAAGACTTCAGGCAGAGGAATACACTGGATTTTGAAAGAGAACCTATTTTATATGCCAGGCTTCATGGGCACAGATTAATAAGACATAGGTCCTGCTCTCAAGGAGCTCACATTTCAGAGGGAGGGGCAGCCACTTAAACAATGAGAATGTGGTGAAATGAGTGCTACGTCAAAAATATATAAATGGTGCTATTGGACAATGGGGGCACACAGAAGGGTGACCCATATTAGCATGGTGCAGGGAAGGCTTTCCAGAAAAGATCACATTTGGGCTGAAAAATGAGTAAGGATTAGCCTGGAGGAAACAAAGGGAGGATTGAAGAGACATTAGAGAATTTGGAGTTTGAAAGAAGTGCAAATCTTTTTGATTGGCTGGAAGAGGAGTACTCAAGAACAAGAGTGGTGAAAGAGATGGCTTGTAAATAGGTAGGAAGCAGGTCAGTCCTTCTATGCCACATAAAAGACTCAATTCTAAGAACTATCAAGAGCCATTAAGTTTCTCCATGATCCTGTTTGGATTTAGGGAAGATTACTTTAGCAGCAGTGTGGAAAATAGATTAGAAGTAGGGTGACCAGCCAGGAGGTTATTGTTGTAGGCCAGGTGAGAGATGCTTATGGCCTGAGTTAGGATAGTGGCAGTGGGAAGGAATTTATAATAATTTAATTCACAGGCATTAAAATGTTCAACCATTTAAAATTGACATTTTTATCTCACTTTCAATTTAAAGCATCTCATCCAGCCCCCAACCTCCAGTGCAGTTTGACTAGAGAACCACAGATCTCTAATGAAGGAAAGTGACTTGGTTTTTTCTTTCATTCTCCTTGCTCCACCTCCTTCCCTACTTGTTATGCTGCTTCTGACTCCTCCAGCTTTCAGGGGTGGGGTGGATAAGGAGAGGAAATTTTAAAGGGACTGTGAGAAGCTTAATTGACTGGGGCCAGTATAATCTGGCTATCAATACCCTTTGTGAGGTAGAGGCCCAAATACTGCCCTTTTGTGTGATGTGCTTTTGTGGTTTCTTCAGGGACCACATCCACTCCCTATCCCTCTACTGGGCACCTCTTCCTTATACCATTCCTGATGGGAGCAATGTACCCTCTAACTATCTTCCCCCTTGGGCACACAATTTTCTTCTCATGGGATCTTCATCTTTCTGTTGGAGTTGCTGGCTACAGTCAGAGGAAACTAACTGGCCCAGAGAAAACCTGGTCCCTTTTTCTTTGCCTTGCCATTGTGAACAACTTCAGTGAGCCTTCTGCTTTCAGATTTCTTCAGGTAAAAGTCAAGCACAAGTGTCTATCTTCTCTAGACACCAGAGGACACATGTGAGGTTCTACCATGAACTCTTCCTGCTTCAGTGGCAACACAGGTAAGGCCTGTAAATTTCTGTAGTGCAGCAAAACTCCGGCCTGGGAGTAAGAGTCCAGTCTCTCCTCTTGAAAGGTTTAACTGGGACCTTTTTGCTTGGTTTGAGCAGGGGAACCATAGCACTTTCTACTCTTATGATTTTCCTTCAAAAATCCTCTTTCATTTTCTTTAATTGATCTCTAGATTTTCCTCATGTAGACTGGAGTTGAATGGTGAGGAATGATAATTGAAATACCAGTTTGGTTACCTCTTAGCAAGTACTAGTTGATATATTTATTTATTGCTGATAGGCAACATAGAGTGCTAGTTAAGAACCTGAACTCTGGAACCATACTTTCTGGCTTTAAATCCTGACTTAACCATTTGACCTCCCTGTGCCTCAGTTTCTTTATTTGTAAAATAAGGATAATAATAGAATCTACATCATAGGATTTTTGTGAGGACTAAATGTGTGTATATCTTAGATTAATACCTTAAAACAGTATGTAGAATAATAGTGCTGTGCATTTTTACTGTTATGTGATTAGTGCCATTGCTTATTTTTCATTGACTTAGAGTGTAAGCTCCATGCATGCAAGATCTTGTTTGTTTGTTTGTTTACTGCTGCATTTCCAGCTCTTAAAGATAGTGCATATAACAGGCACTAGGAAATGTTAGAGCCCTTAGGCTTCTTCTGAATAAATTAAAGTGAAATTTAAGCTTTAAATGTTAAGGTGTGGGCAGGGAAAGTAGGGTCAGAGGAGGTTAAGCAACATATAGCCAGAGAGATAGGAGAACCAGGAGGCTGTGACTTCAGAAACCGGAAAGGAGACTTTAACAAGGAAGGAATGGACAACAGCATCGAATATCGCTAGAGTGTCAAAGAAAAATATAACTGAAATATGGTCATTGCATTTTGTAGCAAGAAGCCCCTATCTTTTTGCTTTCATATTCTGGTAAGTAATGGTTCTCTTTGCCCTAGGGGTGCTTTTATTAGAATGGATGACCACTCAGAATAAGTCTTGGAATAGGTCTTAAAAGTTTTCAGCTTAAAAGTTACCAACTTGCAAAGAACAAACCGGTCCTGCACTTACTTAGTTTTGGCCATAACCACAAAGGATCCATCTTTAATACAATTCACTACACTTTTCCCAACCCAAACTCTCCTCTTGAATCAAACAACAAAACCTGCTATTGACATGTGCGTACAACTCCATGCCACTTCCCATCCTAAAAATGTTCTTCTTCCTTCCCCTTACCTACCCTGTCTTTTCAAGGATATAAATAGAATATATAAAGAAGTCCTACAACTCAATAATAAAATGGCAAATAACTTAAAATAGACAAAGGATTTGAATAGGCATTTCTTCAAAGAAGATAAACTAATGGCTAATAAGTACATGAAAAGATGATGAACATCATTAGTTGTTAGGGAAATGCAAATCAACACTGCAATGAGATACCACTTCACACCCACTGGTATGTCTATAATAATAATTAAAAAAACTAACAATAATAACAAGTGTTGGTGAGGATGTGGAGAAATTGGAACTCTCATACATTTCTGGTGGGAATGTAAAATGGTGCAGCCACTTTGGAAAGCAGTCTGGCAGTTCCTCAAAAGGTTAAACATAGAGTTATCATATGACACAGCAATTCCCTCCTAGGTAAACACACAAGAGATCTGAAAACATGTTTTAAAAAAACCTTATATATGAATGTTTACATCAGCATTATTCATTAATAGCCAAATGTGCAAACAACCCAAATGTCCATCAACAGGTGAATGGATAAGCAAAATGTGACATATTCATACAGTGGGGTACTATTTAGCCATAAAAAAGAATGAAGAATGATTTGGATGATGTCACCAAAAATGATGGAGTAGAGGACTCCAGGGCTCCTCAAAAGGCTGTAATTATCTACTGAATAAATTCCAAATTCTTCAACATGACTCACAAGGCCTCTAAAATTCTAATCCCTACTCATCTATTATGAGGGCAATTATGTCTCCCTCCCTAAAATTTATATATTGAAGTCCTAACCTGCAGTGTTTCTGAATGTGTCCTAAGTTGGAAATAGGATCACTGAAGATGTAATTAGTTAAGATGAGGTCATTAGGGTGGGCCCTAATGCAATATAACTGGTGTCCTTATAAAAAGGGGAAATTTGCCAAACTACCAAGGGCATTTTTCACAGAAATAGAAAATATAATCCTAAAATTTATGTGGAACCATGAAGGACCCCGAATAGCCACGGCAATCTTGACAAATAAGAAGGAAGTGGGAGGTATTACGATACCTGACATCAAATCATATTACAAGGCTACAGTAATCCAAACAGCATGGTACTGGCATAAAAACAGATACATTGATCAATGGAACAGAATAGAGAGCCCGGAAGTAAATCCATACCTATATGGTCATTTAACCTACCAATGTTTCCCCCCAAATAAGACCAGATCTTATATTAATTTTTGCTCCAAAAGACACATTAGAACTTATGTTCAGGGGATGTCATCCTGAAAAAAAATCATGCTGGGGCTTATTTTCCAGTTAGGTCTTATTTTGGGGGAAACATGGTATGACAATGGAAGCAATAATTTGCATTGGGGTAAAGACAGTCTATTTAATAAATGGTGCTGGGAAATCTGGACAGACACATGCGAAAAAATGAAGTTGGACCACCTCCTTATGCCATAAATGAGAATAAATTCAAAATGGATTAGAGACTTAAATGTAAGATCTGAAACCATAAAACTCCTAGAAGAAAATATAGGAAGAAAATTTGCAGACATTACCCTTAGCAATATTTTCACTGATATATCCCCTCGGGCAACAGAAGTAAGAAAAAAAATAAACATATGGGATTACATTGAACTAAGAAGTTTTTTCATAGCAAAGGAAACCATCAATAAAACAAAAAGGCATCCTACTGAATGAGAGACGATATTTGTCAATGGTACATCTGATAAGGGGTTAATATCCAAAATTTATAAAAAACTCATTCAATTCAACACCAAACAAACAAACAAAAACAACAACAACAAAAAAACACAACGCAATTAAAAAATGGGCAGAGGACATGAAGAGACATTTTTCTAAAGAGGACATACAGATAGCTAACAGACATGTGAAAAAATGCTCAAACCCACTAATTATTAGAGAAATGCAAATAAAAAGAACAATGAGATACCACCTCACTCCAGTCAGAATGGGTAGCATCAATAAATCAACAAACAACAAGTTCTGGTGAGGATGTGGAGAAAAGGGAACCCTCATGCACCGTTGGTGGGATTGCAGATTGGTGCAGACACTATGGAAATCAGTATGGAGGTACCTCAAAAAACTGGAAATGGAACTACCTTATGATCCAGCAATTCCACTCCTAGGTATCTATCCAGAGAAATCCAAAATGCTAATTCAAAAAAATTTATGCACCCATATGTTTATTGCAGTGCTTCTCACAATAGCCAACACGTGGAAAGAACCAAAATGCCCATCAGTAGATGACTGGATTAAGAAACTGTGGTACATTTATCCAATGGAGTATTACTCCGCCATAAAGAAGAATGAAATCTTACCGTTTGCCACGATATGGCTGGACCTAGAAAACATTATGCTAAGTGAACCAAGTCAGACGGAGAAAGAGAAATACTATATGATTTCACATATATTTGGAATCTAAAGAATAGAATAAATGAACAAACTAATCAGAAACAGTCTCAGAGATATAGAGCAAAACTGAGGTTTGCTAGATGGGAGATGGGGTGGGGATGAGGGAGAAGGTGAGGGGATTAGAAAGCACAAATTGGTAACCACAAGATTGCCTCGGGGATACAAAAGACAGTTTGGGGAATATAATCAATAATGTAAAGATTTTGTAGGGTGTCAGATGGGCACTTGTCTTATTAAGGAGACCACTTCAGGGACAGTGTAAATGCCTGACCACTGCAGTGAGCACCCGAGGCTGAAGCTGAATTACAATGAATATCAACAATAATTTAATATATATATGGTCACAGGATGTGGCGTACAGCACAGGGAAGAGTCAGTGGAACTGTAACAGCTATATACGATATCAGAGGGGTAGTAGATTGGGGGAGGGAGGTTATCACTTTGTGAGGGGTGTAAATGTCTAACTATTACATTGTTTTGTACACCTGAAACTAATAAAAAAGAAAGGGGGAAATTTGGACACAGGGAGATATGGACAGGGAGAGCTCCTTATGAAGATGAAGGCACAGATTGGAGTGATGCTTGTATAAGCCACGAAATGCCAAATATTGCCAACAGACCACCAGAAGCTAGGGGAGGGGAACAGATTCTTCCTCACATCCCTCAGAACTAGCCCTGTAGACCCCTTGATCTTGGACTTCTATCCTCCAAGAGTATGAGAAAATAAGTTTCTGTTGTTCGAGCCACTCAGTTTGTGGTACTTTGTTACGGCAGCCCTAGCAAACTAATACATCATCTTTCTAGCCTCATCTGTGATCACATTTTTTTTTTTACACTTTATGCTCCAACAACACCACCTTCCTTTGCATAGGCCTATTGTTTCCAGACTCTTTGTTCTTGCTTATGCTATTCTTCTGCCTGGAATGCCTTTTTAGTCTAGCTAATTCCTTCTAATCCTTTAAGATTCAGAGAAGATACTACTTTTCCAGGATCCCTTCACTGAACACCCCCCACCACACTGGTGAAAGTGGCCTTGCTAGGTGCTCCCACATATCCTGCACATCTTCCCAGCTTTGCACTTTCCACACTATATTACAAATTTGTGTTTTTGGCTTGTCTGTTTCCCTCCACCCCCATGCAATAAATTGTGAACACCTCGAGGAAATGCTCAGTCACCAAAATCCCAGTGCCTAGCACAGTATACTTTCCACATAGTAAATGTCAATACATACCTCTGTGAGTGAAAGAACTATTTTTTTTAGTGTTTATTCATCTTCTTTCTTCCCATAGCACCTACTAAAGTACTTCATGTATAATGGGTGCCTAGTAAACCTTGACCAGTGGTTCTCAACTGAAGACATTTGGCAATAGCTGGATTTGGGTTGTCACGATTGGCATCTAGTGGGTAGAAGCCAGAGATGCTGTTAAACATCCTACAATGCACAGGATAGCCCCCCACAACAAAACATTATTCGGTCCAAAATGTCAATAGTGCGGCGGTGGAGAAACTCTGATCTTGACTGAATAAGAGACTGAATCTACTTTTTACATCCTATACTCATTGTAGACCACTAGTGAACTAAATATGCTTGGTCAAGAAGACTTCTTTTTTCGTTTGTTTGTTTTTGCAAAAGTAAACTATTACCTAGCAAGAAATGAAGAGGGAGTGTCCTGACATCTGGAATTAAGACTTTGGCAATAGAAGAGTACCTGATCAATAAGAGAACACATAAATTACAATATCGTTATGCCTGGAATGCTCTATAGCAGTGAAAATGAATGAATTAGAGCTACATCTATCAACAGGGATAAATCTCATAAGCATAATGTTGAGTGAGGAAAGCAAATTGCAGATAATACATGCAGAGTGACACTATTTATGTAAAGTACTACATATTGTTTAGCAATAGACACATATGTAGTAAATGTATAAAGACACACATGGAAATGATCAAGATCAAATCTGGTATAGTGAAAACCTTGGGACGGAGATGTATACAGAGGGCTCTGATTGTAGTGGTAATGCTTTCTTTCTTTTTTTTTCATGTTTAGAAGTTTATTGAAGAGATGCGAAGATGGGTGGAATTATGGTTTGAATGTAAATCTCTTTTTTTCCCTTGCTGAATTTTATATATATATATATATATATATATATATATATATATATATATATATATATATAAAATTTTATAATATATATAATTTTGATTACACTTTATTGGGGTGACAATGGTTAGTAAAATTACATAGGTTTCAGGTGTACAATTCTGTAATACATCATCTATATATCACATTGTGTGTTCACCACCCAAAGTCAGTTCTCCTTCCATCACCATATATTTGACTCCATTTACCCTCTTCTACCACCCCCTCCCCCTTAACCTCTGGTAACCATTAAACTATTGTCTGTGTCTATGAGTTTTTGTTTTTTCATTTATTTGATTTGCTCCTTTGTTGCTTTCAGTTTTATATCTCACATCAGTGAAGTCATATGGTTCTCGACATTTTCTCTGTCTCATTTCGCTTAGCATAATAATATCAAGATCCATCCATGTTGTCGCAAATGGTACTATTTCATATTTTCTTTTGGCAGAATCGTATTCCATTATATATATACCACATCTTCTTTATCCATTCATCTATCAAAGGGCGCTTTGGTTGTTTCCATGTCTTGGCCACTGGGAATAAAGTTGCACTGAACATCGGAACACATATATGTTTATGGATAAATGTTTTCAGAATTTTTTGGTATATACCCAGGAGAGGGATTGTTGGGTCATATGGTAATTCTATTCTTAATTTTTTGAGGACCCTCCAAACTGCCTTCCATAGCAGCTGCACCAATCTGCGTAATGCTTTATTTCTTAAGCTGGGTTGTGAGCATATTCTCTTTGTTGTACTGTTGTCTATACATTTATGCATTTTCGAAATATTTAAAAAGAGGCATCCCATCACCTGGGGCTGAGGGAAAAAACAAACAATGGAGTATCTTATTAGTTTGCACTATCCAGAACTACTTCAATGTGGTAAAATGAAACAACTCATCATATCCGATCATTCACTATGGGACAGGAGTTTACATACCATACATAAGATAATAATCCATAAGTTCCTATTTACATTGTTGCACAGGATAGTGCCTGGGTTTTCTTGCATTGGAGCGCTCACAATATTTGGCATAAGAATTTGAGCACAGAATCCTTGCGGCAAACAAAGAGGATCAAACAGAAGTGGACAGCAGGTTGCAAAGCATGGAATCTGTGTAAACAGGCCATTGACTAACTTGGTTTTGGTTCATTGTTTATGTTTGTCTCTGAGTATTTTCAGATGGTTTAGTGAAACTGTGATAGGCGTCAGATCCTCACACATCCTCTTTAATGAGGTGGACCTTGGAGAGTGAGAAACTGCACATGCATAAAGAAGGAAAAACTTAAAATAATATCTGGAAATTTTGCTGTGGAATAAGAAGATTGGACTATATGTTTTCTGAAGTCCCTTCTGGCTGAGGGTGTTTCCAGCTCCTGCCAAGCACCACCTGCAAAGAAGAAGCAGAGAAGTGCTTGATCTGAGTTCCCACAGGCCAGGTTAGGGAGATGAACACATTCAAAGCCCAGAGCTGGGGCAGAGAGGCCCCTAGGATGGAGTTAGCAACGCTAGACAGAACAAAAGGGTTTCCTTTTTGAAGAGTCTTCTTTGCACTTAAGGCTGTGGGTGGTGTATTTAAGGATTCCAGAATGGCAGAAAGCTCTGGGTAGAGCCTGGGAGCTGAATTTTACTATTTTGTCTGCTAGAATTAAAATGATTTTTTCTTTCCCTATTAAAGATTTTCAAAAAGTATGTTTTATATTATCAAAGCTATACACACTATTATAAGAAAGTTGAAAAATACAGAAAATTAGGATGAAAATGAAAAGTTCACTTAGTTATACCACCTAGAGACAGCCACTTATTGATAGTTTGCGTATTTCTTTCTAGCCTTTTGTTCATGCATATCCTCCCATGTCCATTAATTGTTGTGATCATATGTATATTAAATATTGTATCCTACTTTCAGTTAATATTACACATAAGTATTTCTTGTCATTATGAACTATGTGTAAATACAGTAGTCCCCTGCTACCTGTGGTTTTGCTTTTCACGGTTTCAGTTACTAATGGTCAACTGTGATCTGAAAATTTTAAATGGAAAATACCAGAAATAGACAATTTGTAAGTTTTAAATTTTGTACCATTCTGAGTAGTGTGATGAAATCTCGTGCCGTTCTGCTCCATCCCACCAGGGATGGGAATCATCCCTTTTGATCAGTGTATCCACGTTGTATATGATACCTGCCCATTATTAATATTTGGTTGTCTAGGTTATCATATCAACTGTCGCAGTGTTCAAGTAACACATTATACTTAATAATGGCCCCAAAGTGCAAGTGTAGTGATGCTGGCAATTCGAATATACCAAAGAAAAGCCATAAAGTGCTTCCTTTAAGTGAAAAGGCTTGTAAGTAAAGGGAAAAAGCATAACATATATAGTGTTCAGTATGTGTTCAGGTATCCACTGGGGGTCTTGGAATGTATCCCCCATGGATAAGGGAAGACTACTTGTCAATTTTACTGGCTATATAATATTCCATCGTATGGCTCTAATTTACTTAACCATTGAACCATTAGGTTTTCCCCCTAGTATTTGATTATTCTAAGTAATACTGCAATTAACATCATTGTACAAAAAGTTTGTGTTTCCTTAGGACACATTCATTCATTCATTCATTATACAAATATTAGCGAGGTCCCACTATGTGCCAGGTACCACCATGTTTCCCTGAAAAATAAGACCTAATCTGAAAATAAGCCCTAGCATGATTTTTCAGGATGTTCATAATATAAAATAAGCCCTAATGAGTCTTTTGGAGGAAAAATTAATATAAGACCCAGTCTTATTTTCAGGGAAATATGGTAGGGCTTATTTTATATTACGAACATCCTGAAAAATCGTGCTAGGGCTTATTTTCCAGTTAAGTTTTATTTTCGGGGAAACACGGTATGCTAGGTGCCCACTTTCTGCCTTGCGTTTTTCATACTGATGCAGGAAACAATGGAGAAGGAGCAAATTTAAGAGAAAAGATGGCGGGTTCAGCTTCAGATGCGTTGAGTTTGAAGTGCCTGCAAGACATCCAAGTGGAGATGTCAAGAGAGCAGAGCTCAGTGGAGAGATCTGGATAAGCTATAAAATTCAGGTGTGACCATACAGATGATAATTAAAGCCAAGTGAGTGAAAGAGATCACTTAGGAAGAGAGTATATGTAGCCTAGCCTTGAGAATGTCTGGCTTTCAGAGGTTAGATAGCAGAGTGGAATCTACAAAGGAACTGAGGAGAGGGCAAAAGGGTATGAGGAAAAGCAGAAGAGTATGGTGTCATAGATGCCACAGGAAGACTTTCAAGGAGGAGGAAATGGTTAACAGCATTAAATGTAGGGAAGAGGTCAAGCAAGATAAGGACTGAAAAATGTCTTTTATTTATTTATTTATTTATTTATTTATTTATTTATTTATTGACACGGAGGTCATTAGCTGGGTATCTTGTTGAGCACAGTCTCAGTGGAGTGTTGAGGAAGAAAGTCAAATTGTTGAGTGAAAATTAAGGGAGTGGAGATTACAAATGTGCCTGTAAAGTATATTTGGAATAAATTTATTCATAAAGAGGAGCTGGAGAGGTATTTGGTGTGTAAGGAGGATTTTTTTTTTAAGATGGCGGAGACTTGAGCATGTTTATTTGCTGATGACAGGTGAGAGGGACTTGAGCATTGTTAATGGGTGATGAAAACAAGGGAGGGAGAGAGAGAGGGAGGAAGAGAATGGGAGGGGAACTTACAATTACTGGGTAGATATAAACATTTTAGAGTCTATTGATAAATATTACTCACATGCTTTGTCAAAGGATTTTTAACCAAAATACACTCCTACCAGCAATTATAAGATAACTTATCTGGTGGCCAGTTTGTCATCATTGTTATAAAAACAAACAAATAAAAACTTTGCCAAGGAACCTCATTATTGTTCTAATTTACTCTTTGATTAGATAGTGAGTTGAATGTTTTACCCACTTGTCTCCATGTGTGTGAATTTAGTCTTATGTTATTTGCCCAAAACGTTTCTATTTTAGACACTTTTCTTTGCCATAAAAGGCTGAAAGTCGAAGAATCAGAATGGTATCATATTTTATCTTACCAAAGTATATGGTCTACAGTTTTCTTCTCCCTAAAAGTACACAACAGTTTGACAACTTTTGGCTCAGCTGAGTGAAGAGGTTTGTGATTTATCATCTGAGAGGGTGACCACAGATGGAAAAAAAAGGGGGTCAGGTCTAGTCTTAGACCCTTATCCTTAATCCTCAAGCTCCCTTTCATAATCCTGGGCATTCCTCCAGTGCCTTAAGGTTTGGTTCCCAGAGCTCCTCTTGGAGTGGCACGGTCCCGTACTAAGGAGTCTGGAGCGCTGTGCGGCCCCTTTAAGAGTCCAGCTCCTCCCCGCTCCAGGGAAAGTTGCAGCTTTTTCCGCCTCCCGGGAGGGTGAGACGGGCCGGCCACCGCCGGAGTGGGGTTGCGGTCTTCCCAGAGCCATAGACCCTGCCCTGAATCCGGTGCTGGGACATCTAGCCCCTCTCGTGGCACCTGTTGCACCTGACAGGTAGGTTCGCGGCCAGAGGCCGCCCCTTTACCGTCGGTCGGGGACTCCTGCCAGGCCCCCAGCCCCTAGTCTCTGCCTAAGCGCCCCCACCCCCATCTCAGGGCCCTGCGTCCTTCCCTAACCCCTTCCGCTCTCCCACTCTTTCCTGTCACCTTTCTGCCTCCCTGGATAGCCCTCCTTCCCACGCCTCGACTCCAGTCTGCTTGACTCCCCGGGGACAGTCCCTCCCCGCCAGTTTGCTTTCTCCTGGGCGCCTTCCCAGGCCCCCTGATCACTAACGAAGGCTGTGCCTCTCTGTGTTCCCTGTCACGCCTCGAGCGGCGTGGCCGGCTTTTCCCGCCTGCGGGAGCTGAGGCAATTCCGGAGAGCCGGCCCGGGGGCAGGGGTGGGGCCGGAGCTCCTAGCGGGAACTGCGCCCTCCCAGGCGTCGAGTCACCTTTTCGCGGGGTCCTCTGGCAGTGCCCGGCCATTGCGCGTGGTCTTGTCCCCGTGCTCCTTACGGACCTCAGGGGGCACGCCACAGGTAAAAAGGCTGCTGGCTGGTTGGTCCCACTCCTGCCTCAGTGGGCTTCTTCTGCACTTGGGGCGGGGGACCCGGCTGTGTGCTCCAGAGTTGAACTGCTTTATCTTGCCACTTTTCAAGCAGGCTTTGCTCCTGGAGGAGAGTCCTCAGAGCCCTCAGAAGGGGCCCAGAACACTTCTACCTTCTGTTTTGGTTTATAAAGGGGCTTATGAACGTCTCCAGCCCTTAACGTTGAATGAAATGGTTAGTTTTGGTGGTGAAATCATTTGGTTAGAGTTCTGGTGGCTTGAACAAGTGATCTGTTTCTCATTAACTAACCTTTTCCTCCCCTAGTACCCTACTTCTTCAGGACCAGAGGACCTAGCGCTCCAGAATACAGCTTTTGGCAGGGTTGACCCTAGACCTTGAACATCTGTGGCAGACATTAGTCTTCAGTACATCCTGGACCTCCTATTTTAAACTGGCTTTTCTGCTTTTTTAGCTCCCAGCCACCACCCCTCATAAATCCATTAATATTAAGGTATTAATGACCTAATGTGTTTACCCACTGGTTTGTGGAGAGAATAATGTCTAATGCAGAGTTGAGACTCTGAGAAAGTTTTTTGTTGTAGTTGTGGTTTTTTTTGTTTGTTTGTTTGTTTGTTTTTTGTTTTTTAGCACCTGCTGGAAATCCTAGTAGAAAGAGACCACCATCTTGGCTTGTGAGACTTTTCCTGGCAGGAGGCAAACATTTCTGGTAACACAATTTCAGGAGCCTCACTCTAAGTCAGAATAGTGAAATGAAGCCTGTTCAGGGATGACTGGTCTGTGAGTGTATGTCGCATTCTGGTTGATACTCTTTGAGTTTTCCCCTTAAAGGCTGCTACTAATAATGGTTGTTAGAATCCACTGAGCCAGGCGCTGTGATAAGTTCTTGACATAATTATCTCATATAATCCTCATGATAACTCTATGAAGTAGGCACTACAATTATAATTGTCTTATGATGAAAATGAGACTGAGAGGTTAAGTGCCTTGCTCCAAATCACCCAACAGATGAGGGACACAGCTGGGTCATCTTAATGCACAGCTCTGTTCCTATCCCCTGTCATACCGCTTCTGCTGCCTTGGATGTTAGGAACACTAAATAGCTCACGAGTGAGGACTAAGTGATTAAAAATTTCCCTTCCACGCCGAAGTATAAGTTTTGGTCCTTGACTCTACCCTGGATGCACTGAGGAGACTTTAGACCTCTTACCTCACTGATATCTTGCCCACTTCACCACTTCACTTCCAGCAGGGGGCCAGTTGCCACATTGCCACTCTAGGTACACACCCCTGACTGTACCTGTTTGAATGAAACTTCCAGGGCTCTTAGTTCAGCAGTCATTGTCCTGAAGTTAAGAGAGGGTAACTGGATTCTAGGGATGTGTGCCTGACTCAACTTCTTCCTTTCCTGCTTGCTTGGGGAGAAATGAGGATGTGGTATGCGATAAGGATTTCCCAACAGTCAAGCCAGAGGGCCAGAGGGGAAGTGTTTGCTTATTTTATCCTGGGATGGATGGCATATCTGAGGCAGGGACAGTCCAGGAGAAAATATCTTCCCTGATCTGATCACTGGGCCTTTGCTCAAACTGCTCTTTTTTTCCCCCTGAAAAGATAACTTGCCACCCATACCCACTCCCTGCCATTAATTCCTATTTATCTCAAAATTTAGCTCTAAACTCACCTCCTTTGGGACAGCCTTTCTGAACACAATTCCTTCCCCTATGCAGAATTACCAGTTATCCTGTGTCCAAAAGCTCTTTGTTTATACCTCAGGAAAGCCCTTAACACCTCAGTTGTTTTTCCACCTGGAAGGTTAACCACTTTAAGGTCAAGGTCTGGATCTTGGAGCTCCCTTTGTCTTAAGCGTGAAAAATCAACAAACATTTGTGCTAAGAACTGGGGGTCCCATGCCTTCAAGGGCCTGAGGTCTGGCAATGGTGGGATTGAAGTACAAAAGACACCTTTTTTTGAGGCGCTTGAAATCTGACAGCTAGGAGTTTGTATTTAAATGTCACCTCAGTGAGGCCCTCCCTAACCATCTTGTTTAAACTTGCAACCCTTCCCGGAATATTCTATGTGCCCCTTCCCTACCTTATTACTCTAATGTAACATATTGCATATTTCATTCATTTTTCTTTCTTATTGTCTATCTCTCTCCCCCCTCCACAATGTAAGTTCCACGTGGGCAGGGATTTCTGTCTGTTTTATTCACTAGTGGACCCCAGCACCTATAACAGGGCCTGGGACATAGGTACTTACCAACATTTGTTCAATGAATTAATGAATGACATTACTGTTCTAGGAACTGGCACTTTTTTGTGCTCTCCTGGAACTGAAACTAAGTGTCCCCTGTCTGTCACCCTACAGTGTTAGGCTGCCCTGGGCCCCGTTCTCACTGTTTTCCTTCTGCTGAGTTTTGCTTTGAGATTGCATTACTGATGACAACTTTGACCTAGTTGGAAGTGCTTCCTTTCTCTCTCTCTTTAAGGCATGAGGCTCTGGATGGAAACTTCTGAAGTTTGAAGTGGAAATGTAAAGATGCTATGCTTCTTGTGGCTAGGAAGGGAGGCTACACTGAGGGAGGGGTGTGGATTGTCAGATGTCTCGATACATTTTAGGCATTTGGTGAGCTCAGTAAGAAGCTGGAGTAAGTTACTGTGCAATAGGGAAGTGGACAGCCTAAAAGAATATAAGATGCCACAAATAAAGCTTCTGGCCTCAAGTCACCCTTAGCCTTTTAGGCATGAGATAGCTATTGGATTATTAACTTTATGGAAAAGACATTGCTGAGTGCTACTTGTGTAGTGCTTGAAACCACTAGGTAACATAAAAGAAAACAAAGTACTGATCTGTTTAAATGTGTTTTGAAATTTCAGGTGTACAATTCTGTATTACATCATCTATAAATCCCATTGTGTGTTCATCACCCAGAGTCAGTTCTCCTTGAAATATTCAGAAAGAAAAAAAGGGCTAGAATCCCTTAAAAGATAGGCTTGGAAGGAGTCGGACCCTTGATATGGTATAAAATATGTGATTCTTCACCATTTGATGTAAACTTTGAAACTCAAATTTGTACAAAAAACTTCTGCTCAGCATCCTCTTCTACTAAATTTATCTCGCTAACCTCTGAACATTGGAGCTCAGGGCTCAGTCCATGAACATTTGTCCATCCAAAATCTTCCCACAAGCACTCATCCAGCCCCATGGCTTTAAATACCATCTATCTATACACTCATCACCCCCAGGTGTATGTCTCTGACCCAAGCCTTCTTTTAAGCTGCAGCCTCATATGTCTGCTGGCCTATTCGGCATCTCTGCTTGGATGTCAAAACACATCTCAAATGTAATGTGGCCAAAGCAGTACTCCTGATTCCTCTCACATCCCCAGCCCCTTCCCTCAGCTTCCTCTCAGTAACATGGCACTAGCACCCATTCAATTGCTCAAATTAAGAACCTAGGGTCACCCTTGATTCCTCTATTTCTCTCACCCCACCAACATCCAGGTCATCAGCAAGTCCTATTGACCTGAACTTCCAAGTGTATATATTCTGCCACATGTCTCCATCTCCTCTGCCTATTGCTCTAGTCCAAACCACCACAAAGCTGCAATAAACATCTTTGCACAACGCTGAAGGATGGGTAAATATAAGATGTAAGACACACATGCACGCAAATATTTCTATGAGTTAGCTTTCTAGTAGAGAAATGGTTGGGTCAAAGGATATGTACATTTAAAAATGTGAGTAGGCGCTGCCAAAGTGACATCTAAGAAGGTTTATATTGTCACCATGAGAGTGAGTCTTTTTTAATTTTTGCCAATCAGATAGGTGAAAAATAGTATCTAACTGATTTAACTTGCAGTTTTCTGATTACTGGTGAGGCTGAGTATCTTCTCATGTGTGTTAGCTATTTGTATTTTTCCTGAAACTTGCTCCTTAATATCCTTTGCACATTTTTCTTTTGGGTTATATATTTAATTTTTTTGGTAAGAGCACTGTAATTACTAGGGATATTTACCCATCACCTGCTATATAGTGCAAGGTTTTTTCTCTCTAGTCTGTCATATGTCATAACTTTGTTCATGATGTGTACCCCTCTTGAAATCAGATAAAACACACTATAAAACATTTTAAAAACATGTTCATTAGATTTGGCAATTATGAGGTCAATGATGACATTGGTGCAGCAGCAGGAGGGGAGGTAGATTGTAGAGGGTTGGAGAGTGAGCACTGAGGACTGATAAGGAATATGGTACACACTTTGAAGGGGCTTGGCTGTGATGGGAATGAGAGAGTATTTCTCATAGACAGTAGGGCACATGGGACAAGAAAATGTTGTTAATTTTGTTTTGCTTAATTTTAAATACAGGAGAGAGGTGAGCCCATTTGTGTGTAGATGGCATAGAGCTTGATGATGCAAGGTCGCTGAGAAAGCAGGAGGATGGGAGCTGCAGAGTGAAAGAGGTGAAAAGACTGGCCTTAGAGAAAGGGAGGTGGCTCTTCCATTGAGACAGGAGGGGGAAGTGGGCAGGATTGGTGAGGCTGTGGAAAAGGAAGCAGCTGTGGAAAGACAGGATTTTGAGGGAGGCTCCATCTGATGAGAACGATGAGGGGTTGCAATAGCATTTGAGAGGGATGGTAAGAGGATCTCTTTAAGAGGTATATCATCCAGATTGCCACATCAGTGAGCCAAGAAAGTCTTGATAACTTGAGTGTGTCTCTGCCCCATTACAGAGCTCTGTATCCATTTTCTCCAGCAACAATCATAAGCCCTGGTGTAGAAACAGTGTGCACAATCTAGTTTGGAGGATTTTTCTGGGTGGCTGTGACAGAAATATAAGGGGGCAGGAGATTAGTCACTGCTGGCAGAATAGTTGAAATGACGGACCAGTGTGGCTAGCTGTGACTATGTAAACCTACCTTGAACTTGAGTAATTCTTAAGACATGGAAAATTTCCATGGCATCTACACTGTTTTTTGTTCGTAGCTCTATCAGTTCAGGCATCAGAATAACTTTAGTACCAGTGTCTTTTAACTGTTGCTTGCAACTTATGAGAAAGCATGTGTTGATTTACTGAGGGCCTACAATGTGCCACTTTCTAGGCTAGGTGCTTGAGATATAGTGGAGAAGAGAAGATAGACGATGGCCTTTTTTATGGAACTTATTTCAGCAGGGGAGATATGTATTGAACAATGTAGCACATAATCAATAATTTAATCACAGTTGTGATAGTTCTGTGAAGTTCAGTTTTTTAGAAATCACATTGTCACATGGCTTTCTCCAACAGGTTTTACCAATTTACATTTGCCAGCGAAGTATGAGATTACCTCCTACCTTTTCCCCTCTTTAAAATTGAACATATGTTTTGTAATTTTGCTGAATTTATAGGCAAATATTTAAAAAATCTTATCAGCAGGTGTGAAACTTTTACTTTTTTACGTATATTGGCCATGAAATCTTCCTCCTTCAAGAATTATCTGTTCATGCTCTTTGCTTATTGGATACTTACCTCTCCTTGTTTTTAGTAGATCTCTCTTTCCATGTTTGAAATAATTAATCACCCTTCTTTTTCTCCTCCCTTAGCTCTGGAAACACTAAAATAGATTTTTACCCAGTCTCTCAGGCCATTCCCTTTTGATCTCTTTTAAACTTCTTTCTTACCTGCATTGGAAATCTTGGTGTGCTTAGGGATCTGACGACATTATTACTTGACCCAATAAAAGATAACATAAGATTTCTGTTCTTTCCACATCCTGTTCCTAGGAGGTAACAATATTAAATTTGTCTCTCTTTCCAGGCATTTTCCATGCCTACATAAATATTTCTTTCCCTCCCTCCCTCCCTCCCTCCCTCCCTCCCTCCCTCCCTCCCTCCCTCCTTCCCTCCCTCCCTCCCTCCTTCCTCCCACCCTGTCTTCACTTAAATATTTCTTTCCCTCCCTCCCTCGCTTTGTTCTTTCTTCCTTCCCTCCCTCCCTTCCTTCCTTCTTTCTTCCTTCCTTCCCTCCCTCCCTCCTTTCTCCCACCCTGTCTTCACTTAAATATTTCTTTCCCTCCCTCCCTCCCTCCCTCCCTCCCTTCTTTCTTCCTTCCCTCCCTCCCTCCTTCCCTCCCTTCCTTCCTCCCATGCTGTCTTCACTTAAATGTTAAAAAATGCAAATATATCACAGAATTGTACACCTGAAACCTATGTAACTTTCCTAACAATTGTCATCCCAATAAACTTTAATTAAAAAAATACAAATGGAATCATAATATATATGTTTTGCAATGTATTGTTTACTTAATATTTGTGGCAAGCTTCCAACATCAGTATATATAGAAGTGCTTGTTTCTTTTTAACAATGGCATAGTATTCCATTTTATATATGTACCATAATTTATTTAATCAGTTTCCTATTGATAGATGTTTAAATTGCTGTTGTTTTTTTTTTTGCTGATTCAAACACTGAACATTCTTCTGATATATATTTGTGCATATAGTTGAATATCAGTAGGATAAGTTTTTCAAAATGGAATGGATCCATCGATAAATGGTCAGTGGTCCTACAGATTCAGAGAGGTCTAGGAAGATGCAGACTGACTATCGTCCATTGGATTTAGAAGGTTCTTGATGACCTTAGAGGAAATTCAGGGTAGTGAGGGTTGAAATTTTAGAGTTTGGTGGGTTGAGAAATGATTGGACGTATGACTAAGTGGCGGAAGTGAATATGGACAATTCCTTAAAGAAATTTGGCTCTGAAGAGCAGAGAGAGCGTGGGTGGTTGTAGGGGACAGGTTGAGAGCCAGGGAAGGTTTTGTTTTGTTATGTTTTGTTTTTCTTCAATTTAGGAAGGACTTAGATGTTTTGAAAGGCTGATGGGAAGTAAGGGATGATTCATATAGCAAAGTCTTTACAGGGAAGGTCCTTATACCAGATAGAAAAGGATCCAGAATGAGGTGGAGGGATTACCCTTAAACAAGAAAGAGGAAGAGCATTAGTGTTGGGAAGAACAAAAAGTGAATAGATATAAATGAAAATCGGTTTATAGATTTGGCAGCAGGAACTTGTCTGAGGGCATTTTTATTTCTATATGATGTAAGAGGAAAGGTCATCCTCTTAGAGCAGGGATTGAGATGGGGCAAGGTTTGGGTTGGAGATTTGAGATGGTTGAGGAAGGTTTGAAATAGTTATTGTGGTGACCAGGAGAGTAAACTAAGATCAGGGAAGCGTACTTGGAGTGTCAGGCAGTGTTGAGGTAAGCTTGGTGACGAAGAATTCATATTGATAATAATCTACCAGCTTGTAATTTTTATTTTCTCCAGAGATCTCAGGAGTCCCAGTGCAGGCATAAAAGCACAACAGTTGGACTCCTCTAGGGTTACGTTTTTGTTTTTTTTACCAGATATTTGCAATGAAGATACGGGTTATTGAGGATATTGACAAGAGTGCAAATGAAACAATAGAATCCAAACTGTCTAGGAAAGGAAGTGAAGACAAGGTGAACGTAGAAGTTCTGTGGAAAGACGAACTCTCCCCTGTGAGGTCTGAGTACCTGTGTGAACAGACTAGAAGGATAGGGGTTTGTATTCAGAGTGGAGTATTTGAATTAATAATATCAGAAGTGGAGAAGTCCTGGGTCATAAGCTCTTGGGTGTGGCTGAATGTGATATATGGTATTTTTGATGCCAGCTCATTCATTCAACAAATATTTATTGTGTGCATATTATGTGGCAGACATTGCTCTATGCAGTGGAGATACAGAGATGAACAAAAAGTCCCTTTCTCATACAGTTTTCTATCTAGTAGGGGAGATTATTCATTTTTATAAAATAAAAGGGCATCCTCATTGATATGCTGGTTACTGAATGTGTGGTTCTAATTAGAAATAATACTAATACTACCAAGGGCAAATAGTCATATATATGGGGCTAGGAAGTCCATCTAGATATTTTGAGTACCTTACTTTATTGTAAGTTATATTAACTGAATTATGAAAATTCCTATGTCCTCCCCTTAGAACTTTTTAAGGTACTTTCATATGCTATGTCAGAATTAAGGATAAAACAAATACCGTGCTTCCCCGAAAATAAGACCTGGCCGGACCATCAGCTCTAATGTGTCTTTTGGAGCAAAAATTAATATAAGACCCGGTCTTATTTTAATATAATATAGGACTGCGTCTCATGTAATATGACATAAGACCGGGTCTTATATTAATTTTGGCTCCAAAAGACGCATTAGAGCTGATGGTCCGGCTAGGTCTTATTTTCAGGGAAACAGGGTATATACACATGTAATTTGGACATTGTAGCAGTTTTAAATTTTCACACTTTAGTATTTTTTTAATATTAGGATGTTGCTTCTAGCTGTAGACCAGATGTTGGTAACGCATGTACTAATCTTGTTCTAGGGATTTGATGTAA
Organism: Rhinolophus sinicus; assembly: GCF_057876585.1. Classification (NCBI taxonomy): domain Eukaryota; kingdom Metazoa; phylum Chordata; class Mammalia; order Chiroptera; family Rhinolophidae; genus Rhinolophus; species Rhinolophus sinicus. The sequence continues at coordinate 66,721,288 of NC_142518.1, read as the reverse complement.
TGTGTAAACTAATTATGGTTGAACAGGCAGTTTAAGAGGGAAAGAGGGCTTACAGTATGTTAATATTTTATTTTATATTCTCCAATCTATACCGATGTTTATTTTATGTCTCATTGGCCTTAAATAACACCTTAAAATTATCTGTCACATATACTGTTCAATTTAAGTTCAACTACAGGTTATTGGATTGCGTTTAAGGTTTCTGTGGCCATAGCTAGATCACAGCATCCCTAAAATTAAAAAGAAACCAAATGCATGAAATCACAGTTATGTGTGAACATGGGCTGGATTAGTCACGAACCATCATGATTTCTCATTTAAGGGAATTGCGTGGGTGATTTTTAGGTGATGTGGCCTGCAAGAAAGAATTAGATGGTAGCTAGAGTTCAGTTTAGAAAGCCCCACCATCTGTGACCTTGGCAGCAGAAGAGGGTCTTCTCTATGGGGGTGCTGGTATATCAAAACTTGTTGACTAAGGAAAGATAACGGGGTTCCATACAATGATGAGGCTTAAAAATGACAATGTGTTGGCTCTCACCAGAGTTTAAAAAATGTTTTATGCATGTAAATGACATGAATTTTAAAATATTCTGTTCTTTTAGTTGGGGATTTCCGATCTTTTTAAGCTTTGGGGCTGTTAAGGAAAGGGACTTTGGCAGAGAAGAGGATGAACTCATCATCCTTCACCCCATCAACCTCATGGGGCTCTTGTGAGCCCACCTGGGTCATATGAGAGGAAACTCCCAGTGTAGCTCTTGCAAGCTGGAAAGCCAAATGGGATTTGTCTTAATATATGCATTTCCCCTGTTGCCAAGGTGGCGGGGGTATGTGTATTTGTATGCATAGTCTCGTTTTTATGATCTTTTCTACTTCTATGTATGGAGGTCTGCTTTCTAGGATTGGTGGTAGATTTAAGATGCTCGGAGTTGCTGAGGAGCAGGAAAAAAAGTGTGAAATCATGAAAATAAGATGACACTTCCATGTATCCAAGTAACTACTCTGCAAGAGAAACATATGTATTATATTGAGACAACTAGCTTCCCTCTGGGATTCAGTTTTGAGAAGTATGTATTACTTTCAGTGGGAATTTCTTCAAACCATTTTTGAATAGAATTCAGTGGTATTGAAAAGTAACCATGTAGATTTAATCTGGAGGAAATTTTCCACACCTATGATTCTAAGAGCTAACAAAAGAGACTCTATTTTAGTTACTACCATCCTCCTCCCCCCGCCCCATATGCTCCTACCATCCTTGAGAAGGAACATCCTAGATGAGGAGAATGGGTCCTTTCCCATGTGCAGAGTTGCTCTGAATCCGTTACACATGATTGCGGGGGGAGGTCAGGGGACTGAGAAAGTAAGCCAGACCAAGGGCCTCTCAAGCGTTTATTTGTTATTATCTGAGGACTTTTTAAAAACTCTGCCTCTAGTGCCTAAGTGTAAGATGTCTCTTTTTCCAAATATCACCATGTATAAGCAATATTGTCAGAATATGAAGAGATCCAATAGCATTGTGGTTAAGAGCTTAGACTCTGGAACCAGATTGCCTGGGTTAAAAAAACCCAGACTATCAGTTATAGGGCATATGACCTTGGGCAAATTTGGTGCTTGACGTGTACCTCCCTTTCCTCATTTGTAAAACGTGATAACATAGTACCTACCTCATAACATGATTGTGAGAACTAAATGACTCTGTGTGTGTAAAGTGCTTTGAAAAGTGCCTGGTACATAATGAGCATTTTAGAAGTGTTAGCTGCTTTCTTCTTCTCCTCCCTTTCTCCCTCCCACCCTCCCCCTCCTCCATCATCATCATCCATCATCATCATCATCATCATCATCATTTTAAAAGGAACTAAAACTGCAAAATGCCTCAGTACATGCAGACTACAATTTTGTAGAACCTATTTTGAAAAAGATTGTGGGATCAATTGTGTATATATACCACAACTTCTTTATCCATTCATCTATCGAAGGAATGGAATACTATTCGGCTGTAAGAAAAGATGATATAGGAACATTTGTGACAACATGGATGGATCTTGAGAGTGTAATGCTGAGCAAAACAAGTCAGACAGAAAAAGCAGAGAACCATGTGATTTCACTGATATGTGGTATATAAACCAAAAACAACAAAAGAACAAGACAAACAAATGAGAAACAGAAACTCATAGACACAGACAATAGTTTAGTGGTTGCCAGAGGGTAAGGGGGGTGGGGGGTGGGGGGTGGGAGATGAGGGTAAGGGGGATCGAATATATGGTGATGGAAGGAGAACTGACTCTGGGTGATGAACACACAATGGGATTTATAGATGATGTAATACAGAATTGTACACCTGAAATCTATGTAATTTTACTAACAATTGTCACCCCAATAAATTTAATAAAAAAAAAAAAAAAAAAGATTGTGGGATCAAAAGAAACTTAGTGCAAAACCAAAATGAGAATCTTGTAAAATTGAGAGCTAGTTATAAATTTCTTGTTGTTAAGAGAGAGTAAAAACTTGGCTCCCATAACACTTTTGAGAATGGACCCACTGTGGTCAGGCCAGGGCATGTTGTCTGAGGCATGGATGTGCTCCATACGTGACCTTGCCAGGGTCTAGACCCAAGCCGGCGACTGGGAAGCCTCAGTTGCCCTTTGGTTTTGAAGCCTTGATTCCGACTCCTCTATGACGCCACTCTTGTTTTTGATCCTATTTTTAAATTTTATGCTGTGTTTGTTATGTTTTGTGTATCTTTGTAAGTCACTTTTTAAGTCCTGTCTGGAACAGTGTATAAATAAGTACTTTTAAACCGATCATGTCTAATTACTAACATTTGCTTAATATTTATGCTTGTCAGCCTACTTCTATGCAGAGAGGTACCGTGGCTTTCCATCTGGGCAAGAATACTGATTAGATTTCTCAGATTTCATGGTAAGATGTCAAAACAACCATATGCTCATGTATTTTCCAAAGCATATGGTTAATAATAATTAAAACCAAAAGCTACCAATATTGGGTGCTTATTCTAGACCAGGCACTGTGCTATGTCCTTTACTCATGACATATACTTGAATCCTCATAGCCTTAGGCAGGAGCTCTTAGTCATTGTTTTTACAAATGCAGAAACTGAGACTCAGGGAGGTTGAATAACTTGTCCATGGTCACGCGGCTAAAACATAGTGAAGCTATGGTTTGAACCCAGGCAGCCTGGGCCCAGATCCAGAGTTTGTAGGCACAATTCCATTCTCTACTGCTCTTAATTAGAAATCTAGCACATCAGAACTCCAAGTCCTAATAGAAGAGGTTATTCTGTGTTACAGAACATCCACAGGTCCTGCAGATTTTACCCTCATGTTATGTCTTCAGTATGCCCCTTTCCATCTCTAGTACCGCTGGCCCGTACTTTGGCCTCTCATCATCCTTTCCCTGTATTTATATCACAGCATCCTCAAATCTATATTCTGTGTCACTGTCACAGTGATCTAACACATCCTTGCCTTCCTTAAAACTCTTCAGTGGTTCCCATTATCAAAGGCTGATTCATCTTGTTTCTGAGCATAACATACTGAGCTCCTCTGTCCATGGGATGTGATCCCCCCTGTCTCTTGCACATGCTGTCTTACAATTTGCTATCTGGTATCACTGCACTGCTTGCCCACACCACGGTGCTTTGTGCCACCATGCTTTTATAAATGCTGTCCACTCTACCTGGCTAACCAGCTGGCACACAACATTTATAACCAGTTCACATTCTACTGCTGGTATCTCTTTTTATTCTCCTTTCCCCAAGTTGGAGTAGGTGTCCCACCTTGATATTCTCATAATGCCCTGTACGTGTATTCTTTGGTTATTGTGTTCTTTTATGATTATCTATTTAAGCATCTCCTTTGTTAGAGTGTGAGCTCTTTATGGGCAGGGTCTATGCATCATTCTTTTATCCTTAGCCAGATAGCACAGCACTTAGCACATACTTGGCCCTCCTAACTAGTGAGCATTCTGTAAACAGTTCAGAACACAGAACCCTAGGTCAGGGAAAGAAGTAGGATTTTGAAGGCCTGAAACCACACATATATTCAGAGAAAACTACCAGGACAGCAGAGGGAGGTTTCACAGAAGAATCTTCGGGGCCAGATACATTTACATTATTTACTCCAGGAGCCAGAAGGGGTTTGGGAGGATGAGAGTGGGGATCTGTATCCAAAAAGAACTTGGAAGGATCTGAGAAACCAGAGTTAGCAGCTTTGTGATTTGAATCTACCTTAAATTTGTCTGAGTGGCCTTGACTAGATATCTAAGACAGATACATTTTAATAAACATATTTAGAGTAGTTTTCTTGGAAGGACATCACCCTAAATGTAAAGGGGACAGTTGATAAAATAATCAATATAATATCCCAATGTAAACATTTTATTGATTGTCGGCAATGTTGCATTTTCACTCAGCTATTACCAACCAAAAAAGATGTTAACAGTGGGTGCCTTTGTGCATACGTGACTGGATTCAAACAAGGGGATTTAGGGATGGTTGCATCTCTGGAAACTTTCTTTTCTACATGGAATCCTTTTTTTTTTTTTTTTTTTTTTAAGTTTTGCTGACTCACCACATAACCTGCATTTTGTCTCATTTTCCCATGCTCTAAAATCAACTCTCTTTTATCTTTAGATTTTAAAATAATTAGGTTTTTCCCCCAAAGGGGACTGGAGTTTGCTAGCCTTTTTAAAAAGATTTTTATTACAATATAGCTAACATACAACATTGTATTAGTTTCAGGTGTACATCATAGTTATTCAACAGTACCCACCTGGCACTAGACATAGTTATTAGCTTATTATTGATTACATTCCCTGTGCTAAAGAAGTGATCACCACGATAAGTCCAGCAACTATCTGACACTGTACCACGCTATCACGATATTATTGACTACATTTCCTATCTTGTATATTGCATCCCCAAGACTTACTTGTTTTATACCTAGAAATTTGAACCTCTTATTCCTCTTTATTTTCTCCCGTGTTTTAATTTTTCAATTACAGTTGACAGTATTTTATATTTATTTCAGGTGTACAGCATAGTGGTTAGACATTTACATAATTTAGTAAGGACCCCCCCCCCCCAGCAACTAGTACCCACCTGGCACTATACATAGTTATTACTATATTATTGATTATATTTCCTATGCTTTACTTTACATCTCCATGACTGTTTTATAACTACCTGTTTGTATTTCTTAATCCCTTTACCTTATTCACCCTGCCTCCAACCCCCCTCCCATCTATTACCCCAATAGATCTATTAACCATCTAATACTATATATAGTTATTACAATATTATTGACTATATTCCTTTTGCTATACCCTACATCCACATGACTGCTGTGTAACAACCAGTTTGTACTTCTTAAGCCCTTCCCCTTTTTTGCCCACCCCAAACCCCCTCCCATCTGGCAACCATCAAAATGTTCTCTGTATCTATGTTTGCTTCTGTTTATTTTGCTATTTAGATTCCACTTATAAGTAAAATCATAGGACATTTGTCTTTCACCATCTGACTTACTCCACTCAACAGAGTACCCCCTAGGTTCATCCAAGTTGTCACAGATGGCAAGATTTCATTATTTTTTGTGGCTGAGTAATATTTCATTGTATATATACCACCTCTTCTTTATCCATTCATCCACTCCGGGACACCTAGGTTGCCTTTATATCTTGGCTATTGTAAATAAAGCTGCAATGAATATATGGATGGGCATGTCCCCTCGAAGTGGTATTTTTGGTTTCTTCAGATGAATACCCAGAAGTGGGATTACTAGGTCCTTCTTTGTCTCTTGTTACAGTCTTTGTTTTGTTTTATTTTTTTCAGGACCTGGGCTCAGGCCCTAGTTCTTTTTAACTTTATTTTTTTTATATTAGTTTCAGGTTTACAAAACTATAGTCTTTGTTTTATAGTCTATTTTGTCTGCTATCAGGATTGCTACCCTAGCTTTTTGTTTGTTTTTTTGTTTCCATTTTCATGATATACCTTTTTCCATCCCTTTTCTTTCAGTCTCTGTGTGTCTTTTGATCTGAAGTGAGTCTCTGGTAGGCAGCATATGTAAGGGTCTTGTTTTCTTATCCATTTAGCTTCCCTATCTTTTGATTGCAGCATTTAATCCATTTACATTTAAGGTAATTGATAGGTATGTAGTTATTGCCATTTTATTATTCATATTTTTTATTTTTATTTTTCATCTTAAAGAAGTCCTTCTAACATTCCTTGTAATACTGGTTTGGTGGTGATAAACTCCATTAGCTTTTTCTTGTCTGGGAAGCTCTTTATCTGTCCTTGATTCTAAATGATAGCTTTGCTGGGTAGAGAAATCTTGGTTGTACGTCCTTGCTTTTCATCACTTTGAATATTTCATGCCAATTTCTTTTGGCCTGCAAAGTTTCTGTTGAGAAATCAGCTGATAATCATGTGGGAGCTCCCTTGTAGCAAACTAACTGCTTTTCTCTTGCTGCTTTTAAGATTCTCTCTTTGTCTTTAACCTTTGGCATTTTAATTACGATCTGTCTTGGTGTGGGCCTCTTTGGGTTCATCTTGTTTGGGACTCTGCAGTTACTGGGCTTCCCCACGTTAGGGAAGTTTTCTGTCATTATTTTTTTCAAATAAGTTTTCCATTCCTTGCTCTCGTCTTCTGCTGCCCATATAATGCAAATGTTGGTATGCTTGATGTTGTCCCAGAGGCCCCTTAAACTCTCCTCATTTTTTTGGGGTTCTTTTTTCTTTTTGATGTTGTGGTTGGGTGTTTTCTGCTACCTTTCTTCTAAATCGCAGATTCAGTCCTCTGCTTCATCTAATCTACTGTTGATTCCCTGTAATGTATTATTCATTTCCATTATTCTATTCTTTATTTTTGACGGTTCTTTTTTATATTTTCTATCTCCATTTTTACATTTTCTATCTCTTTATTGAAGTTCTCCCTGAGATCATTGTGAATCCTCATAACCAGTGTTTGGAATTCTGTGTCTGGTGGATTGTTTATCTCCATTTTGTTTTTCTGGAGCTCTGTTCTGTTCTTTCATTTGGGACATGTTTCTTTGTCTCCCAGTTTTGGTTGCCTCCTTGTGTTTGTTTCTATGTATTAGGTAGGGATGCTATGTCTCCTGGTCTTAGTAGAGTGGACTTATGTACCCTGTTTCCCTGAAAATAAGACCTAGCCAGACAATCAGATCTAATGCATCTTTTGGAGCAAAAATGAATATAAGACCCAGTATTATATTATATTATATTATATTATATTATATTATATTATATTATATTATATTATATTATATTATATTATATTATAAAGACCCAGTCTTATGTTGTAGTAAAATAAGACCGGATCTTATATTATTTTTTGCTCCAAAAGCCACATTAGAGCTGATTGTCCGGCTAGGTCTTATTTTTGGGGAAACATGATAGTAGCTGTGTTGTGGGGCTCAGTGGCACAGTCTTCCTTGTGACCTGGGCTGGGTGCTCCAGGTGTGTTCCTTGTGTGAGTTGTGTGTAGTTGCTATTTGCAACTTCTTGTAGTTGAGCCTTAGTTGCTATTTGCATGTCAATAGGAGGGAGTGACTTTTGGGCTCATTGGTTGTGAGCACTGGCTGTGACTACAGTGGAGGAGCTGTGGTGCAGGGGCTGATGCTATAGAACAGGATCTGCCTCAGCAGAGCTCTGGTGCCTGCCCAATCCACCCCTTAGGTGTGTTGTCCTTCGAGGTATTTGGGTGATGCTCCAGCTCTTTTTGAAGCTGGCCACTGGGTGTGCCAGCCTAGGAGGAGACCACCTGGAAGGGGACCCGCTACAGGTCAAGTTCAGCTGCAGCCTGTGCCCCACCCGGGGCCACCCAGCAGGAGCCACAAAGCAATCCAGAGATGGGCACCTCCCACGTTGTGCTTGGAAGTGCCTTGAGAGGCCAAGCTGCAAACCTAGATGGCTGCCACTAGTGCCAGGCTTAGGGCTACTCAGCCAGGAGTATGGCACATACTCAAGTCAGATACTGCTTGTCTTGGTTCCGTGAACCTTTGAGAGACCCTAGGAAAGTCTGCAGCATGAGCCAAGGCAGGTAGTTGGTATGAAAAAGCCACTGGAATCAGCTTGGGTGTGCCTGAATGTTGGGTGGGGCAGGGTCTCAGAATCACCAGGGTGTGGTGACCAAATAGTGTTAACCAGCTTGATGGAGACTCAGATATGGCGGCTGCCTGAGTCTGCACGCAGGGAAGGGGGAGGGCTACCAAGGAAACAATGGCTTCTGCCAGCTCCTCTGTCAGGGAGAAAGCTGCCCCTCCAGTCCTTGTCCTGAAGCCAGATACTCAGTTTCCCCCCCATATGTCCCTGTCACCTCTCCAGCTGCTGTACCAATGCTGGAGCTCAGAGCCATTATGCAGTTCCTTTAAGAGGAGTGCCTGTGACATCAGCTGCCCTCCGTCTCACTCAGCAACAATCTCTGCTGGTTTTCACAGCCAGAAGTTATGGGGACTTCTCTCCCCAGCACTGGAACCCTGGGCTGGGGAGGTTATGGGAACCCTCGCTCCTCTGGGGGATACCTCCACAGCCAAGATATCCCTTCTGATGTTTAATGGTCACACGTGGGAGTGGGACCAGTTCGTTCTGTGTCTCTGACCCTCCTACTGGTCTCGAGTTGGCTTCTTCTGTATTGTTTTTAGTTGTAGGGCTTCCTGGAGTTTGCTAGCCTTTAGTGCTATGCTTCACCCATGTTTTGGAAACACACACACATAATAGATATTAATTCGGACAGTGGTTTAGATTGGTCTGCTTCAGATACTGTAACTGCCTTGGTCCAATTAGTTAATAGAGTCCACTTTGGAATATACCTTATGGCAGCACAAATCCTTATCCATTATGCTGCCCTACTTCATCAGGACAACTGTATTACAGTCATCGGATGATTTAGTCTTTCCTAATTAACATACATCATAATTGTAAGTGAGCAGAATCACCATAACATATGAGATTGGACAATTAAGTTCGTGAACTCATCCTAGAAAAAGTGCTACATACCTCACTGCTGAATATCACTACAGTCACCTTCGAAGTACTCCCTTTGGGAAGCTGTGCATCAATGCCAGTGCCTAGTCCACTCTTCAAAGCAGTTTTGGAACTCTTTTTCTGGAATGGCCATCAGAGCTGTCATTGTATTACCCTTGACGTCCTGAATGTCATCAAAATGTCTTCCTTTCAATAGCACTTTTTCTAGGATGAGTTTGCGAATATAATTGTCTGACCTTGTTCATCTAAAAATAAAAGAAGTGCATCATTGGATGCACTCATTAAATAATGATTCTCATATTATAGTTTTAGGAAACAATTATATAAATGATTTGGTGCTGTTTGGAGTATGCTGTCTTTTTCACATTTTTGACAAATGGTTCAAAACTTACTGAAATTCTTCATTTGGAAGATAAAATACATCTTTTAGGCAACAAAATTAAATAATAATGGAAACATTTTTTTAGACCCCACATATAAGTGAAATCATGATATTTGTCTTTTTCTGTCTGACTTATTTCACTTAGCATAAAAAAACGCAAGCTTAACTGAATTGAATTTTCTATTGTATACTCAATAAATCTTTTATAAGTTTAAATCTTTTGGTTTCAAAACACTTTAATTTACTGTAAAAGAGTAATAGAGCTCCTGTCATCAATATATGATTTGTAATGCCTTAATAAAGGGTATGATGTCTAATACCCAACTTTTGTGGATAAAATCTAAAGTTTAATGTGCCCTTACAATCTCAGTATTGTGGTGAAAGCTGTATATTTTCGTACATGAAATAATAAATATTGCATGTGCAATAAAAAACAAACAAACAAACAAACAAAAAAACCCAAGCTTACAGATACAGAGAACAAATTGGTGGTTGCCAGAGAAGGTGGAGTGGGGGTGGGATAAACTCCAGTTATAAAATAAATAAGTCATGTTGATGTAATATAGAGCATGGCTACTATAGTTACTTTATACTGTGTTGCATATTTGAAAGTTGCTAAAAGAGTAAATCTTAGAAATTTTCGCCATAAGAAAAAAAATTTGTAACTATGTATGATGACTGATATTAACTAGACTTTTGTGGTGATCATTTTGCAATATACACAAATACTGAATCATCTTGTACACCTGAAACTAATATAATGTTATATGTCAATTATACCTCTATTAAAGTAATAATAATAATAAAACATTTTCAAATCTACTGTTTTAGTTATTCTCTATGGAAAAAAACAACCTTTGACTTTGAATGCATTTAAAATCTCTGACTGCCTTATAGGTATTCTAGGATAGTAAAACTTCTGATTACAATAATGTTTAGTTACACTTAATCTTAAAATTTATAAAAACAATGTTATTAAGGTATAATTTACATATAATAAACTGTACATATTTAAAGTATAAATTTGATAAATTATAACATCTGCATTTGCCATGAAACCATCACCAAAGTCAAGATAGTGAACATACCTTGTGCCATTTTATAATCCTTCTTTCCCTCTCAGTATGTAGTATACCCCCTGCCAAGGCAACCACTGATCTGTTTTCTTCTATAGACTAATTTGCAGTTTCTAGAGTTTAAATGAAATTATGTAGTATGTGGTTTTTTTTGTCTGACATTTTATCAGTCAGCATAATTATTTGAAATTCAGCCATATTGTTGTGTATGTCAGTAGTTCATTCCTTTCTATTGCTGAGTAGTATTCCATTGTATGGATATACCACAGTTTTGTTTTGTTTTTTTTAAATCTATTTAGCACTTGATGGATATTTAACTTGTTTTCAGTTTTGGCTATTACAAATATTTCCATTATTAATATTCATATGCAAGTGTTTGCATAGACATATGCTTTTACTTTTCTTGGATAAATACCTGAAGGTAGGAAGGCTGGGTCATACGGGAAATACATGTTTAACTTTTTGAGAAACTACTAACTCTTTTCCAGTGTGGTAATACCAATTTTACATTCCCACAGCAATGTATAAAAGTTCCAGTTGTTCCAAATCCTGGCCAACATTTGGTACATTTAAAATTTTAGCCATTCTAATAATGTGTAGTAGTATCTCATTGTGGTTTTAATTTGCATTTCCCTAATGATTGATGATGTTGAGCATCTTCTCATGTGATTATTTGCTATTCATATATCTTCTTTGGTGATGTATTTATTCAAATCTTTTGTCCATTTTTGAAATCTGCTTTTTAAATTATAGAGTATTGAGAGTCCATATATTCTGGATACAAGTCCTTATCAGATGTAATATGTGCATATATTTTCTTCCACTTATATGGCTTGTTTTTTTATTTTGTCATCAGCATCTTTCAAAGAGCAGAAGTTTTTAAGTTTAATGAAGTTTAATTTATCCAGTTCTGGATCATATTTTAGGTGTCATATCTAAGAAACCTTTGCATTTTTTTTTTTTTTTTTTTGCATGTGGATCTCCAGTTTTTCCAGCACCATTTGTGGAAAAGACTATAATTTCTCTACTGATCCTTCGCACCTTTATCAAAAATCAACTGACTGTAAACATAAGGATTTATTTCTGGAATCTATTCTAGTCCATTGATTTATTTGTATGTTTGTGTGCTAATATCACACTCACTTGACTACTACAGTTTTATAACAAGTCTTGAAATCAGGTTTTGTTAGTTTTCCAACTTGTTCTACATGTGTTTTGAACCTCACAATATATTGGGGTTTTTTTTGCTCAAAACAGTCAATTATATTTTTAAAAGAGATTTAAATAGTAAGAAAAAATATTTTTACCCACATAGTTACCATTCCATGAGCTCCTCATTCCTTTTTGTAGACACATATTTCTATCTGGTATAATTTTTCTTCTGCCTGATGGATTTTCTTTAACATTTTTTATAGTGCAGATCTGCTGGTGATTATTTCAACTTTTGCATGTTTGAAAAAGTCTTTGTTTCACCTCAGCGTTTGAATGATATTTCATTGGATTTAGAATTCTAGGTTGATAGTTTTTGGGGGTTTTTTGTTTGTTTGTTTTTTTCTTTTCGGTATGTAGAGGTGTTCCACTATCTTTTCATTTGCATTGTTTTCAATGATAAATTTGCTTTCATCACTATCTTCATTCCTCTGTATGTAACATGTCTCTCCCCCCAAGCTGCTTTTAAGATGTTCTCATCTTTGATTTTAAGCAATTTGACTATGGTGTGCCATGTGGTATAGTTTTCTTTATATTTCTTGTGCATGAAGTTGATTGAGCTGCTTGGGATCTATATGTTTATAGTGTTCAACAAATTTAGGGGAAAAAATGGACATTATTTCCTCAAATATGTATTCAGTTCCCCCCATTTCCTTTGGTCACTCCAATTACATGTATATCAGGCAGCTTAAAGTTGTTAAACAGCTCATTCATGCTCTGTTCCATTTTTTCAGTCTTTTGTCTTTTTGTTTCATTTGGATAGTTTCTATTGCTATGTCTTCAAGTTCACTAATCTATTCTACCAGTATGTATAAGCTGATGTTAATCCCATCCTGAGTATTTTTCATTTTAGACATTGTAGATTTGGTCTCTAGGTTTGATTTAAATATTTTTTTATATCATCCATGTCTTTATTTAACTTTTTGAAACATGGAATGCAGTTATAATAATGGTTTTAATTACTTTGTTTGCTAATTCTAACATTTGTGTCAGTTTTTGATGGCTTTTTCTCCTCATCATGAAATGTACTTTTCTGATTTTTTGCATGCCTGTTAATTATTTTTTGGGTGCCAAATATTGTGCATTTTACCTCATTGGGTGCTGCACATTTTTATATTACTATAAATATTCTTTTTTTTTGTTAAGAATACTTTTTTAAATTTAAAGTTTTTTATTAAAATATAGCTAACATAAAATATGTTAGTTTCAGGGGTACACCATAGTATTCAACATTTATATACTTAAAGAAGTGATCACCATAATAAGTCTAGCAACCACCTGATGCCACACCATGCTATCACAATATTATTGACCATATTCCCTATACTGTATATTACATCCCCATAACTTGTTTGTTTTATAACTGGAAATTTGGACCTCTTATTCCCATTTACCTTCCCTCCTCTAAAAGTTTTCAATTACAATTGACATTCATTATTATTTTATATTAATTTCAGATGTACAGCATAGTGGTTAGACATTTATATAATTAGTGAAGTGATCTCCCTGACTAGTACCCACCTGGCACTATACATAGTTATTACCATATTATTGATTGTACTCCCTATGCTTTACATTATATCCCATGGCTATTTTGTAACTACCAATTTGTACTTCTTAATCCCCTTACCTTTTGAACTCTGCCCCCAACTCCCTCCCATCTATCACCTCAACAAATATAGTACCTATATGACACCGAACCGTTATTACAGTATTATTGACTATATTCCTTATGCTATACCCGACATCCTCATGAGTAGTTTATAACAACCAATTTGTACTTCTTAATCCCTTCTCGTTTTCACCCATACCCCCATACCCCTTCCCATCAGGCAACCATCAAAATGCTTTCTGTATCTATGAGTTTGTTTGTGTTTAGTTTGGATTTTGTTCTTTAGATTCCATGTATAAGCAAAATCACAATGCACCTGTCTTTCTCTGTCAGGCATACTCCATTCAGTACAATACCCTCTTGGTCCATCCATCCTGCTGCAGATGGCAAGAACCCATTCCATTCCCTGGCCGAGCAGTATTACGTTGTATATATGTACCTACTCTTTATTCATTCATCTATCGAAAGACAACTTGGCTGCCTCCACATCTTAGCCATTGTAAACAGTGCTTCAATGAACATATGGATGTACACATCTCCTCAAAATAGCATTCTGGGTTTCTTCAGATAACTACCCAGAAGTGGGATTGCTGGGTCCTTCTTTGTCTCTTGTTATAGCCTTTGTTTTAAAGTCTGTTTTGTCTGGTATAAGTATTGCAACCCCAGTTTTGTTTTGTTTTTCGTTTCCATTTTCATGAAATATCTTTTTCCATCCCTTTCCTTTCAGTCTATGTGTGTCTTTCAATCTGAAGTGAATCTCTTGTAGGCAGCATATGTAAGGGTTTTGTCTTCTTATCCATTCAGGTCTCCTATGTCTTTTTATTGGAACTTTTAATCCATTTACATTGAAAGTAGTTGTTGATATATATGTAGCTATTGCCATTTTATTCATAATTTTGATTTTTTTGTCTTAAAGAAGTCCTTTTAACATTTCTTGTAATACTGGTTTGGTAGTGATGAATTCCTTTAGCTATTTCTTGTCTGAGATACTCTTTTATCTGTCCTTTGATTCTAAATGATAGCTTTGCTGGGTAAAGTAATCTTGGATGTAGGTCCTTGCTTTCCATCACATTGAATATTTTGTGCCAGTCCCTTCTGGCCTAAAAAGTTTCTGTTGAGAAATCAGCTGACAATCTTATGGGAGCTCCCTTATAAGTTACTAGTTGCCTTTCTCTTGCTGCTTTTAGAATTCTCTCTTTGTCTTTAACATTTGGCATTTTAATTTTGATGTGTCTTGGTATTGGCCTGTTTGGCTTCATTTTGTTCGGGGCTCTCTGAGCTTCCTGGACTTGTATGTCTATTTCTTTCACTCAGGTTAGGAAAGTTTTCAATCGTTACTTCTTCATATAATTTCTCAATCCCTTGCTTTCTCTCTTCTCCTTTTGGTACCCCTGTGATGCGAATGTTGTTATGCTTGATGTTGTCCCAGAGGACCTTTAAACTATCCTCATTTTTTTGGGATTCTTTTTTCTTTTTGCTGTTCTGTTTGGGTGTTTTCTGCTACCTTGTCTTCCAAATCACTGATTTGATACTCTGTTTCATATAGTATGCTGGTGATGCCTTCTGGTGCATTCTTCATTTCAATTATTGTATACTTCTCTTCTGACTGTTTTTTTTTAATGCTTTCTATGTCCTTTTTAATGCTTGCTATCTCTTTGTTGAAGTTCTCACTAAGTTCTTTGAGCATCCTTATAACCATTGTTTTGAACTCTGTATCTGGTAGGTTGCTTGCCATTTTTTGTTCTTTTTCTGGAGTTGTCTCCTGTTCTATCATTTGGTATGTATTTCTTTGCTTCCTAATTTTGGCTCCCTCTCTGTGTTTGTTTCTATGTATTAGATAGATCTGCTATGTCTCCCAGTCTTGCCAGGTGGTCTCATGTAGTAGGTGCCCTGTGGGGCCCAGTGGTACAGTCTCCCTGGTCACTTGCTCTGGGTGCTTCAGGAATGTACCCCCTGTATGCCTCCAAAGCTTTCTGAGTCACCATCCCTCTACCAGAGCCCAGGGTGAGTGCCTGTGAGTGAGTGAATCTGTGCACGGTCCTTTAAGAAAACATCTGGTTTTCCAGCAGCCTTCCATCCCACCTAGATGGTCAGAATCTGCACTGTTTTTCACAGCCAGATGTTGTGGGAGCTCCTCTTCCTGGCACCAGTACCCTGGGCTGGGGAACTTGGTGTGGGGCTTGAGTCCCTCACTCCTTCTAGGGGGAAACCTCCACGGCTGAGATATCCCTCCTGATTATCATCTGCCACATGGAGGTTTGGGGCTGGCCTGTTTCACGTCTCTGCCACTCCTGCCAATCTCAGCTTGGCTTCTTTATATCCTTAGTTATAAAACTTCTGTTCAGCTAGAATGGATCTCCAGGTTGATTTTTCTATAATTTAGTTGTAATTTTAATGTGTTCATGGAAGGAGGCAGCAGAGTGTTAATCTATTCTGCCATCTTGGATCTCTACTATAAATATTCTTGAGCTCTGTTCTGGGATGCGTTTGACTTACTTGGAAACAAATTAATCCTTTCAGGCTTTGCTGTTTAGATTTGTTATGCAAGACCAGAGTAGTGCACAGTCTTCAACTAATTATTTCCATTACAGAGGTAAGACCCTTCTGCATACCCTGCCCAGTGCCCAGTGAATCATGAGGTTTTCAAGTTTGCCTGGTGGAACAAGCACTGTATGAGTGACAGACGCTGTTCTTTTGAGTCCTTTTAGCTGGTTCTTTCCCTGGTCTAGGGTAATGTCCTCACAGGTATGCTGACTAGTCCTTTGGTGAATACTCGAGGGAGACCCTCTGTAGCTCTCTGAAGATGTTTCTTTATCCAGATCTCTCAGGCACTCTGTCTTATGTACTCTAGCCACCTAGGTTTTCCCAGACTCAGCTCTGTCACCTCAACTCAGGGAGTTCACCAGGTTCTGCCTACATTCCTCCTCCCGGTGCGATGGCATGCAAATTGTCTCAAGGCACTAGGCCTGGAAAATCAGAGGGCTCATCCTATTTGTTTTCTGTTTCTCAGGGATCACAGTCCTTTATTGTCTGATGTTCAGTGTCTCGAAAACCACCATTGTTTCATGTATTTTATCCACTTTTAAAATTAGTTCCAGGTGTACAAAATAATGTAATAGACATTTACACCCCTCACAAAGTGATAAACCCCCTCCCTCAATCTACTACCCCTCTGACATTGTATATAGCTGTTATAATTCCATTAGCTCTATTCCCTATGCTGTACTCCATATCCTGTGACCATATATGTATTAAATTATAGTTGACATTCAGTATTGTTCAGCTTCAGCTTCACGTGTACACTGCAGTAGTCAGACATCTACACCGTCCATGAACTGCTCTCCCTAATAAGACAAGTGCCTATCTGACACCTTACAAAATCTTTACAACATTATTGATTATATTCCCCAAACTGTCTTTTGTATCCCTGTGGCAATCTTGTGGTTATGAATTTGTGTTTTCTAATTCCCTCACCTTCTCCCTCATCCCCATCCCTCTCCCATCTAGCAACCCTCAGTTTTTTCTCTATATTTTTGAGACTGTTTCTGATTAGTTTGCTCATTTATTCTGTTCTTTATTCCACATATAAATGAGATCATATGGTATTTGTCTTTCTCCATCTGTCTTGGTTCACTTAGCATAATGTTCTCTAGGTCCATCAATATCATTGCAAATGGTAAGATTTCATTCTTTTTTATGGCCGAGTAATACTCCATTGTAAAAATGTACCTCAGTTTCTCAATCCAGTCATCTACTGGTGGGCATTTCGGTTGTTTCCAGGTCTTGGCTGTTATGAATAGCACTGCAATAAACATAGGGGTGCATATATTTTTTCAAATTAGCGTTTTAGATTTCTCTGGGTAGATAACTAGGAGTGAAATTGCTGGGTGATAAGGTAGTTCCATTTTCAGTTTTTTGAGGTACCTCTATACTGATTTCCATAGTATGGAAATTGGTGGCTGCACCAATCTGCAATCCCACCAACAGTGCACGAGGGTTCCCTTTTTTCCACATTCTCGCCAGCACTTGCTGTTTGTTGATTTATTGATGCTACCCATTCTGAGCAGAGTGAGGTGGTATCTCATTGTGGTTTTTATTTGCATTTCTCTAATGATTAGTGAGGTTGAGCATTTTTTCATATGTCTGTTGGACATCTGTCTGTCCTCTTTAGAAAAGTGTCTTTTTATGTCCCCTGCCCATTTTTTAATTTTTTTTTGTTTTTTTTGGTGTTGAGTTGAAGGAGTTTTTTTTTTTTTTTTTTTTTTTTTTTTTTTTTTTTTTTTTTTTTTTTTTAATAAATTTTGGATATTAACCCCTCATCAGAAGTATCATTGACAAATATTGTCTCCCATTCAGCAGGATGCCTTTTTGTTTTATTGATGGTTTCCTTTGCTGTAAAAAACCTTTTTAGTTTTATGTAATCCCATATGTTTATTTTTTCTTTTACTTCTGTTGCCCGAGGGGATATATCAGTAAAAATATTATTAAGGGTAATATTTGCAAATTTACTTCCTATATTTTCTTCTAGGAGTTTTATGGTTTCGGATCTTACGTTTAAGTGTTTAATCCATTTCAAATTTATTCTCGTTTATGGCATAAGGAGGTGATCCAGCTTCATTTTTTTGCATGTGTCTGTCCAGATTTCCTAGCACCATTTATTGAATAGACTGTCTTTACCTCAATGTAAATTCTTGCTTCCATTGTCATAGATTAAATGACCATATAGGTGTGGATTTATTTCTGGGCTCTCTATTCTGTTCCATTGATCTATGTGTCTTTTTTAATGCCAGTACCATGCTGTTTTGATTACTATAGCCTTGTAGTATGATTTGATGTCAGGTATCGTGATACCTTCCACTTTGTTCTTATTTCTCAAGATTGCCATGGCTATTCAGGGTCTTTTACGGTTCCATGTAAATTTTAGGATTATATGTTCTATGTCTACGAAAAATGTCATTGATAGTTTGATAGGAATTGTGTTGAATCTATATATTGCCTTAGGTAGTATGGGAATTTTAACTATATTAATTCTTCCTATCCATGAGCATAGTATGTGTTTCCATTTACTTGTATCTTCTTTAATTTCTCTCTTCAGTGTCATAATTTTCTGAGTACAGGTCTTTTACTTTTTTGGTTAAATTTATTCCTAAGTATTTTATAGATTTTGAAGCAATTGTAAGTGGGGCTGTTTTCTTAATTTCTCCTTCTGATAGTTTATTATTGGTGTATAAAAATGCAACTGATTTCTGAATATTAATATTATATCTTGCTACTTACTAAATTCATTTATCAGTTCTAATAGATTTTTGGTGGAGTCTTTGGCGTTGTCTATGTATAGGATTATGTCACCTGCATATAATGACAATTTTACTTCATCCTTTCCTACTTGGATGCTTTTATTTATTTTTCTTGTCTGATTGCTGGGACTAGAACTTCCAGAACTATGTTGAGTAAAAGTAGTGAAAGTGGGCAACCTTGTCTTGTTCCTGATCTTAGGGAGAATGGTTTTAGCTCTTCCCCATTGAGTATGATGTTAGCTGTGGGTTTATCATATATGGCCTTTATTATGTTGAGATATGATCCCACTATTCCCACTTTGCTATGAGTTTTTATCATAAATGGCTGCTGGAATATTTTATCCATTTTGAGGGGTTCTTGTTTCAGGCAGAGTGAAATCCATTCCATTATACACTATGTTGGCCAGAAGTAGAAGTTCACTGCCATTTTTATAATCCAATTTTTTCATGATAAGTTATAATTTGTAGCCCAATTTCAATTGTAATCTTTCAAAAATGTGGACATTATTACATTTCTTAATATAGCTGGATCAGTTCTAAATATCTGTGTTCAAAAGTGTAGAGAATCTGACATGCAACAGTATACATCTCACATCACTACCCAGTTTCTGTGTAAAACATAGTGTCATTTGATTAACAATAGCAGTTTAATTCAGGGCTTCTCATTTAAACTAATATCCTGTGAAAGACTGTTTTCATGTTCAGTGAAGCATACATTTTACCAAAATTGTCCATTGTCCTTGGCCCAAACAATAAAGCTTGTATCACATCACTTGGGTGGTATGTGACTGATAATCCAATAGAATTTATATGCAAAACCATCGTATAATTACTACTTGTAAATTTAGAGGAATAATTTAATGCCTGTTCAGTCTTTTTGCCCTTGATCATGGATCAATTTTTCTGAAATTCTTCTGTCATCTCTAAGGTTGTCAACATAATTTCTCACTTAAAAAAAAAATGCCTGAAACTTTAAATGGTGTTTAGATGCAGTTTAACTCACAGTTCATCTATATTCTTTAAAAGGAAATAAATGTCGTTATGCAAGACCCAGTTCAGTCTTAAAACACAAATGCACATATAAAAACTGACAGTAAAAATAGCTAACACTTAGCATTCTGTGGTCACATTACTTTAGCACTTTACATTATTTTAAAAATACTTTTAATCTTTCTAAGAAGCCCACAAGGGTTGGCACAGTTATTATCTTCATTTTACAAATGAGAAAATGTAGGCATTGAAAGGTTTAGTAACTTGCCCAAGGTTGCACAGCTAGTAAATGGTGAAGTTGGGATTCAAATTCAGGCAACCTGTCTCCAGAGTCCATGTTCTTAACCATAACACCATGCTGCCTCAGGAAAACAAAACACTTTTCTTTCTGCTCTATTACCACACTTCATTTTCTGTGAGTTTAAGTTTAAACATATGAATACAAATATATTTCTGGGTGAAGACATTCAGCAAACATTTGTTGCATTCATACTGTGTTTCCGACACTGTGCTAAGTAGATTCCTGGGGGTATGAAGTCCAGATATAGTGCCTGCCCTCAAGTAGGTCATGTCTGGTAGAAGTTTCTAGTTTGAGCATAAATATTACCGTTTTCCCATTTATATGTACATTGCATGTTTAGGGGAGGAAGGAGTACCTATGTGCACAACTAATTGAGCACAGCAAAATCTGTTTTATTTGCTGCCCAGTGCAGAGACATTATTAGGTATTTTTCTAATTCACTTCAGTTTCTATTTTGGGAACACCAACAGTAATTTTTAAGCTAAGTACTATTATTACAAGGAATTCTATATTCTGTGTAGTCTATATCTAATTTTTTGTATTCTAGGACCTTGCACAAAATAATATAACTAATAAATAGTAAAGCTAGGATTTGAACCCAAGTCTGTCTTGTACCACTATATTCATTATTTCATCCTTCCTTTCTGTTTGGCCAACTTTTTAATTTTTAAAACTGGTATTCAGAATTTAGTATAATTTGAGATAGCTCTCTGTACCCCTTCTTGAAAACTAGGTGTGTTGTTATTAATGCTAATTTATTATTATTATCTCCTAATCTATAGGATTAAGATATAAATGGTATATATCAATTTGGATATATAATTCTACATATGTTCCTTATATCAAGCTTATTGTATTCAACTCGTCCATACATTTACTACTTAAGAGGGGTATGTTAACCTCCCATTTTGATGGTACATTTTTCAGTTCCCTCTTTTGTAAGTATTTGCATTAAAATATTACCCTGAATTCTGAGAAATATGCATACATATGTAATTATATATATATATATATATATATATATATATATATATATATATAGTATAAATATATACATACACATATATATGTATGTGCATATATATATATACATATATATATATATATATATATATATATATATATATGTATACATATATATGTAATTTTCTAACTAAACAAACCATCTTTTCTAAAATATCTTCTTCTGGAACTGAAGTTCCACAAGGATGCTGTATTAAGATATTTCATCTGAGTATTGACACCTCGTGACTAACATGGAACAAATTGCCTGTCAGAGCTCAGGTTTGGTCACCCATGTAATCTGAGCTGTGGTTTTCTCACTAGATAATCCGTGCTCTTTTGACCACACACTGTGATTGAATTTCAGTGAAGGGCCTTAACAAATATTTTTGGGCTTTGGTTTCTCCACTAAACCCTAGTGTCCATCAGTTGAGTGAATATGAAAGGTCACAAGTTTTCTAACTGCAAATCTGTCTGGATTTCTTATTTGTGCTTCCATTATTTTTCTGAGTTACCTTTTTCCAAATGTGATCTACCATTTATCATGAAAAATATATCACATAACTCACTGCATACGAAAGCATTAGATTTATTCCATATTTTCCTTTTTGAGTTTCTAGAAAATACTCTATCCTACGGTAAGGGGGTAGTGAGTTAGGCAGCAGGGTTCTTCTTTAAGATGTTAATGATAAATTTAGAGGGAGACATAATCAAAATGGTGGTGTGAGGTGAGCCTCTGTTAATCTCCCCTGGAATTTACAACTAATCAAACAACTATAACTCCACAAAGGATTCCCTGCACAGCAGACAGGCAAGATGAAGAGGCCCACTACTGAATTCACCTAAAGGTGGGCGAATCGCATGAGTGGGGAAGGAGGGAAGGGAGAAGTGCGGAGACGAAGCCGCTCGGGCGCAGGACGCAGACCTAGCTCAGTATTCCGAGCTCACTGCATCCTGGAACTACCACAGCTGCGGGAGAGGGAAGAACTCGGACTGCTAGGGCTCCGTTTATGGCCCACAGGGCTGAAGGGACAGCATATAACATGGCTGAACCCAACGCTCACGGCAGAGACCTCGGAGAAAAGAATGAGGGAAGAAGGCTGAAAATGGTGGTTTAAGCCCTCACTGCTGAGCAGAGAACGGAAGCCGTAGGCACTGAGACTATCCACCCCCTCCCAGCCCTCCCAGAGCTCGCCCCACCCCCACCTGCCCGGTGCGGTGCGAGAAGAGGAACAGTAGCAGTGTCAGATCAAAAGAACAGAATATTTGCTGTTCTGAGAACTATGGACCACAGACACAGATTCGCAGCCCAACTAGTTCCGGCAAAGTGGAGGGAGCTGTGAAACAGGACCGGCTGTGGTGGTGGTCGCCCGCCATTGCTCTGGGCCACCTCTCACAACTCACCCTGCCCCTGGCCCCACCTATCTGGGCGGATTCCTGCAGGAGTAAACAGAACTGATGAAACATACGGGCTCTGAATCTGGTGCAGGAAGAGCTTTGGAACTCCAAAAGCTCTCCGCATACCCACACGGACACTGCACCCTGTGATCCAGGTGAACTTAACAGAGGAAAAGCCCGTCTCCCAGGGAATCCCCCCATTGTGTGAGAAGCTGGAATAATGCAGAGAAAACATAGCACTACCATGTGAGAGAGAGAAAAAAAGGCTGCAGTCAGAGAGAAAATAAAACATTCTACCAACAAGTACTGGAAAACAAAAGAAAGACCTCTTTCTATCAACTTGTTGCAGAAGCCACTCCTGTAGATGTCTAGGAAGAGAAATAATAAAACAGTAATTGCCATGAATAACCAAGGCAACAGACAGCTCAGAAAGAAAGTGAAAAGTCTCCAGAAAAAGAACTTAAAGATATGGAAATATGTGACTTAAATGACAGAATTCAAGATTGCAGTTCTGAAAAATCTCAACGAGATGCAAGAAAACACAGATAGGCAGTTTAATGAACTCAGAAACACAATCAAACAAAAACATGAGCATTTTACCAAAGAGATTGAAATTTTAAAAAAGAACCAAATAGAACTTCTGGAGATTAAGAACTCAATAGAAGAAATTAACAATGAAATAGCCAGCCTAGGTAGTAGAGTTGATCAGATGGAGGAAAGAATCAGTGATGTTGAAGATAGAAACCTGGAAATGACACGGATAGAAGAAAAAAAAGAGACTTGAGCCTTAAAAGAAATGAAAGAACTCTACAAGAACTTTCTGACTCCATCAGAAAGAGCAATATAAGAATAATGGGCATACCAGAAGGAGAAGAAAGAGAGAAGGGAACAGAGAATGTATTCAAACAAATTGTCAATGAGAACTTCCCAAATTTGTGGACAGAACTGGATCCTCAAATCCAAGAAGCAAATAGAACACCTAATTACCTCAATCCCAACAGGCCTTCTCCAAGGCACATAGTATTGAAGCTGTCTAAAATCAATGACAAAGAAAGAATTCTCAGGGCAGCCAGGGAAAAGAAGACAGTAACCTACAAAGGAAAGCCCATTACATTATCAACAAATTTTTCAGCAGAAACTCTACAAGGAAGGAGGGAGTGGAACCAATATTAAAACTATTGAATGACAGAAATTTTGAGCCAAGAATAATAAATCCAGCAAAGATATCCTTTAGATATGAAGGAGGAATAAAGACCTTTCCATACATACAGAAGCTGAGGGAATTTTCTAATACACGACCTGCACTACAAGAAATACTAAAGGAGGCTATTTGACCACCATCAACAGGGACAATTTGTGGCAACCAAAACATAAAAAGGGGGAGAGTAAAGGCCTGAACCGGAATATGGGAATGGAAAAAGTAAGCGTGCTGAAGAAAATGGAATACTCTAAATATCAAACTTTCTTTTACATAAACTTAAGAGTAACCACTCAAAAAAACAAATCCAGAACTGAAATATATACTGTAATAAAAGAAGAAACAGAGGGAAACATCATAGAATACCACCACACAGAATTAAAAGACAACAACAAAAAGGAAAAGAAACAATGGAGACACAGCCTCACCAGAAAACTAAAGATAGAATGACAGGAAATCCTCACATATCAATAATCACCCTAAATGTAAATGGACTGAACTCACCAATAAAAGGCACAGAGTAGGAGATTGGATCAAAAAACTAGACCCAACCATATGCTGTCTCCTGGAGACACATTTCAGCTACAAGGACAAGCATAGACTCAGAGTGAAAGGGTGGAAATTGACACTCCAAGCAAATGGTACCCAGAGAAAATCAGGTATTGCCATACTGATATCAGATGAAACAGAATTCAGGGTGAAAAAGATAGCAAGAGACAAAGATGGACATTACATAATGGTAAAGGGGACTATATAACAAGAAAACATAACAGTCATCAATATTTATGCCCCCAATCAGGGAGCACCGAAATATACCAAGCAACTACTAATAGAACTAAAGGGAGAAATTGGCCAAAACACAATTATACTACGGGACTTAAATACATCATTGACAGCTGTGGGTAGATCATCGAAACAAAAATAGAAAAACGAAATAGTAGCCCTAAATGACACATTAGATGAAATGGACATAATTGACATATATAGAGCAATTCATCCTAAAACATCAGACTATACATTTTTGTCTAGTGTACATGGAACATTCCCAAGGATACACCATATATTGGGACATAAAAGTAGCCTCAGCAAATTTAAGAAGATTGAAATCATACCAAGCATATTCTCTGATCACAAGGCTTTGAAATTGGATATCAACTGCAAAAAGAAAGCATGAAAAAACACAAATACATGGAGATTAAACAACATACTTTTAAAGCATGACTGGGTCAACAAAGAAATTAGAGGAGAGATCAAAAGATACATAGAAGCAAATGACAATGAAAATACATCCTACCAAAAATTTTGGGATGCAGCGAAAGCAGTTTTAAGAGGGAAATTTATATCATTACAGTCCTATCTCAAGAAACAAGCAAAATCCCAAATAAATAACCTCATGTTACACCTTAAAGAACTAGTAAAAGAAGAAAAAATGAAACCCAAGGTCAGCAGAAGAAAGGAAATAACAAAAATCAGAGCAGAACTAAATGAAATAGAGAACAAAAAGACAATGGAAAAAATTAAAGTGACAAAGAGCTGGGTCTGTGAAAAGATTAACAAAATTGACAAACCCTTGGCTAGACTCACTAAGATAAAAAGAGAGAAGACACTAATTAACAAAATCAGAAATGAAACAGGGAAAGTTATCACGGACAGCACAGAAATACAAAGGGTCATCCAAGAATAATATGAAGGACTATATGCCACCAAATTCAATAACCTAGAAGAAATGGACAAGTTCTTAGAAACATATAGCCTTCCTATGCTGAACCATGAAGTACTGGAAAATCTAAACAGAGCGATCACCAGTAACAAAATTGAATCAGTCATCCAAAGCCTTCTCAAAAGCAAAAGTCCAGGACCAGATGACTTCACTAGTGAATTCTACCAAACCTTCAAAGGGGATCTAATACCAATCCTGCTCAAACTTTTCCAAAAAATTGAAGAAGAGACAGTACTCCCTAACTCATTTTATGAGGCCAACATTACCCTGATACCAAAACCTGGTAAGGACTGCACAAAAAAAAACCAAAAAACAAAACAAAACAAAAAACTACAGACCAATATCTCTGATGAATATAGATGCAAAAATCCTAAACATAATTCTAGCAAATCAAATACAACAATGCATTAAAAAGGTTATTCATCATGACCAAGTGGGGTTCATCCCCGGGGCACAAGTATGGTTCAACATCGGCAAATCCATCAATGTAATATATCACTTAAACAAAATAAAGAACAAAAAGCCCATGATTATATCAATTGATGCAGAAAAAGCATTTGACAAGATACAACATCCATTTATGATTAAAACACTTAATAAAATAGGTATAGAAAGAAAATAACTTAACATAATAAAGATCATATATGACAAGCCCTCAGCTACTGTCATAAATAATGGTGAAAAACTGAAGCCCTTTGCTCTACATTCAGGAATACGACAGGGCTGTCCCCTATCACCTCTGCTTTTCAACATAGTATTGGAAGTCCTTGCCAGAGCAATCAGGCAAGAGAAAGAAATAAAAGGCATCCCAATTGGGAATGAAGAAGTTAAATTGTCACTCTTTGCAGATGACATGATGCTATATATAGAACACCCTAAAGAATCCGCCAGAAAGCTATTAGAAACAGTCAACAAATACAGTAAAGTTGCCAGCTACAGAATCAACGTACAAAAGTCCATTGAATTCCTATATACTACAAATGAAATCTCAGAAAAAGATATACAGAAAACAATTCCTTTTGCAATTGCAGCAAAAAGAATAAAATACCTAGGAATAAACTTAACCAAGGATGTGAAAGACCTATATGCTGAAAAGTATAAGACATTTTTAAAAGAAATTGAAGAAGACACAAAGAAATGGAAAGACATTCCGTGCTAATGGATTGGAAGAATCAACATAGTTAAAAATGGCCATATTGCGCAAAGCAATATACAGATTTAATGTAATCCCCATCAAAATCCCAATGGCATTTTTCAAAGAAACAGAATAAAAAATCATCAGATTTGTTTGGAACCACAAAAGACCCCGAATAGCTAAAACAATCTTAAGGAAAAAGAACAGTACTGGAGGTATCACACTCTCTGACTTTAGCTTGTACTACAGGGCTACAATAATCAAAACAGCATGGTATTGGTAGAAAATCAGACACATAGACCAATGGAATAGAATTGAGAACCCAGAAATAAAACCACATTAATATTGACAGATAGTTTTTGACAAAGTAGCGAAAAACATACAATGGAGAAAAGACAGCCTCTTCAATAAATGGTGCTGGGAGTATTGGAGAGCCATGTGGAAAAGAATGAAACTGGACTGCTATCTGTCACCATGTACTAAAATTAATTCAAAATGGATCAAAGACTTAAGCATAAGACCTGACACAATAAACTGCATAGAAGAAAACATAGGTACTAAACTTATGAACCTTGGGTTCAAAGAGCATTTTATGAATTTGACTCCAAAGGCAAGGGAAGTAAAAGCTAAAATAAATGAATGGGACTATATGAAACTTAAAAGGTTCTGCACAGCAAAAGAAACCATTGACAAAATAAAGAGGCAACCAACTGAATGGGAGAAGATTTTTGCAAACAGTGCCTCCAATAAGGGGCTAATATCCAAAATATACAAGGAACTCATGAAACTCAACAACAAAAAAAGAAAGAACCCGTTTGAAAAATGGGCAGAGAACCTGAAGAGACATTTCTCCAAGGAGGACGTACAAATGGCAAATAGACATATGAAAAAATGCTCAACATCACTAATCATCAGAGAAATGCAAATAAAAACAACAATGAGATATCACCTCACCCCAGTCAGAATGGCTATCATCAACAAGACAAATAGTAACAAGTGTTGGAGAGGCTGTGGAGAAAAAGGAACCCTCATACACTGTTGGTGGGAATGCAGACTGGTGCAGCCATTATAGAAGGCAGTGTGGAGGTTCCTCAAAAAATTAAGAATAGAATTACCATATGACCCAGCAATCCCTCTCCTGGTGATCGGCCCCAAAAATCTGAAAACATTTATACATAAAGACAAGTGTGCTCCAATGTTCATTGCAGCTTTATTTACGGTGGCCAAGACGTGGAAACAGCCAAAATGTCCTTTGCTAGATGAATGGATAAAGAAGTTGTGGTATATATACACAATGGAATTCTATTCAGCAGTAAAAAAAGATGATATAGGAACATTTGTGACAACATGGATGGATCTTGAGAATATGATGCTAAGCGAAATAAGTCAGACCAAAAAATCAGAGAACCACATGATTTCACTGATATGTGGTATATAAACCAAAAACAACAAAAGAACAAGACAAACAAGTGAGAAACATAAACTCATAGACACAGGCAATAGTTTAGTGGTTAGCAGATGGTAAGGGAGTGGGGGATGGGAGATGAGGGTAAAGGTGATCACATATATGGTGATGGAAGGAGAACTGACTCTGGGTGGTGGAACACACAATGGGATTTATAGATGATGTAATACAGAATTGTACTCCTGAAATCTATGTAATTTTACTAGCAATTTTCACCCCAATAAATTTTTAAAAAAAGATGTTAATGATAAATTTAGGATTATTATGATTTGTTCTTTGACCTATGAGTTATTAAGAAGTTTCTTTAAATTTCTAGAAAATACTGGGATTAAAAATTATCTTTTGTTATTTACTTCATATTTAATTTTTTTGAGGTGAGAAACCATGGTCTGCATGAAAATGATTTCTTTGAAATTACTGAGACTTGCATTATAACCTAGTACAATGGTCATTTGAGGGGATAAATGTTCCAGATGTGGTTGAAAACAGTGTGATTGTCTAAGTGTATATAGAATTCTACATATGTCCATTAAATCAAGCTTACATATTTTGTTGTTTGACTTGTCTATATTCTTACAAATTTTTTATCTTCTGATGCTAGCAATAATGTTTCAGTCTATGACATGCTGCTTATAGGATAGTGGTATACCATATAGCATATTTGTGTAGTAGGTTGTACCCTGTACGTTTACATAAGTACAGTCTGTGATGTTCAAACAATGACGAAATCACGTAAAGAAGCATTTCTCAGAACGTATCCCTGTCATTAAGTAGTGCATCACTGTAATTGAAGGTGGTATGTTAATATCCCATTTGAATGGTTGATTTTTCCATTTCTCTCTCTAGTTGTACTTAGTCTTCTTTTATATATTTGGAGGTGTTTTATTAGTATATAAAGGTTTGTTTACTCTGTAGTGATCTTCTTTATCCTTTATAATATTTTTGTCTTGAAGTTTTATTTTTTAGGTATTAAGGTAGCCTCAATTTTCTTTAGGTTAGCATTTAGTTGGTATATCTTTTTCCATCTTTTTTACTTTCAATCTTTCCTTGTCCTTATGTGTTAGGTGTGTCCCTTATAAATGGCACATAGCTGAATTTTAAAATTTTATTCAGTCTGTTAATCTCTGTATTTTAAAGGGTGAGTTTTGCTCATATATGCTTTTTATGTTTATTGACATATTTGAACTTGTTTTTACCATCTTTTTTTTTTTCTAGTTGTCTCATTTTTTCGTATGCTTTCCTTTTTCTGCTTGCCTTTAAATCTTTTTCTTATTTGTTTTATTCTCCACACTACTGATTCTCCAAGATCCCATCTCAAGTGAACTTGCTAATAACAGGGTTAGAGTTGGAAATCACAGTAACCCATGGTTGAAGGTAGGGCTAGGGGTGGGGTGTGACTTTTCTAAAAGGAGTCACATTTGCAAATGATGGGGGAGAGGAGACAAGGAGATGATGGAGGTCATGGCTAATTGACTCTAAACACATTTTGTTTTTTATAATTGTGAGACAGGATGTCTGATAGGACTGGAGGAATGGGAAGAGGGATTGTGAGATGAATGAGCTCTTAATATTAATATTAAAATTAATATAAGACCCAGTCTTATTTTACTATAATACAAGACTGGGTATAATATAATGTAATATAATATAATATAATATAATATAATATAATATAATATAATATAATATAATACCTGGTCTTACATTAATTTTTGCTCCAAAAGATGCATTAGAGCTGATGGTCCGGCTAGGTCTTATTTTCGGGGAAACACGGTATGTTGATTCTTCCAATCCATGAACAGGGAATGTCTTTCCATTTCTTTGTGTCTTCTCCAATTTTTTTTAAAAAATGTCTTATAGTTTTCAATATATAAGTCTTTCACATCCTTTGTTAAATTTATTCCTAGGTATTTTATTATTTTTGTAGATGTTGCAAAAGGAATTTTTAAATTTCTTTTTCTGAGATTTCATTGTTAGTATATATAGGAATGCAACGGACTTTTGTACATTGATTTTGTAGCCGGCAACTTTACTGTATTTGTTTATTGTTTCTAACAGCTTTTTGGCGGATTCTTTAGGGTTTTCTATATATAGCATCATATCATCTGCAAAAAGTGACAATTTAACTTCTTCATTACCCATTTGGATGCTTTTTATTTCTTTCTCTTGCTTGATTGCTCTGGCTAGGACTTGCAATACTATGTTGAAAAGCAGAGGTGATAGGGGGCAGCCCTGTCGTGTTCCTGAATGTAGAGCAAAGGGCTTCAGTTTTTCACCGTTAATCATGACAGTAGCTGAGGGTTTCTCATATATGGCCTTTATTATGTTAAGGTATCTTCCTTCTATACCCATTTTATGAAGTGTTTTAATTACAAATGGATGTTGTATCTTGTCAAATGCTTTTTCTGCATCAATTGGTATAATCATATGATTTTTGTCCTTTATTTTGTTTATGTGATGTATCACATTGATGGATTTGCACATGTTGAGCCATTCTTGTGCCCCTGGGATGAACCACACTTGGTCATGATGTATAATCTTTTTAATGTATTGTTGCATTTGATTTGCTAGAATTTTGTTTAGGATTTTTGCATCTGTATTCAGCAGAGATATTGGTCTGTAGTTTTCTTTTTTTATGTTATCATTACCAGGTTTTGGTATCAGGCTAATGTTGGCCTCATAAAGTGATTATGGAGTACTGTCTCTTCAATTTTTTAGAATAGATTGAGTAGGATAGGTATTAGATCCTCTTTGATTGGTAGAATTCACTAGTGAAGCTGTCTGGTCCTGGACTTTTGCTTTCGGGAAGGTTTCGGATGACTGATTCAATTTCGTTACTGGTGATCGGGCTGTTTAGATTTTCCAATTCTTCGGGATTCAGCCTAGGAAGCCAATATGTTTCTAAGAACATGTCCATTTCTTCTAGATTGTTGAATTTGGTGACATATTGTCCTGCTTAGTAATCTTGCATGATCCTTTTATTTCTTTGGCATCTGTAGTAGCTTCCCCTCTTTCATTTCTGATTTTGTTTATTTGCGTCTTTTCTCTTTTTATCTCAGTGAGTCTAGCCAATTTTATTAATCTTTTCAAAGAACCAGCTCTTTGTTGCATTAATTTTTTTCTATTGTCTTTTTGTTCTCTATTTCATTTAGTTCTGCTCTGACTTTTATTATTTCCTTCCTTCTGCTGGCTTTGGGTTTCATTTGTTGTTCTTTTTGTAGTTCTTTAAGGTGTAATGTGAGGTTATTTATTTGGGATCTTTCTTGTTTCTTGAAATAGGCCTGTAATGATATACATTTCCCTCTTAAAGCTGTTTTCTCTGCATCCCCAAAATTTTGGTAGGCTGTATTTTCGTTCTCATTTGTTTCTATGTATCTTTTGATCTCTCCTCTAATTTCTTCTTTGACCCGGTCATTCTATAACAGTATGTTGTTTAATCTCCATGTATTTGTGGTATTTCCTGTTTCTTTTTGCAGTTGATATCTGATTTCAAAGCCTTGTGATCAGAGAATATGCTTGGTATGATTTCAATCTTTTTAAATTTGTTGAGTTTGGTTTTATGGCCCAATATATGGTCTATCCTTGAGAATGTTCCATGTTCACTAGAAAAAATGTTAGTCTGATGTTTTAGGATGAAGTACTCTGTATGTATCAATTGTGTCCATTTCATCTAATGTGTCATTTATGGCTGCTATTTCGTTATTTATTTTCTGTTTGGATGATCTGTCCATAGCTGTCAATGATGTATTTAAGTCCCCTAGTATAATTGTGTTTTGGTCAATTTCTCCCTTTAGTTCTGTTAGTAGTTGCTTGGTATATTTCAGTGCTCCCTGATTGGGGGCATAAATATTGATGACTGTTATGTCTTCTTGTTGTATAGTCCCCTTTACCATTATGAAATGTCCATCATTGTCTCTTGTTACCTTTTTTATCCTGAAGTCTGTTTCATCTAATATCAGTATTTGCTTTACTTCTAATCCCATTTCTTCTCTTGTAGCTCTTATCTCTGTCAGGATTGTCACTAGCCAGTCAGTTGTTTGACCTTGATGGGCTTTGTTTACCACAGAGTATTGTCACGATGGAGGATGACTTAGGGTGCACTTTAAAACACACTGTCTCTCAACCATGTGTTTTACGGTTGATTGCACTATGCTCACACCCTACTGACTGCACCGAACAAGTTGAAACTTGTCACACACTGTTACTAAGGTTCAACACACTGCTTTGCATATTGAAGATCCCTGCCTTTCCATTGGATGGCACTCAGCAGCAGCATTCACCGTATTTTATGATTACAACGTAAAGGCATCGTTCACACATTGCTTCTGGTATGGCAATTTCTGTCAAATAGAAACATTACACTATGTTCTCATCCACCTTATTCACCAGATCTGGTACGTTGTGACTTTTGACTCTTCCCCAAAGTCAAAATGATCATGAAAGAAAAGTGTTTTGAATCGATTCAGGACATCGAGACAGCCACAACAGTGCCACTAAAGACACTTACAAAAGACGACTTCCAGAACTGCTTCAGAAAGTGGCAAGAACGATAAGTGTGTTGGAAGTCAGGGGGATTATTTTGAGGGGGATTAATGGCCGTGTGTCTTTTAATATAATGTTTTTTTTAATTTAAACATTCACCATAATGTTTGATCACACCTCGTAGGCTATGTTGGAAATGAGGAACCAGAGAGTGATGGAGGCATACTTAGTAAACCTAGGTTGTCTTTTGTCTGGACTATTACAGTAATCCCCGTTTCATTTAACTTGTTTTCTTTTTTTGATATTTAAAAGTGAGACATATGTGTAAAAAAAATGAGAACTGTATAAAAATTCAAAAGCGAAAGTTGCTCCCTTCTGATTCTACTCCCGAAGAGAAACCAATAAGGGTTTTTGTTGTAGAACTTTTTCTTTGCATATACAAATGTATAGATAAATACTTTACCAAAGAAATCATTCAATATTGTCCTGCAACTACCTTTGTTTTTTTTTTGTTTGTTTGTTGTTGTTTTTTTGTTGTTGTTTTTTTTAACTCAGGGGTGTATTTTCATCCAGATCTACCATATTTTAAATGGCTGCATATTATGCCGTTATATGGAATTATTATTTGGTTTAATGATTCCTCTCTTAAGGAATTTTTTTCTCTTATAAATAATGTTGTAGTAACATTCTTATATATATACCGTTGCACGCATATTTGTGTGAATATCTCTATTAGGCAGATTCTTAGAAGTCGTATTGCTTGGCTAAGGAATATGCATATTTTACAAGTGTTTTGTACTACCAAATTGCACTTCAATCTGTCCTTTCAATTAGTCTTTCATAGTATAGGTAGGGTGATCTCTGTAAAATGAATTTGATCATGTGATTTCCTAACATCAAAAACAAGACAACAACAAAGATGTCTGATGAATTTCTATTATCTATATAATGATTTTTTAAAAATTCTTAATTGTTAAGAGTATTTCAGAATTATATAACATGGCCTGACCTGTCTCTCCTACCATTCTCCCCAACCAACAAACATATACTTTGTTCTACAAGGCAAAATCCACCTCTTCTGTGAAAACTTCCATGTATACAGCTCTCTCTCTTCCCTGTTTATACAAGATAAAATTAGTTACTACCTTCTCTAAGTTCCATAACACTTAATTTATTATCCCACTGATAACACTTAGTACATTGTATTGTATTTATGTGTGTCGGTCTCCCCTACTACTCTGTGAACTTCTCAAAGACCAGAACTGTTTTTCTCATCTTTGTATCCCCAGCACTTTGCACAATGCCTGTCAGAGTGGGTGCTCAAAAAATGTGCATGAAATGAGTGAAAATATTCTTGATGTAGTGTTAGCAATAAGAAGTTTGGGAGATCAAATGGGTGATGGAAATTTTGCAGTGTACCGTATTTCCCCGAAAATAAGACCTAGCCGGACAATCAGCTCTAATGTGTCTTTTGGAGCAAAAATTAATATAAGACCTGGTCTTATTTTAGTATAAGACCCAGTCTATATAATGTAATATAATATAATATAATATAATATAATATAATATAATATAATATAATACCAGGTCTTACATTAATTTTTGCTCCAAAAGACGCATTAGAGCTGATTGTCTGACTAGGTCTTATTTTTGGGGAAGCACGATAGCAGAAAGCTGACTGAATCCTGGGAACATGAAAGCTGGTCTGGAAAGGAAAAATGGGCTTCACCAGGCAGGAGTCCCCATGTGGTTTTCTCCTCTGTTACAGAGACTAGTTGTCTGATCATTTGCATTAATAGACTTGGGACTTGAGAACATTTAATGTATTGAAAATTGGATGATTGAGGATCTGCTTGGTAGAGGGGGAATTTGACTCAGCTGTTCCGTGCTCTTTGCCAACCAAGACGCTTATGCTGAAAGTCCCAACCCTTTCCCAGAGTCATGAATAAGTTTTTCTTCTTGAAAAATGAAAGCCTCTTCATTTTCAGGGTAGGATTCAGATGGGAGTAGGAATGTTAAATAGGTCAGATACTTCTACATTGTCTCTAGCCTGGTTCAAGAGGAAAGTAGCCTATTGAAAGGTGCTAGGGCTGTGGGCCTATACTGGAGTAAGTTATCTGTGTGAAATTAGTTCTTACCTTATTTCAGGCAACTCCGGTAACTCTCCTGGCCTGGTCGCTTCACAGAAAGAAGAATAGAAGAAAAAATAGAATAAGTCATGTCGGAGATCCTTGACCTCTCTTTTCTGTCTGATGTGGAAAGAGATTTGATCCTTAGTGTCCTACAAAGAGACGAGGAGCTCCAGAAAGCAGATGAGAAAAGGATTAGGTAAGAGTCCCAGATAAAACATGGGTTCCCAGGCCTTTGACCAATGATATCCGGACTTTTCCTTGTACCTCTCATCTGAGTTTCAAAGGAACTTGTGTATGAGGTTTACAACTCCTCATTGGGTCAGGTTGGGCTCTGAGGTTGTTGCTTTCACAGAACTGAATAGTCTTACTGTGTCTACCCCACAACCCCTCTTCATCTAACCTATGCAGCTCCCGAATTCACTTGTACTTCTCTTTTGTGTCTTGGCAGGCGATTGAAGAATGAGTTACTGGAGATAAAAAGGAAAGGAGCCAAGAGGGGCAGCCAACACTATAGTGATTGGACCTGTGCCCGGTGCCAGGAGAACCTGGGCCGTTTGACTCCTAAGACCAACACTTGTCGGGGTTGTAATCACCTGGTATGCTGGGACTGCCGTATCCAGGAAAGCAATGGTACCTGGAGGTGCAAAGTGTGCGCCAAGGAGATGTGAGTGTCACCTATGGCTGAGTAGAGAGAGGAAATGAGGCCCTGGCTGTGGTGAGAATTTCTCCCCTGAGCCCTTGCTGGTTGAATGACAAGGGCCATTCTTTATCTATCTGCCATTTTCTTTTATTCCTTCCCAGAGAGCTGAAGAAGGCAACTGGAGACTGGTTTTATGACCAGAAAGTGAATCGCTTTGCTTACCGCACAGGCAGTGAGATAATCAGGATGTCCCTGCGCCGGAAACCTGCAGGTACTGGATCTTTCTGGAGGTGATTCCTTGAAGTATTTTACTTCAGTGATAGAACCTCTGGTGTGGAACCCTTGTGTACTCTTACTGGTGGCATCCTACCTCCATGGGCTCAGCCTGTTTGTGGGAAATAAAGAGATTATATTGCCATCCCTTCTGCAAAGGTGTTGTGTTTCCATTTCCCCCATTGTCACCACCACTCTGCCATGCTTTTGTTTGTCTTGAAGTGAATAAAAGAGAGACAGTGGGACAGTCCCTCCTTCATCAGTCACAGATGGGTGATGTCTGGCCAGGAAGAAAGATCATTCAGGAACAACAGAAGGTGTCCAGGTAAGAACCAAGCAATCATTTAAAGAAATGCTACACATCCCTTTAATTCTATTTTGTTTTACTTTCTTCTGTTTATAAAATAATAGATGTTCATTATAGGAAAATTTGGAAAGTACAGAAAAGAATTAAGAAGGAAGGAAAAAATATTCTTAATCCTACTACCCACATGCAACATTAACATTTTGGCATATTCACTTTATAAGGGCAATTTGAAGACAAATACAAATAACACATACTCATTATTTAAATTTTAGCCAACATAGGAAACAATAAAGAAGGCAACAAATCACCTAAATTCCTAATGCCCCGGTATTCACATTATGTGAAAATTATTTCAGATGTCATTTGTGCATCTATATATATATATATAGAGAGAGAGAGAAAGATGGGTAAATGGATAGATTGAATAAAACTGTAATATAGGACAATAATAAATTAAAAGTATTGTTTAATTTTACTTGAACTTAACAGAATAAAACACTGAAATAAAGTTGAAGAATTGCTAATCTTCAGACAAATGTTTCTTTACCATAAAAGATACTAGTCATTAGCATCCCCCTAAGCTTAAGAAAAAATATCATGAAAACATTGAGCAGTTAGTCATTTTTTTCTAATGTCTTTTTGTTAACAACCTTTTCAACATATAATTCACATACTATACAATTCATCCATTTATGGTTTACAATGCAGTGATTTTTAGTATAGTTACAGAATTGTCTAACTGTTGCCTCAATAGATTTTAGAACTTTTCATCACCTTGAAAAGAAACCCTGAACCCTTTAGTTATCACTCCCCACAACCTATCCTTCCCCATCCCTAAGCAATCACTGATGTACTTTCAATGTCTATATATTTGCCTATTCTGGACATTTCATTTAAATGGAATCACACAATATGTGGTCCTTTGTGACTATCTTGTCTCACTTAATGTAATGTTTTTAAGGTTCATCCATGTGGGTAGCATGTATCAGTACTTTATTCCTTCTCACTGTCAGATAATATTTCCATTATATGTAGATACTACATTTGTTTATCCACTCACCTGTTGGTAGACATTTGGGTTGTTTCCACTTTGGGGCTTTCATGAGTAATGCTGCTATGAATATTCATTACGAGTTTTATGTTTGGACATATGTTTTCATTTCTCTTACGTAGATACATAGGAGTGCAGTTGCTAGGTCAAACATTCGTTTAGTCATTTTTAAAAATCTGCCTGTTTCAATATTAAACATCGTTAGTGGATTGATTCTCTGCTGTGAAAGAGGAGGAGATTAGATTTCTTACACTTCCTCCCAATTCTTTCCCCTACTTCCAATTTTTATTAATCAAATTATTTTTACTTTGTCAGGACTTGCGGCATTTACATTTGGTTATGCTATCGTACATCATCTGCTTGTTTTACCCATGTCTTTAGTTTTAAGTTCATATTTCAAAGAATTGTATGCTTATAACAGGTGTTGTACCCGGGCTTCTCTATATTTCTGAATTCTTTACTTTGATTTATTTCTTAATTGTCTGGATTTTACTATTGAGAAGTTCCTTCAAGAAGGGCTTGCGGGTGCTATTTTTATTTCATTTATGTTAAGAATGTCTGCCTAGTGCCTTTATACTTCAGCGATATGTTGGCTGGATATTATATTCATGGGCCACACTTTCTTTCCCTTAGAAAGTTGTAGACATTAGCCTATTGTCTTCTGCCACTGGATGTAACTGTGAAGAAGTCTGAGGCCAGCGAGCCACTTGTTTTTTGTTTTGTTTTTTCATTTGTAGGTAACTTACTGTGTGTGTGTGTGTGTGTGTGTGTGTGTGTGTGTGTGTGTGTGTGTGTGTGTGTAGTTGCCTGGCAAATTCTTATTGAAGTTTAGTAACTTAACAAGGACATAATCTCAGTGGTGTATCATTTTTCCCTAATATGCGGTGTATACTTGATAAATTCTTTCTTCATTACTGGAAAAAATTTTCTGTACTGTATATTCTGAACTCTTTTTCATTAGTTAAGTTCTCCACCCCAGGGACATTGTATTTCTTTATCCTCCATTTCAGTCCTTTTCTTTTAAAAGCAAAAGAAAAAGAGAAAGATGAAAACAATTAAAACCATGATTAGCCCAGCTCTGTTCTCGGTGTTGTTACTTTGATTTCCATCCATTTTCTTTCTTCCCTTCCTTCCCTTCTTCCCTCCCTCCCTTCTTTTTTGCTCTATCTAATTTTCTTACTTGAATGAATTATCTTGTTTAGGTTTTAACTTGTTCTGTGCTCTCAGTCTTTATTTTCCTTTAGTTATGTTGCTTTATCATCTTCTATTTGAACTCTTGCACTTCATCAAATCTATATTTTTACCAAATACCTGTACAGTGTAAAAGACTCAGAAGAAAGCTACTTATTTTCCTAGGGTTATATTCTTCTCCAGAATGGGTTCTTTGTTCACTCTGCAAGTTGTTTCTATTTCCCCCCCATCCATGGCATATTTATATATCTGTCAGACCATTTCTTTTCATTTTATTCATGTTTAACATAGAGAGTTCTGCCCATATCTTTTGTTTGCTGTGATACAGTGTGTGTAAATTCTTCTTGAGAGGCTTCTCACCTCAACTTGAAACAATTTATCTCTTCCCCACACCCAATTACACTTTAGTTTAAGGATAGACTATTGCTTTCTATATACTTCTTTTTTGTAACCCTATGGGAGGCACAAAAGGCAACATGGGGAGTCCTGGGTTTTGGTGTCCTGAAATTCTCTAAAATGGCCCAGCTCACTCAGTCCAGCTCTGGATGTGTCCTCTAGCTCATACCAGTGCCCTGAGAGGTGACATACCCCAACAGTCTTGTCTGCCTCTGTTGGGGTCCCCCAGGAATACCTGGGGCTACTTGAGTACTTTGTTTTCCTTGACTTATCACAGGACTGCCTACTTACTCACTCAGTCTGCACATCCCCACATTGGAGGAGTTTTGCTGAGCTAAATCTGTCTTCTGATTTCTTAGCCATAATTTTTTAAATTTTATGACTTGAGGCTTTACTTCTTTCTTCATTTGGTTGCTGCTGGTGAATATTTGGCTTTTTTTTTTTTTTTTTTTTTTTTTTTAGATTTTATTGGGGAAGGGGAACAGGACTTTTTTTATTGGGGAACAATGGTCAAATTGTTGTCCTTTCAATCTTAGTTGTGGAGGGTTCTGTTCAGCTTCAAGTTGTTCTTTCAGTCTTAGTTGTGGAGGGCGCAGCTCAGCTCCAGGTCCAGTTGCCGTTGCTAGTTGCAGGGGGCACAGCCCACCATCCCTTGCGGGAGTCGAACCGGCAACCTTGTGGTTGAGAGGACGCACTCCAACCAACTGAGCCATCCGGGAGCTCAGTGGCAGCTCAGCTCAAGGTGCCGTGTTCAATTTTAGTTGCAGGGGGCGCTGCCCACCATCCCTTGCGGGACTCGAGGAATTGAACTGGCAACCTTGTGGTTGAGAGCCCATGCTCCAACCAACAACTGAGCCATCCGGGAGGCAGCTCAGCTCAAGGTGCCGTGTTCAATCTTAGTTGCAGGGGGCGGAGCCCACCATCCCTTGCGGGACTCGAGGAATTGAACTGGCAACCTTGTGGTTGAGAGCCCACTGGCCCATGTGGGAATCAAACCGGCAGCCTTCGGAGTCAGGAGCACGGAGCTCTAACCGCCTGAGCCACCGGGCCGGCCCCAATATTTGGCTTTTTATTTGTGTTTTTTTCTAACTTTCCTTCACGCAAAGGCGAATAACTTTATCACATTTTATATGATGCTGAGAAGAAATATAGAAATACGTAAAGTAAGTAACCACACTGCTTCTGCCCCAAGCAATTATTGTTAATAATTGTTAATAGTTTTGGTGTATGGACTATCAGACTGTCTAAGTGTACATATATGGGTTGGATTCTTAATTTTTTAATTATTTTTTTTTTAAAAAAGAGGGTCATACTCATGCACATTAAGTAAAAAGAAAATAAAAGAGAAAGAACTTTAAAAACTCAATACCACAGATATCCAATAGAAAATGAGCAAAAGAGTTGAACAGATATTTCACCAAAAGATACTACTGTATACCTACTAGAATGGCTAAAATTTAAAAAGACTGACCATACCAGTTGTTGGTGAGGAGGTAGAGCAACTGGAATTCTCATACACTGCTGGCAGAGCACTGGAGCCACTTTGAAAAACAATTTAGTAGTGTCTTAACAAGTTAAGTGTATCCCTACCTTGTGATTCAGCCATTCCATTCCTAGGTATTTACTCAAGAGCAATAAAAGCATATGTCAAAAGGTATTTACTCAAGAGCAATAAAAGCATATGTCCATACAAAGACTTATACATGAATGTTCATAACAGCTTGATTTGTGATAGCCAAAACCTAGAAAGAACCCAAATGTCTATCAACAGGGATAAATTAGGGTTTGTTTATATAGTGAAATACTACTCAGCACTGAAAAGGAAAGGACTACTGATACATGCAACAACATGGATGAATCTCAAAATAATCATGCTGAATGAAAGAAGCCAAACAAAAGGACATATTGTGAAAATTTGTTTATATCAAATTCTAGAAAATGCTAACTTTTAGTGACAGAAAGCTTACAAGGGGCACAAGGAAAGTTAATTGTGGTGATGTTTCACGAGTGTATACATACATCATCAAAACTCATCAAATTGCACACTTAAACATGCAGTTTATGTCAGTTATAACTCAAGGTGTAAAAGGAAAAAATGATAGAAAAACGTAACTTCAATATTTTCCATGTCAGCACCAATGGTCTACCTCATTCTTTTTAATATCTGTAAGGTGTTTCTTTGTATGTATGTACAGCAGGTCCTTGAATAACGTCGTTTCCTTCAGCATCATTTCATTATAATGTTGATAAGAAAAAAATTGATTCCCGGCCAGGGCAACTGTGTGGCATTTGCATGTTCTTCCCATGTCTGTATGGGTTTTCTCTGGGTACTCTGGTTTCCTCCAACATCCCAAACCTGTGCAAGTTAATTGGCGTGTCTAAATGGTCCCAGTGTGAGTGGGTGTGGGGGTGTGTGTGAGTGCGTCTTCAGTCGAAAGGCATCCTGTCCAGGGTGGGTCCCATCTTGTACCCTGAGCTGCCAGGAGAGGCTCTAGCCACCTGCAACCCTGCACTGTGACCCTAATTGGAAAATAATGATCTTACTTGTTTTTATTCATCTTTCTTACATGTATGCATAACTCATGTTTATTTCAGTGTTTAATATTAAAAGTGTTTTGGGTCTTTATTTAGAAGTTTGTTGGTGTTTTTGTGATGAAAATATGCCATAGGAACTTAACTCTTGTTTATATCAATTAGCCTGTCGTAAAATTGGTTTCGTTATACATCGTTTTCACTTAATAGTCAGTTTCCAAGAACCTATCGATGATGTGAAGTGAGGACTTACTATACTGTGATTTTACCCACACAGCCTTGGGTGGGTTATTCATATGTTCTAGGTGATGAGGCCCCCTTTTTCCTTTGTGGATAAGCGTAAGAATGATTTTTATGTCCTGAATCTGATTAACAGATCTGACATCATCAGTCAGAATGTAATTTCTGAAACCTA
Organism: Rhinolophus sinicus; assembly: GCF_057876585.1. Taxonomy (NCBI): domain Eukaryota; kingdom Metazoa; phylum Chordata; class Mammalia; order Chiroptera; family Rhinolophidae; genus Rhinolophus; species Rhinolophus sinicus. The sequence goes on along the minus strand of NC_142518.1, from coordinate 66,680,068 downwards.
CTGCTTCTGGCTGTATATGACCTCTTACTCATTGGACCCAGACACCTCTTATTTACCCTAAACATGAAAACAGACTAAGTGGCCATAAAATTATGGAGCCTCAGAGATAATCTAATTTAACCCCCTTATTTTTACAGAAAAGAAGGCAGGATAAGTGATTTACCTGAGATGATACAGATACTTAGAGCCCAGGACTCCCATCTCTTAGTTTATTTTTTGCTGCACAGATGTCAAATAATTGCTTTTTTACCCTAGGGTTGATTTGTTATCAGCTCTGGATCTGTACATATTAGTCTTTAGGGGAAAAATACAAGCAGAAAACACTCTCCATGAGCCATTGTTAAACTAGCTCTCTAGAGGAATGGTTCCACTTTGGGTTCTTTATTCTTTGAAGCAAAGGGGGAAAAATTATTCTGAAGTAAAAGTGAAATCAAGCTCCCTGCTGTGTCTTGAACTATAAAGCTAATACATCTCTTAAGAAATGACCTCTGTTTCACCTCTTGCATGACCTATGATTTCAAACACTACTGTCGGTTTTCAGAGAGATCTCAAACATTATCTGATAACTTAGAAAGTTTATTCTTTATTACTGCCTAAGAGATGAATATCTATGATATAGATATTTGTTACTTCAGTCTTTGTTCATTTATTAATTTGTTCATTTGTTAACAAATATCTATGAATGCCAGGCACTGGGTTAGGCAATGGGATACACTGGTGAATACAACAAAGTCCCTTGCTTGGGGAGCTTAAATTTGGGGTTGGGGGACATGTACAGTAAATATTCAAGTAAATATATTGTATATCAGATGTTGATAAGTGCTATGGAGAAAATGAAGTAGACTAAAGAGATAGGGTGTGCCAGGAAAGCAAGTGTGCATATGCTGTTTTATTTAGGATAGCCAGGGAAAATTCTTAATAATAAATTGACGTTTGAGCAAAAAGTGACGCAAATGAGGGAGCAAACCCTGAGAGTATCTGGGGGAAAGCATTTTAGGCAGAGAAAGTGGCAGATATAAAGATCATAAGGTGAGTTTGTGTTTGGCACATTTGAGTAATCTGGAGCTGAGTGAGCAAGGGAGGAGTGGCAGGAGATGAAGACAGAGATGGGGTGAAAAGTAGATCACATAAGACTTTGTTGGCACTTGTAAGGACTCTGACTTTTACTCCAAGTGAGAAGGAGGGCTCTGAGTGACATGATATTTTTCTTTCTTTTATACATTGAGGTAAAATGCACATAATATGAAATTCATCATTTCAACATTTTTAAAGTATACAATTCAGTGGCTTTGAGTACCTTCAGAATGTTGTGCAACCGTCACTACTATCTAATGTCAGAATGTTCTCATCACTCCAAAAAGAAATCCTGTACCCATTAAACAGTCACTCCTCATTTCTCCCAGCCCCTCATATGCTTTCTGTCTCTTTGGATTTGCCTCTTCTGGGTATTTCATATAAATGGGGCCATACAAAATGTGGCCATTTGTGTCTGGCTTCTTTCACTTAGCATAATGTTTTCAAGGTTCATCTATGTTGTGGCATGTATCAGAACTTCATTCCTTTTTATTGTCAGTAATATTTCATCGTATGCATAGACCACATTTCGTTTATTCATTCGTCCATTGGTGGACATTTGGGTTGTTTCTGCCAGTTGACTATTGTGAATACTGCTGCTATGAACATTTGTGTACAAGTTTTTGTGTGGATATATGTTTTCAGTTCTCTTGCCTATATACCTAGGAGTGGGATTGCTGGGTCATGTGGTAATTCAATATTGGATTTATATTTTAAAACTCAATTTGGCTGTTGTTTTGAAGACAGATTGGGGACAAGAGCAGAAGTAGGGAGTTCAATTAGAAGGCTATTACAGTTATCCAGGAGCTAGATGATGGTGATTTGGACCAGAGTAATGGCAATGGGAGGGGGCGAGAACTTGTCAGATTCTAGATATACATTGAAGATAGAGCCAAGGAGATTTGCTCACAGGTTGGATTTGTGTTGTGAGAGAATGAGGGGAGTCAAGGGTGATTCTTAAGATTTTTGACCTGAGAAATGAAAGGAGGGAGTTGCCATTTGATGAAATTCAGGGAAGAGTAGGTTTGGGGGAGGATTAGGCCTTTGGTTTTGGACTTGCTGTGTTTGAGACATCCAAGCAGAGATGTCAAGTAGGCTCTTGGAAATATAAGTCTGGCATTTGAGTGAGAGATAAATTTAGGAGTTATTAGTTTATAGAGAATACGTAAAGCCATGAGACTAGATAAGATCATTTAGGAATAATTCTAGACAGTAAAGAGAAGCAGTCCAAGGAATAAGCCTGGACACAATCCAAAGATTAGAGGTCTAGCAGACGAGGAAGGACCAGTAATGGAGACTGAGAAGGAGCAGACGTGAGGTCAGAGGACCAGGAGAGTTTGGTGTCCTGGAAGCTAAGTGAAATTACTTGAGGTACTTGAGGAAGAATGTTTTTTTTTCTTTTTCTTTCTTTTCTTGCTGCTCTCACAAATTTCTTGAGGTATGGGGCCCAGGAATTGTGTCCTTCCCTTTAGAGATGAGGGCTGCTTTTTTGAATTCCTGAGGTCATCCTTCATTAAGCTGGAAAAGAATTCTTGTCTTCTGAATACTGTCTTCAAAACATACTGCTTATTTATGTATGTATATATGTAGTCAAGAATTCAGTCACCAAATATTTGAGTGCCCACTCTATGCTATTTTCTCTTCTAGGTGTTGGGAACACAGTAGTGAACAAGACATGTGGTTACTGATCTCATGGAACTTAGTCTAATGGAGAAAGACACTAAACAAGTCATTTGTTTAAATTATTGAACAAATTAAATCATTTCTTTAAAAGACATAAGCAAATAATTATATATGTGAGGAAGGTTACTAATCCAGACTTGAAGTGGGGGCGTGGTCAGAGAGATCTGGAGGGATTGACATATAAGGAGAGATCTGAAGAAGGAGTCGATTTAGCCAGATGAAGAAAAATGGCCATTGTGAAAAGGACATCCCAAGCAGAGAAAAGAGGGAAGAGAGAGGGCTATGTCATATTCAAGGAACCGAAAGAACTTCATCTTTCTGGAATGTAAAGTAAAAGGAAAGGTCGAGAATGAAAGATGAGTCTGAAGAGGTGAGCAAGGGTCAAGTCATAAGAGTTTTCTTGGCATGCTAAGGAGTTTGAACTCAATCCCAACAGCAATGGGGAACTGCTGAACAGTTTTTAAAGTATACTCTAAGTATATATTTATCTTAGAAAGATTACTTAGGCTGCCATTGTAAATAGGTTGGCAGGAAGCCTGACTCCCAGCAGGAGAGCCCACTTTCTTTATATCTTGGCTCTTGGGTTTTATTCTAGTATGCCATTTGAAGTGCCCAAGCTGAAAAGTGGAAAGAATGCACTGGAGGCTGAGTGTGAGAGTCTGGATAGCTACACGGCTGACTCGGATAGCACGTCCAGGTGAGATCCCCTGCCCCAGTCCCTGCGCCTCTGCTCGACCTGAGTTCCCATTTTATTCTCTAGCATCAGGATGCAGGGCTCCTGTGCCTTCAGTGTACCCAACTTCTCTCTTCAGCAAGTCACATGAAGTCTTTTCTCTGACCTTGCCACAAGTCTTTCAGTAGCACTTCCTTCTGGAGCATGCAACTTCCACAGGCTGCTGCTACGCCTTGGAGGATTCTTCCTGGACCAGTAGCAACTGGTGCTGCTGTCCTATAGAAATGAGGGTGTGAGTGTTTGTGTTTGTGCACAGTTGCTTATCTGATCATCTGCATTCCTTCAAGGTAAATCTGATGTGATGTTTATCTTCTAGATTTGGTTACTACAATGACCCCAAGCCAGTGGCTCTCCTTCCATAGAGTTCGGGTCCACAGATAGAAGGGGAAGGGGAGGAGGTGATTTTTTTATAACTTCTGTATCTACCTCCAGAAGAGACTCTCTGGATAAATCTGGTCACTTTCCAGAATGGAAGAAGATGTCTGCCCCTAAATCTCAAGTGGGAAAGGTAAACTTTAGTCATTTTTCTCTTTCTGAATTTAAATCAAGAATTCAACTAAACAGATTTTAGTTCAGATTCACTTGGGGGCATTTGCTAAGGTTTTGGTTGAAATGTGAGAAAATAGGTTTTGGACTGCTTCCTAGTATTAAATTAAATCCCTAAGATTAACCTTTCCTTTAAGATTGCTATGTTTTAGTGTAAGTCTGAGCCTTCTTCTTCTTGAGGCTATCCTTCCTTATTCCATCCTCCCACCTACCCAACAGTTCTTTTCCATTTCCTAGGAAACTCAGTCTGGGGGTCAAAATGTGGTATCAGTCGATGAGGGTGACATGATATTCAAGAAGAACACCAGAAAGATCCTCAGGCCTTCAGGTAGCTGTTTTCCCATTATAGCCTTTTGAGATTGAAGTTCTGAATGCGCTTGACGGGTTCTTGGTATGGAGAAGAGTAGGTCTCTTTTGATTTGGGTTTTTGGTCTTCCACTCAGAATACACCAAATCTGTGATTGACCTTCGCCCGGAAGATGTGGGGCATGAAAGTGGATCCTTGGGAGACAGAAGCAAATCTGTCCCAGGCCTCAGCGTGGATATGGTAAGTACTCTTGCATTTCACTTGGTCATTATGTGAAATTTTATATATTTAGACTTGACTTTAGTACCTGATACTCTCAACCAACATGTTTAGTTCTTTAGGAAAAGGCAACATGAATCTTGATTCCCCCACATTTCTAAAGTAAATCTGGTTGCTGAATCGCTTAAACAAAAAGATTGTCTTCACTGTCTCTTATGTTCTAATACATTGCTTGATATACAGTTGGGGGCTCAAATAAATTCTTATTTTGATTAAAATGTAAAGGGATGGGGGGTTGGGGCAGTCAAATGGGAAAGAGATATTCTTATCTTATTCTTTGGTGTTTGAGAAAGATGGTTGGAATGTAGTTTGGAAGCCTGAAATGCAGGAACATAAAAATAAGGATATGTGAGGACACATGTACATGACACCACAGAGCTTAGCAACCATTATGGCTCCTACTACAGGAAGGATATTAGTCTTTGAACTTTTTCTTATTTTTATTAACTCTGAAGCTCTATTTATTGTTCCAGGAAGAGGAAGAGGAGGAAGAAGAAGAAGACATTGACCACCTGGTGAAGTTGCATCGCCAAAAGCTAGCCAGAAGCAGCTTGCGAAGCGGCTCTTCCATGGTAAGTTCTATTAGTTCTGTGGCTATAGACACGTTGGGGTACCAGGAAGGAAGGAAGTGCCTCCCTGGAGCAGAGTCAGTAGCTGGGGAAATCATCCTACTCACTCCTTCCAGGTCAATGAGATGCATTTGTTTCTATCCTCACTTTAGATTGTAGTTGCTTAGTGCACAGCTAGGTGACTTCCTCAGCCTCTGCCCTAGAGAGTCTAATTAGGGCCAGAGATGTGCTTTCTCAGTTTTGTGAACAGTAACCCGTGACTTCTTCCCTAAAGAGTTATCCAGGCCATGAAGTGAACAAGATCCAGATTTCTTCATCAGAGCCCTCCCCAAATCTCACATTCAAGGGCAGTGAGTGGCATGTGAAGGGCCCTAGCAGGGTTAATTGGCGTCAGGGTATGATTAGGGAGCAGCAGTACTAATCAGAATCATGAAGTTAAAGGGACACTTAAGAATCAAGGCCTAGTTATGTCATAAGTATGATGATTGATGTTTAGGGGTAACAAGAGTCAGGAAGCAGGGTGATTAGAGTTTGTTCCCACCCACACACACAGGAAGAGAATGACAGGCTTGTAGAGCTGATTACTACCCAAGAGGAAGATGTCTTTTTACCTCTGGTGGGGTATCCCCCCTCCCAGTTCTGACCCATTTACTTCTCTCTGTAGGTCTTGATAGGGATAAGGTGGATAAAAGAAACCCACAGATAATCAAGGCACCTTGTTTTAATTAGTAACGGTCCCCTTCTAGCCAGTGTTTTAGCATATATAACATATACCAAAAATGGACTTAGGTCCGTCTTACCTCTACACCTTGCTCACCTTCTGGGGCAGGTGAAAATTAACAATAAAATGTGTCAAAGGAGGGAAAGAGGAGAAGCTGAAAGCCTGGGTGATCCATGAGCTGATTTATTACACTGAACAATTGGGAGTGTGCTACTAGCTTTCTCTTGTACTCTGTACTCTGGGTACAAACTTGTTGTCAGGACTGGCTTGTTGTAGGGGCTTTTGAAACTTTTGTTTTGTTCAGTGACTATGGCTTCATCATGAGGAAAGATGTGAACAATGTGGGCAGGGGAGTATGCCCTTGCCAGATGTTTGTGGGTCTTTATCTTCAGAGTACAATTGGCAGCATGATGAGCATCTATAGTGAAGCTGGCGATTTTGGGAACATCTTTGTGACTGGCAAGATTGCCTTTTCCCTGAAGTATGAGCAGCAAACACAGACTCTGGTCATCCACGTGAAGGAGTGCCACGAGCTGGCCTATGCCGATGAAGTCAAGAAGCGCTCTAATCCGTGAGTGTTCCTGGAACCTGACTCATGCTCTGAGATGAGAGCTTAGACCCTGGCATCTATCTGGGCACACTTGAACCGAGAATGGCATGTCTAAGAGGGCTCAATGTGACATTTTCATTTCGTCATGGCTTATATATATGGAAAGCAGGGAAGTGAAGAATGGGTTGAGAGAAGACAGTGAATTACTCAGTACTCTCCTTGGTTTCTAGATATGTGAAGACTTATCTTCTGCCTGACAAGTCCCGGCAAGGAAAAAGAAAAACCAGCATCAAGCGGGACACCATCAATCCACTATATGATGAGATCTTCAGTGTAAGTATCTAAAACCCTGAAGGAAGGAGAACTTGTTCTCTGTCATGTGCGCTAAGCTATAGCTATTCCTCGGCTATGTAGCTGGTTGACATGGTTTTGAGTGGCCATGTCTGTGTCTGAGGATATACTATAGGCATGTGTTCATATCCTGACCACCCAGAGAACAAAGGTGATCGGGCTGTCTTGTTGTGAAGTTGGAGATACACGTGGCCACAAATCTCAGTTTAAAAAGTCATTTGGGGTCAGGAGTACCCATCCCATGGCACCTTTGTTTTTGTTTTGCGGGGTGGGGGTAGTGTTCCAGTGTTCTCTCACCCACTCAAGGAAAAATTAATTTCCAGGTCCTCCCATGGAATAGGGTAGGATTTTGTGAAATGGGGTAGGTGGAGGCTTTGAATGAACAAACTCAAAGTGCTGAGGGACTAGAGTAATTTGATATTTAGGACTATGCACTTTGGATATGGTTGCTCAGATCTTGGAATAATCTTTATTGAGGAATTGTCAATAATTAGTTATCTGGGCTTCTCTTTTCTTTCACAGTATGAGATCCCAGAATCTCTCCTGGCCCAGAGGACGTTGCAGTTCTCGGTTTGGCATCACGGTCGTTTTGGCAGAAACACTTTCCTTGGAGAGGCAGAGGTCCAGATGGATTCCTGGAAGCTTGATAAGAAACTGGATCATTGCCTCACTTTGCATGGAAAGGTAGTCAACAACTCACATAGTTTGGATCTGAGGTAGAATTGTTCGCAGTGACCTCTGCTGGTATATGTTGGTAGCGTCTTTAAATGTAGTCTTCTGTAGAGTTCTAGCGCACCCTGCTGGGGTTGCTGAGTTTGACAGTAATCTCGTATGCATTTGTATGTCAAGTGTGAGTAATCTCTTCTGCCTATGCCAGGCAAAAGATAAAGCCATAGTTTTCCTTTGAACAGTATTTCATATATGTGCCAAGCTTTGCCTCCGAACCTTCCAGAGTCTGGGCAAATTCTAACATCCTAACTTGCACCTCTTCTCCAAGCTAACCTTTTGGAGCTAACCTAATCTTCACTCCTTTTCCAAGCTAACCTTTTCACTAAAGAAGTGGGAAGTGAAGCAATTCATGGAGTTCCAATTTCTGTGCTCTTGGTCACACAAGCCAGGGAAATGGGAATGGCACCTCAGGTGAGAGTGTATCAGTGTGCATAATAGTGCCTGGGATCTGAGTGCAGACCTGGATTTAAATCCTGGCAAATAACAGGAAAAATCACCCAATTTATAAAATAATTTAGGTAAGGCACCTAACTTCCATGAGCCTTAGTTTCTTCATCTATAAAATGGAGATAATACTATTCCTCTTTTGCAGGATTGTATGCAAAGTACAAATCAGTACCTGGCACATAATGGACATTGAATAGGTTACTATCGTTCTGGTTAAGATGAGGTTGCCAAAACAGACTTCTTGATTATCAGAATTGTTCAATGGCAAGGTTCTTCTGTGAAAAAGTTTTCACACTAGCATTTTTATTTTTAATTTTTTAAAATTTATTTAAATTAAAAAAGACACAACTTATGTATTGACATAAAACATATTTATACTAGCATTTTTAAATGCTATAAATAGTATGGTGCATAAAATATCTTTGAAAAGATAGACAAGATACTAGTAGTAGTGGCTGCCTCTAGGAAGAGAGACTGATGTGGGAGGGCGATTTAGTTTTTTTCTCTATATGCCCTTTTGTAACATTTGAACTTTTCTATACGCACACACACACACACACACACACACACATATGCACCAGGGGTGCCAAAAAATGTGTACAAGTGGACACTTTGGTCAACGTTGCTCAAGCAGTAGTTCACCATATTCAGAAGTGTCTGGACACTGATGGTAACCACTTTGAGCACCTCTTGTAATTGCAGAAGTCAAACGTGACTTGTATTCATCTTTTGTTATTGGCATATATTGAGTATTACAATTTTAATACAGCTTTCCTTTCTTAAAATGTGTATACTTTTTTGGCACCAAATATATATATATATATATATATATATATATATATATATATATATATTTATATTTATATTTATATTTATATTTATATTTATATTTATATTTATATATATATATAAAATATATACATATGTATAGTTTATTAAGAAAATTAAGAACAAAAGGATTTATATGTACATGGTTCAAAATGAAAACAACATAGACATGTATAAGAAGAAAAGTAGGTTCCATTCCCTAGAAAGAACCACTGTTATCAACTACTTGGATATCTTTATAGAAATTTTCTATTTAGCAGCACAGATGTACACATATGGATTTATATTTTTTCCTTTTTACACAAATGGGCTCATACAAACCTCATTTGTGTGTGTGTGTCTCGATTTTTTTATTTAACAATTTATCATTTATTATGGACATTTTTCTGTGCCATCACTTACAGATCTATCTCATTTTAGTTGCTGTATAGTATTCTTTCATGTACCTATATTATAATTTATTTACCATTTCCCCACTGATGGGCATTTAAATTGTTTGCTTGCTTTTTATTTTTTTTGCTGTTAAACCTATGCTATAATATAGCTTGGTCTTCTTTTGTGAATGTAAACTATAGGAGAAATTTCTGGTGGTTGAATTCCTGAGTCAAAGGAAATGTGCATCCAATATTTTGATAGCTACTGCCCTCCAAAAAACAGTAACAGCATTAAATCTGTCCCTTTAAGTACTAATAAAAACAGGAAAGCAATTATCACAAACTGTAGCGTATTATTAGAAATTTAGAATTTCTTAAGCATTTGGCATGCAAGTCATTTTCTCAAGGGCCTACAGTTGATATTGGAAATGTTAGTGTAAATCATCACGAACTAATGCCAATAAAAATGTCTTACATCAAATGAAAAAGCTGCATCAAAATAGATGTATTTTCTCTTTGTAATTATTTTGAGCCAGAATAAAAATATGCTACTGAAACACGTAACGCCAATTTCCATCTAAGGCTAAACTCTAATTCTTAAGGGTCCACTGAAGTTCACAATCTAGAAGTTAAAATTTTGTAGACATTTGATAAACAACACAAAGACCACTTCAGTATTACATATCTATTTTAACTTAAAACATTCTACATTTATTGTCTCTGATTTTTCTTTTTTTGCCCAGTAGTCCATTTGCCTCCCAGTCAGTTTTCTCCTCCTGGCATCTAGCTCCCCATTCTTTTTTAAAAAAATTGAAATGATTGGGGTAACATTGGTTAATAACATTATATAAATTTCAGGTATATAACTTTATAATACAACATCTCTATACTCTATTGTGTGCTTACCACCTGAAGCCTAGTCTCCTTCCATCACCTTGTATTTGATCCCCTTTATCTTCTTTGTCCTCCCCCCACCCCCTTCCTCTCTGCTGACCACCATTACCTCCCTATTCTTTTCTATCTGTCCCATACACTAAACTTGTACATTCTGGGTATGTGGTACATTTTTTCAAACCCGTGGGGATTATGCCATCCTGGTATTGATATGTTCAGTAGTGAGGACCTAGTTTAAAGGAGCCCCAGTGAACACAGGCAGGTGATCGGGCACCTCTAGCCTATACTAGCTCATATTCTGGATACAAAGCATAAAGAACAGAGCCATGCCGAGAGAGCCAATAGAGGGACACAGTTCTGCCACCCACAGCCAAAGATGATTGGCCACTTACTGCTCATCCCAGACGTTCATTCATTCACTTTTGCATTCATTCAGTAAATGTTTGTGGAGCACCTGCTATGTGCCAGGTACTTTGCTGTCAGGCATACTAAGTAAGATGAACAAAAATAGGCTTGATTTGCATCTTCCTGGCATTTAGCTTCTAGTGGTAGAGATAATTATTAATCAAAAGTAACATAAATAAATGTAAATAAATAAATGTAAAGTTAAATGTAAATAAGTGTAAAGTTAACAATTGTGGCATATTGAAATCCTTGTAACAGAATTCCACCTAGCTCTCAAATCTTTGTAAGCTCTATTTTAAAAAATACTTTTTTAAATGTAATGGCTCTGTGCGATGTCAGAGGGATAGTGGATAGGGGGAGGGGGGTTCACACAGTGTGAGGGATATAAATGATAAACGTCTAAGTTTTACTTTGTCTTGTGCACCTGAAACTAATAAAAAATAAATAAATAAACATGCCACATAGAAAAAAAAAAAGACACTATAGACATATACAGAGTAAAAACTGAAAGCCCTCTTTCCTTTCCCCATTTCACTCCCCTCCTTAGAAAGAAACAAGTGTTCAGTTAGTCTGTATCCTTATAGATTTTTCTATGCAGTGTAGTATAGTGGTTGAACGCATGGACTCTGGAACCAGTCTGTCTGAATTTGAATCCTGCCTCTGCCAATTACTAACTGTGTGACCTTGGGCAAGTTACTTAACCTCTCTGTTCCTCTGTTCCATAATCTGTTAAATGGGGATAATAGTATCTATCTCATAGGGACTATCTTGTGGATTAAACAAAATGATATACTTATAACAGTGCCTGGCACAAATTAAGTACTATTTAAGTGATAATGATGATAATCATTTGCATAAATGCATATTCACATATGCAAATATGTGTATATTTTAATATACGAGGTCGGACACTTCAGTTCACGAACTTATCCTAGAAAAAGTGCTACATACCTCATTGTTGAATATTACTATGGTCACCTTCGAAGTACTCCCCTTGGGAAACTATGCACTGATGCCAGTGCCTAGTCCACCCTTCAAAGCAATTTTGGAACTCTTTTTCTGGAATGGCCATCAGAGCTGTCGTCGTATTATCCTTGATGTCCTGAGTGTCATCAAAATGTCTTCCTTTCAATATTTCCTGTATCTTTGGGTAAGGAAAGAAGTCACTGGGGGCCAGATCTCGTGAGTAGGCAGGGTGTTCCAATACAGTTATTTGTTTACTGGCTAAAAACTCCCTCACAGACAGTGCCCTGTGAGCTGGTGCATTGTTGTGATGCAAGAGCCATGAATTGTTGGCAAAAAGTTCAGGTCGTCTAACTTTTCCATGCAGCCTTTTCAGCACTTCCAAATAGTAAACTTGGTTAACTGTTTGCCCAATTGGTACAAACGCATAGTGAATAATCCCTCTGATATCAAAAGAAGTTAGCAACATCATTGCAACAAGTTCGCGAACTTAATTGTCAGACCTCGTAAGTGGGATACTTTTTCTGTCTTGCTTTGGCGACCTAACAGTACATCTTGGCTATCTTTCCATGTCAGCATGTATAGTCACTGCATCCTTTTGATGACTGCATACCATATGCCATATGAAGGCATTAAAATCACTCATTTAATCTTTTCTAGGTCAATTGACATGTAGGTTGTTTCCACTTTTTGGCAATTACAATGCTGGTAGCAAGATCCTTTACCATGGTGTCAGTCCCCTGTGAGTTTGTGTGGCAACCGTGCTGGAAGACCTTTGAGGGTATTTGGAATCTAATAGCTATATACCCAAGTAGCAAAATAGTGGGCATTGCAGAAGACTTTTTGTTGGTTCTTCTGCATCTCCTTCTGAAGAAACTGCCTTAGAAAACTGTGGCTGCCATGGCCTAGGGACCCTGGATTGTATTCATAAGGAGAAGGATCCTCATTGCTGTGAAGCTGTTGTTGAGGGTAATCGTAGAATCTCCTCAGCAAGAGGCCCCCACAACTCCTGAGAAACCCAGCTTGACCTGTTGGGTCTCCCTGTGTTTCAGATCAGTGCTGAGTCCCCGACTGGCTTGCTATCACACAAAGGCGAGTTGGTGGTTTCATTGAAATACATCCCAGCCTCCAAACTCCCTGTTGGAGGTGACCGGAAAAAGAGTGAGTTTTTTGGGGGGCCCTGGATTTAGCCCTTATTTTCTGCACAGGATCTGTGTGAGGTGGTGCTGGCTAGTGGGTAGCACTGTTGGAGAGACCAGATTGAGATGAGCCTGGGATCATCTTGTAGGGAAGTGTCCTTTGCTTACTAAGGAGGCCTTTTTTGCATTTTTCAACCAGAAGGGAATGCCGTAGGGTTGCATTCCATTATTTGAAGCCATTAAACATGACTTGGTCTTGGTCCAGCTGTGGCAGGCTACTAAGAGGGCAGAATAGAATAGAAACTTTGGGGCTGAGAAAAAGTGGTTGGATGGGGTGGCGAAGTATGAGGGGCAGGAAGTTGAAGGCTGAGGAAAAGTAAATCAACGTGCCAGGCACTGTAGTAGAGACTCTGGGTATGTAGATGAATAAGAGATGACATTTATCATCCCTTGAGGAGCTTCATTTAGCAAGAAAGACAGTCATATGCTAAAAGAACACAGATACAGCAGTGATGAATTATGTCTGGTTACATTTGGGAGAGCACTGAAGAGGAAGTAATGATGAAACTGGACTTAAGACTTTACCAGGCAAAAAGGAAGAGGATGGTGTGAGAAAAGCATTTCCAGGAGAGGTGATAGCATGAGCAAAGGTTTTAAAAAAGTATGATAAATGTGGGATGTGTGTGAGTGTGAGGGAGTGAACTTATTTTGGTGGGGCTGGAGTTATGGTATGTAGATGTGAGAGTGGGACTGGAATTGTTCATGAGGCTGGAGCCTTACTGAAAAGGGCCTTGAATGTAATGGTAAGGAGTTGAACTTGATCCATTGGCAATGGGAAGCCAATGTTCTTAAAAAGATACCTGCAGCAAGGTCTAACTATAGGATGTGGGGAATCAATGACATCCCCGAGGAGGTTGTGCAGAATGACTAGAGAAGAGAGGCAAGGATAGAGCTATAGGGAACAGCAATGATATAAAGAATGAAAAGAGGAAGAAAAGCCAGTGAGCTAGAGTATTATCAGGAGAGAGCTTGAAGAAGGGAGCGGGGGTTGTCAACAATATTGACATACTACTGAAAAGTCAGGCCCACTGAGGGACATGGCTCATGGGTGGTAGATTACATTCTCAGTGGATTAGATGAAGCAGAAACCAAATTTCACTAGAAACTAGGCTGAGAAGTAGAGGTGTTGAGTGTGGACTCTTTTTTGGAGGATAATTGATGGTGAAAGAAAGGAGACACATGGAAAATAGCTTGAAAATGAGATAAGAATGAAGGGGGATTTTGTCTTTAAAATATTTTTTTTAAGGAGAGATGAGATTAGCATATATTTAGACTGAGAGGATGGCACCAGTGGAGAACAGATATTAAAAATGAGAGGTGGGGGTTGAAATTGATGATGTCTGATGTGAAGTGAGGATGAGATCAAGAACACAAGTGGAGGAGTCCTTCTCTTTTTCTGATTCATTCAACAAATATTAGACAACTTTATTTCTCTAAGCCTCAATTTTCTCTCTACAAAACGAGGACGATAATAGTATATATCTCATAGGATTGTTTAGAGAATTAAACGCTTAACGTAGAATTGGGCACATAGCTAGTTTTCAATAAGCATTTATTGCTGTTGTTATTAATTTAGCACCTATTGCTTACTGTCAGGTACTGTGCTAGGTACTGAGAATCCAAGTCAGGTGTGGTCCAGTTATTATTGAGCTTGCTGCCTTCAGGAGCAAGGAAAGGAAGTACTGTGTAGATATACCTCGAGCGAAATCTGGAGGTATAGGGGCTCACTTGCTATGGCTGACATCCCTTACAGGTAAAGGTGGGGAAGGGGGAGAGCTCCAAGTGTGGATCAAAGAAGCCAGGAACCTGACGGCTGCCAAATCAGGAGGGACCTCAGACAGCTTTGTCAAGGGGTGAGTCCCTGGACCAGCACCAAACTAACCAGTTTCAGGAAAAGAGAGCTAAGAGACAAACCCAATTTAACCTTTGTCTGTGAATATTATCCTTGTGTGTCCTACCACCTCCAGCAACCAACTTTGTTCCTGAAATTGGATAATGGCAAAACCTCCACTACCATGTTTACACTGGTCTGAGCTCAGTTTGGACTGGGATGTGGTGCTCATTGCCAAAGAGGAGGGTGGTGGACAGATCGGTCTGACTTTTGCTTTATTATTGACTTATGCTCTTGATTGATCTTGAATAAAAATCGGTTCCCTGATTGTCAAGATTTGGGAACTCATGACTTTGTTCCCCGCAATATTTAAGCAATGCCAGCTTTCCCCAAATTACAGATCATCACACTGACTTAAGTTCTCTAACAAATCATGTTCAGCTGTGTCATCATTACTACCATTGGTTTTATTTAAAGAGGACCTTGCCCAATAGAAATGGAACCAAATACTTAAAACCCATTTTTGGTCGAGTAGAAATAACAGCTCACTAATAACATTATGTTAATTTGCTCTCCAGGTTGAATGAATTGTATCAGGTGAATGATGTAGTAGAGGTAGCAGGAACTCTGCTTCAGCAGATTCAAGGGCAGGAGTGTGTGTACTAGGATCCAAGTGTTGACTCACTGTCCTGGGGTAGGCCTGTGGCAGGGGAAAGGGGAATTTAGATAGACACTGCCAGCTTTGAGTGCGTTGTTGATTACTCCCTGCCCTCTGCCAGATACCTCCTTCCCATGAGGAACAAGGCCAATAAGCGTAAAACTCCTGTGATGAAGAAGACCCTGAATCCCCACTACAACCATACATTTGTCTACAATGGAGTGAGGCTGGAAGATCTACAACACATGTGCCTGGAACTGACTGTGTGGGACCGGGAGCCCCTGGCCAGCAATGACTTCCTGGGAGGGGTCAGGCTGGGGGTTGGCACTGGTGAGAGCCTCTCCCCTTTCCTTACTGTCTTTCTTAAAGGCCTCTTGTATTTGACTCCTAATATACCCACGCCCTTCCCTACAGAGCCTCTCTATGACAGGAGTTGTCTTCTTTCCTTTGAGTTAACATTCCACCAATATTTACTGAGCGCCTACTATGTACAGGCCTAGAGGAAGACTGAGCTCATGCACTGTTATGTGTACAGATAAATGTGACCCTGGTTGTCAGGAACACCATCATCCTCCCACCAAAACAATCTGAAAACTTACTTATATCTGTACCTACCATTTCCATCTTCCATCCTGATACAAAGAAAGAAGGGCCCTTTCTGGCAAAGGCCAATCTCTTTCCAAGTGTCCTCACCTTCTCAATGACCTCACTATTGGCATCTTCCGTCTCCCTCTGCCTCCCTACTGGAGGTGAAAACACATATGCTCTGGTATTCCAGATCTTAAGAAACAGAAAGAAACTTTCCTTTGACCCCACATCTCCCCTCGAATTTCTTAGAAAGAATTATCTCCACTTCCTCACCTTTCCTTTAGTCCTCAATCCACTGTGATCTGGCTTCTTTCCCACCACTCCACTGAGCAATTGCTCATGTCAAATTTTTGTTTTAATCTTACTAGAATTTTCAATGCTATTTAATGTAGCTGATCACTTCCTTTTTCTTGAAATACTTAGCTTTCATTGCTACTACACTCTTGATTCCCTTTCAACTCACTGCTCACCTCAATTTTCTTGATGGGTTTCTCATTCTATACCCAAACTCTGAATGTTGGTGCTTTTCAAGGCATCCTTTTCTTTTCTCTCTAGTCTCTCCATTCCTGTGGCCTTAAATAATACTTGTAAATTTTAATAACTCCCACAAGGCATTTAACGCAAAGCATCTAGGATGATGCTTTTACCAATGTAAGCCAGTTCGTGTCAGTCCTCTGCTTAAAACCCTTCAGTGGCTTCCTGTTGTGCTTAGAAAACAATCCAAAGTTCTCACTGTGCCTCCAGGCCCCATCTGATTTAGACCTTCTCTGTTCCTTTATGATCCACCCTGTATCACTCTCCTGCTTGCTCACTGTGCTCCAACCACAGTGACTTTCTTTCTCCTCTCCAAATACAGCAAGCTTATTCCCACTTCATAACCTCGGCAATTAGTGTTCCCCCTGTCTGGAAAGGCCGGCTCCTTGCTATCCTTCAGATCTTGACTTAAAAGTCTCCTTCTCAGAGAGGCCCTCAGACCACTCTATCTAAAGGATCTAGGCCCTCCAAATCACCTTGTTTATTAACTTCATGACATTTACCCCACTATCTGAAATACTCTTGTTGATTTACTTGTATATTTTCTGTCCTCCCTGTTCAAATGGAAGCTACCTGTGGGCATACGTTTTCTGTTTTGTTTACCACTGTATCCCCAGAGCCTAGAAGAGGACTGGCACACAGTAGGCACTTAAGAAATGTTTTTTGAATGAATGTATGTACAAGAGAATAGGAATGATGCCACATACAATCCTAATTTAAGGCCCGGAATCTACAGCTGGAGAAAACGGTGTTCAGCTTCTTCAGTTTTTTTTTGTTTTTGTTTTTGTTTTTTAATCCAGTCAAGTTGACAATAACAGAAGGGCAGTAGCTCTGGCATGAGGTGTCAGACACCAGAGCTCCACACAAACCTCAGAATAAGAGGTCTCTAGCTACTGTGTGCCGTTTGGAGTCCCATTTTATCAACCTGAAGTCTCTTTATAGAGCCTCAGGAGCACAGAAATAGTGCAGGATTATTAAGGAACAGTTTCCAGACTGCTGTCCCCATCAGCCCATCTTCGTAGCACACTGTCTTTTATGGGGTGGCTGCCATTGTTGTATGACCCATCTTTCCCATTGGGCTGAGGAGTGGGGCCCTTGTTCAGCCTCCTCTGGTGTTTCTCCTCAGGAATCAGTAATGGGGAAGTGGTGGACTGGATGGACTCGACTGGGGAAGAAGTGAGCCTGTGGCAGAAGATGCGACAGTACCCAGGGTCTTGGGCGGAAGGGACTCTGCAGCTCCGTTCCTCGATGGCCAAGCAAAAGCTGGGCTTATGAGTACCTGCCCTTCTCTGCAGGCCAAATCAGAGGAAGTGAAGAAACCAAGAGCAAAGATTTATAATTTAATGTGTGCGTGTTATGTATGTGTGTGTACAAACATGTATTTCTACAGGTCTCATTGTGGTAGAGTGATGCAGACTTGTTCCCCTTTTGAAAGTGGGCTCAAGAATTAGGATCTCTTCAAAATATTTTTATTTGTGCATAATCTAGTATACTTTCAGAGTCCATTGTTTCTTATATCTTTCTGAGGCTTAATTAACTTATAAAATCTTTTAAAACAATGTTTTATATCTTGTCTTACTATCCTTGTTCCTATTCCCCCGGGAAGCCGTGGCTACCTCTGGCATTAGTACCAATCTATGTTTCAAGGTGTTCCTGGTCTGAGGCCAAGGCTCTGGGAAGCAGAGTTGGGTTACTAATGAGGAGAAGATGAGAGAGAGGTGAGTAGGCCCTCTCCTTCTCTAATGTGTGCTTTTAACTCATTTTCTGCCCTGATACATTAAAGGAACTTGGATTTTAACTTCTCTTGTTTTTAAGCAGTTTCTACCTTGCTTGTGTCTAATGGTTTTCTTTGAAATGTTAAGAAAATTCTTCAGTTCCTTCTGATTGTAGAAACCTTCACTAGACCTTATAATGGAGCTGCTTTACAAAAGCACTTTAGTTAAGTCATGGCCTTTTGATGGAGTCATGGACATGCCCAGCAAGTGCTTCTTGGTGATCCCATAGGACCAGAGTGACTGAGGGTGAAGTGTCTTCCAGTCTGTGTTGAATTCTTTGCATTTAAACTAATACAACAGTTGTTGGAGAGCTCCTCATTTCTCTAATGAAAGGCAAGACATCTTCACTCTCATCACGTACCACATCTTTCTTAGCATTTTTTCTGCGATATGTTACCACACAGACTATGGTCTCTATACCATGATGCCAGCCAGAATAGCCAAGTACTGTCTAAACTGGTCCAGTGTTTCTCCAGGTTGGGTACTGTTAGTGTTCCAAGAGAATGTGTTCAGAGAATCTCCCAGTTACTCTGACTTCCTTCTTGAAGTGAGTTCAGTTCTTATTTTTTCTATTATTTCCTAAACTTGACCTACATGTAACATGGGTGCAGTATGTTGAGACCTTTCTAAGAAGGCTCTGGTGATCTAAGGTTCATTTTCTGAAACTCACTGTTCCAAAATGACCTTTTTATTCCTCCAAGTCTATCTACACAAAGTCGTTTGTGAAAGGAGTCTCTATGAGAAAAGAAATCCCTGTCAGTCCATTTGGCTCCTAGCTGACTCTCCTAGGAGGCCACTGGGTTAAGGGCAGCTGGATGGTTTCTGTTGTATGTGTGAATTGAAAGGAGGAGTGTTTTTAAAAGGTTTATTTGGTGTGGATTGCTATTGTAATGGAAGGCATAACTTGGGATCCTGGGCTGTAACTTGATCCTTTGTTCTCCACCCCCTGAAATGCGTGTGTTCTTCAATAAAGTGTTTTCATTAGTCAAGTGTTTGCATTTGTTAGTTCTATAGGTGCTTTTGTCTCTGATGTCTGATTTACTGTTGTTGCTTTTCATGTGGCTTGAAAGATAAGAACGAAAGTGACAAATGTCCTTCCCTTCCCATCCTGTGCTGATTCAAAGAAAATTTCCATGTCCCCATGTTGCTGCCTGATACCTCCGCTGAGCTCTGATCCTTTGTGTTTGGTATCTAGGGAAAGAACTGGAAAGCCATCTTAAAAGTGGCACTACTTTTCTTTCCCTCTCTCAAGTACCAATGGAACTCCTCCTTTAGCTTTGTGCCCCCACCCCACCCCCCATTGAATATCTTGGGGAGGGGGCAGAGAGGGGCACAGAGAATAGAAACAGAGGTATGTACAGGGTTGGGGTTGGGCTAGCCCCTTTGGGTCTGGCTGGGCCTGATTCTGCTGCTGTCTTCTCCCCCTACTTTAGGAGTGAATATTTCTTCAATCGTAATCCAAAGAAGGTTACAGTAAAACTTGACCTAAAGAATGTAACATTGACTTGCCTTGACTACTCATTAAAATAAAACAAAACCAAAGCTTTTTAATTTTTTTTAAGCTAGAGGAGCATTTATATGTGGAAGTCAGGCCCAGGGCGGAACTGTGTTCAGGAGGCACTGGGCCTCCTCATGTTATCATTGGGCCTTTGACCTGCGCACATGCCCTGGTTTGCCACTTGGTGTGTTAGTGATAAAGACAAGGAAGGACATTCACCTTGCCTGACGTGTAATCTTTGCCTTTGGAACTGCAGACTCTCTGACCGGAGACTTCCCACATTAACTCATTGTATTTTGCCTTCTGCCCATAACTTGCCTCCTGCCTTTCACAACTCTTATATTTCCCTGGAGGGAAGAGGGAGAAAGGGACCTTTTTGCTCTAAGTTTGATAATTTCCTCCACGTCCCATTCCACTCAGCAACTGCCTAACTTTTGATTTTGCATTTTAAAAACGAGATTTCCACTACTCCTCCCCCTCCTACCCCCATGGAAGCAGCTTCTCTCTGACTCACTACTATTCCCGTATGTTCTGGGCTCATGATTTATGTCCCATCACTCTGCGGTGGAGAGTGAGTTTTCTTGGGTTGAGAGCCTTCCATTTCCCTCTTTCCTCCTGGGCCAATTCTGAGTCTTGTGTCTGAGTAGCATTATGTATAGAAGGTGAAACCTTTTTCCTTGCTTGGAGCTGTCAACTGTCTTTAAATGAGAAGTAGAAAAAGAAGTAGAGGCATATAGCGTAATGTTTAAGAACATGGACTCTGGAGCCAGACTGCTGGTGTTTAAATCCCGACTCTGCCACTTACTAGTTGTCTGATCTTAGGCAACTTGCCTAACCTCTCTGTGCTGCAGTTCCCTCAACTGAAAAATGGGACTAATAATAGTGCCTACCTTACATGGTTCTTGTGAAGATTTCAGAGTCAGTAGATAGAATGTTTAGAATGGCACCTGGCATACAGTGAGTGCTCGGGCATTATTAGCTCTGCCTCTCCACTCAGCCTGCTTCCTTCTCCCCTCTGATTTTCCACTGAAGACCCCCTGGGTAGAGCAGAAGAAGAAAGGCTTCTGGGTCTTAACCATGACACTGGGTTTCATGACTGTAGAATCGGAGGTTCTCAGCAGCACGGGGAAGAATGCTTTTCTTTCAAACATTGCTGCACCACTGAGTGCAGCTGAAGCCAGAGCAGGGGTCTGAGTGTGGCCCCACTTCCCAATAGCCTGGCCTCAAATTTACTTTCAGGCCTGGCTCTTAAGGCTAGACTTAGCACTGCCGCAGCTTCCACTTCCTCTGTGCTCACCTCTTAAAAGTGATTTTCTGATGAAGTTAATACATGAGGCTGAATCTGTCTGTTTTCCTTCTCCACTACTTAGTTTTCCAGAGGCTTGCAGTGGTGCTTTCAAGGTTTTCTAAATCACGAGCAGGGAACTCCCCTGAGGAAGGGACAGCATGAGCTACCTTTTGCTATGGAACTGGAGCCTCAATAAGAGGAGATTGTTGCCCATGAGCCTGGCTGGATTGTTGCCCTCCCTGGCTGGAGGGGCCAGGAAAAAGCATTCTGCGCTGGCCTGATTTTTCTTCCCAAGCTCTCTCCCTTTGCAGCATTTTCCTAATTTTTAGGTGAAGTAATGGTTAACATAACATTTGTAGCTCAAAGTCCTAACAGGGGAAATGACAAGTCCAAGAATATGTGTTTTTTTTTCAAATTTTGAAGATCTTATTGGCTTTATTAAGCAATTCATGAATTGTAGAAAATGAAAAGTTTTTACAAGCAAAAGAATGTGGCAGGGGAGTTACTGCAAAAGAAAGGATTGCTTTTAGAACAAAGGGCATTGCAGGGATTTTATCATGCAGATTACCTCACTAGTATTGACCAGGAAATTTCAGACTGATTGGTTTAAAATCCCACTCCCGGGAGAGGCTGAAACTGCAATTAGTTATTAAGTTTTGGTTTGGTGACATGACTTGACAAAAGTGACTCCATTTTGACCTGTTTCTTTTTTTTTTAACAGTGGGTTTCCATATGATAAACATCAAATGATAGATGACTTCTCTGCCAACCCAGGGCCAGTGACCTTAATGCAGATGAGGCAGAGAACTTCCCAGAAGAGAAGTACTAGTTCTCCTTAAGGGAAGTCCATGGCTGCCATTGGTCTCAGTAGGCTTCAGATCTATAATGGGTCCCCTCATTTCTTGTTTTTGAAAGAGGTACGTGTGTATTAGAGTTACAACACCTCCAATGCTAGTTAACCTATGAGGAAAATCCAGCTACATTTGCTGAAATGTCCTGGTTGTCTGTTGTGATGGTGCTGCCCTCTGTTGTCACCTCAGGGTAGAGGAACCCTTTAAAACACAGCCAGTTAGTGAATGAACTTCGGATTTACTTATCTGGAAGACTTTGGAGAGCTGAGCAGAGGCCCAGATTAGGGAAGGAAGACCTTCTGCCGCCCCAACCCACTGCCCAGGGCCTGTTCTCAGTCCCTATCTAGCTTCTGATGCTCCTCCAGTGCTACCTAAAGCAGAGACTTGCTTAGGGAAACTATTACAGAGCCCTAAAAAGGTGCACGGAAATGTCCTGGGATTGGAGAACCTCACCCACCACAGAGTCCCATTCCTAGAACTGTGGGAAACCATTTTCTCCTTTGATTAGGTCCCAGTTTCAGCCAACTATGGGAGCTTTTCCCTTGACCTCAACCATGCCCTGGCTCAAGTTCACTCGCATACGTCCCTTTGCTCCTGGCGCTGGGTTAGCTCCTGGTTGCTCAGTAGGTAGTCATCAATGAATGTGAAGATTTCCTCAGGGGTGACAGGTTCCATGTAGCGTTCACGGTCTAGTCCTTGCTTGTCAATCAACACCATGTTGAAGTAGGAGCGAGTGAGGCGCTGGAATTGCCTAGAGAGAAGGGCCAAGGGAGGTGTGAGACCTTGTTTGGGCTCCATCCCACCAGGTTCTACTACCCTCTGACCTTTCACAGCTCCACTGATAGACTGATTCCTTCCCCACCCGATCCCTTGTCATCCCCTCCATTACCTAGCTCAAGCCCCTTTGTTTTTCTCTGCTCAGACCCTAGTCTTGCTACCCTTATGTGCCTGGCTCTGCTGAGCTGTCCTTTCCCCACCGCAGATGGAGCAGCTTGTTTATTACCAGGCTGTGCTTCCTTCACAGGACCCTGTAAGTGAGGCTATGACATAGAGCTATGTGGGCTGCATGGAATAAGTAGAGGGAGCACCAGTCACGTGCACTGCGATGTGACTGGTGTTTTCCAGAGATGGGCTGAGCATAACCTGCACAACCATCCATGGCAGCCCTAAGGTTGATCAGTATCTCCTGGTCAACTCTTCTATCTGCAGTCTCCTTCGTGTTTGTTTCCCGGGTCTCTCTCCTACCTAGTACTGAATCTTTTCTGTCCCCACTGAGACTGGGCCCCAGAGGCATATATTGTTTCTAGAAAATAGAGCTGTGATGGCTTTATTGGTTCTGAGTGTATCTGGAGGCATTGGAAAGGTGATAATGGATAGATAATGAAAAAATCAAGTTCTACCACCTGTCACCTATAGTCAGCTCTTCCCCCAGGGGCAGATGGGTGAAATTCAGGTTTCAGTGCCTAAAGATGCCTTTTGCTTCTTTGAGACAAGGCAAGAAAGGCATGACACAACAGGATCAGGGGCTTATCTGAGTCATGTTTCGGTCTATGTGTCAGCTCTGGCTGTGCTTCAGTCACCTGAGGTACACAGTCCCAAGGTGTCTTGGGGTGGGGCCTGGCCATCTGTATTTGAAGTCACCCAATTTGATTCTGATGTCTTGCCACTCTCTCGTCTTACCTAATGCATCCAAAGAGTTCAAACACAAGGAATGCCCCAAGAGTACTGTCGCTGATTCTCCCACAACCCTCCTGTTGCCAGTGTCCTGCCTAGGGTTTCTGCCCACCCCTTCCTGTGGCCCCCCAGCCTGGACCTGAGCTCCTCGATGATGTTGGCTGACAGCTGCTGCTCCTGGATGCGCCCCACCTCATGAGGTGGCTGCCCCACCAGCTCAATGATGGTCACATGCCGCAGGTCCAGTCCACAGATAGATTGCTGGGAAGGGAGAGACGATTTTATGGAACTCAAACCTAAGGCTACTCAGTGACTCCTCCTGGGACCAAGTTGAGGCAGTCTGGGAAAGGATAGGTTTCTCCCCCAACCATCACATGATGGGGTCTACAACCTCTCTCCCTGTGTCATTCCTGAAGTACCTGCCCTAACAGTGTTGCGTTTATTCTAATGAAGTATACAAAACTGCTTACACCATGTGAAGTAGAAAAGAGTAATGTCATTGATGAATTGCAGGAACATAATCTCTCCTTGCTTAGTTTTACATAGGTTTTAAACTATGTGGGTTCTTTTTTAAAAAAAAAATTTGAGATACTAATTGACATATAGCATTAATTTCAGGTGTACAACATAATGATTTGATATTTGTATATATTGTGAAATGGTTACTACAATAAGTCCAGTTAACATCCATCACCATGCCTAGTTACAATTTTTTTTCTTGTGATGAGAACTGTTAAGATCTACTATTTTAGCAACTTTCAAATATATGATACAGTATTATTAACTATAGTTACCATGCTGTACATTACATACCTAGGATTTATTTTTGTTACAACTGGAAACTACATAGATTCTTAATTGATAGCTATTGTTATATGATACTAATGGCTATTGTTTACTGAAATGCATACCTAATGCCTTGCAGGCGTAATCTAATTTAATCCTCACAGCACCCCTAACAAGGTAAGTGATATCCTTTTTACACTGTAGAGGAAAAAGTAACTTGCCCAAATTTGCATAACAATGAGATACTGAGCCAAGATTTAAATTTAGTGCTGCCACAACCTACCCAAGTGTGTGCTCCTCACCACTAGGCTACATGGCCGGGGCCTTCTCTCAGTTGGTGCTCTTTTCATTACCTTTTGTTGCCTTCCTCCCTCTAGGCAGGGCACCCTGTAACCCTCCCCTGGCTCTTTGTCCTACCTGGTCCTTCAGGGTCACCTCTTAACCAGTCACCTGGGGTGAGGTTTAAAGCCACAGTGAACACTCCACCCCTTGTCTGAGCTGCAGGCTATTCCTTTAGTCCTGATCTTCAGAGTCACTAGTCTCACTGGCTCATTCCTGTTCTTGTTCTTGCTTCCTGTTCAGACTGAGGTATTGCCTTTGTCTGCCCTTTTTGGATCTCTGGAGGAACTAGGTCATTTTTGGTCTAGATACCCAAGGTCATCTTTTTGATAAAGCTGCTTCCATCATGGGCCTCTGAATATTAACTTGGCAACTTGTAAGATTCAACCTTTAGAAACCCCCTAAAATAGTTTCTTCTTTTACCTGGGTATCCAGCTCCTTTTGCAGCTCGTCAGAGCTGGTTCTCTTAGTCGTGTCTTCATACCCTGAGTTCTTTTCAAGAACCTAGTCTATTCTTTTTGTAAGTCCCAACGATCATACTTACTCTGTCTCATCCACTTCTCCTCCCACAAGTGGCTTTGGCATCTCATATGTTAAAAATCATCATGCAGCTCCCTCATTTTACTTTGAGATAATACAACACTTTTCCTTCTGCTACTATTAGTGTTAATTAAGAGCGTGGCTCCTGGAGTCAGACTGCTGGGTTCAATCCTGGCTCAGCCACTTATTAGCTAGTGACTTTGGGCAAATCTTTAACCGCTCTATGTCTCAATTTCCCCACCTTTAGAATGAGGATAGTAATAGTATCTGCCTCTTAAGGGTTGTTGTGAAAATTAAATGACTATGTGTAAAGCACAGGCTTATACAGCTGTACCTGTATAACACTTACCATCTAAGTGTTTGTTAGAGCTATTATTCCTTGAGAACATAAAGGTAATTTATTCCCAACATTTACATTTCATCATACCTGTCTTACAAGTCTTTCTAGAGTGCTCTGGCACACTCCCTTCCCGTCCTTCACCAAGCCCCCTGTAAGCCACACCCACCATTTCAGTGGCCTCGCTGCCTTTTTAGTAAAAACAGCAGATTTTTAAATGTGCTAAATTTGTCTGCAGTAAAACTGATCAAATGTTGTCCACAAAAATTTTGAGGAAGTAGGGTTTATGCTGCAGAAAGAGCAACTCTTTCATTTAGAAGAGGTAAGGGAGTCACAGGGTGGGGTTAGAGGCTAGTAAAGGAGCTAAATCCTACTTAGGGCAGTGGGTCTCACCTGTAACATAGAGATCTGCATTTTATAATATCGGTTGGAGGGATCAGGAGCTGAGATGATGAGGAGGCGCCGTTTCTCATAGAACTGATCCAGAAGGCCCGCAGCCGAGTTAACATTGACATTAATCTTCATAGCTAGGGCAGAAGCAGATGGCCAGTGAGGGTATGGACTTCTCTTTCATCCCAGCATGGGTAACAACGTCTTGAAGAGTTCTAGTCGTTCAGGTTAACTCGTTTTGGTTGTTTCTCCCTTTCCTTGGGTAAAATCCTGAAATAACACTTGGAGATTTTAAGTCCTTCATCTTGGAGTATTCTGAGGGAGATCATTGGCCCTTAAACACACCTCAGGACCCCCTTCCCCTTTCCCACATCATACACACTGCTATTGGGCCCCTGTGCCATACACATTGGGAGGTCCTCCAAAGTAGCCCTGATCAATGTGTCCACTTTCCCTGGTTTCACTCACGAGCACAGATGGGTGGTGATCCTGACCACTGGCGGCTGGACTGACAGACCCGGGAGGGGGTCCCTTGGCGCTCGTAACCTCCATCACAGTGGTATTCACAGGTGGCACCATAGTTGTCCCCTGCTGAGGTGCAGGTGAGGTAGCCATGCTGTGGTGGTTTCAGAGTTGGGCAGCGTCTTACTGTCAGGGAGGAGTTCAAGTTAGGGTCCATGGTATCTCTTTTAGGGAAAAAAAGGCTAAGAGGGTGCCCACGCTTTGTTTTCCAGATCAGGAGATCTAGGGTGATCAGAATGAATGACTTCTTTGTGTTTCCAATGGCCAGGGATAGAGCCATAATTTCCCTTTCTTAAGGGACTAAATTTGAAATGTAGACAAAGGCATTCATAAAATCTGGAAGTACAGGTGAGTATATATATTGTCATCAAAAGGCTTTATTAATCTGCAAAATAATGTTACTGTTTTTGTTTTCAGACTTTTCACCCTGCATAAAGATGACTGCCTTACAAAATTACTTTTAATAACAAAAAATAAATTTGAGGATTCTTAAATATCCATCAGTGGGAGAAGTGTTAAGCAAATTTTAATATATTCTTAGAAGTAGATTATTATGCTGTCATTAAAACCATTTCTGAAAATTTTTTAAAGAACGTGGGAAAATTACTTGTGTTATAATGCAAAGTTAAAAAGAGTAATCTAAGATTAGATATACAGTATGATCTCACCTATATATATTTTTAAAGTATGTGAAGATAAAAAAAGATGGAAAAAATACCAAAAGATTAATAATTGCCTCTGGATGATAGGATAATAGATTTTTTCCCTTTGTGTATTTATTTACTTCCCAACTGTTCAGAAATGAGTGTGAACTCTTTTTATAATGAAAAAAGCGAAACAAAACAATACAACACAAAACAAAGAAGAATCAGGCAGGCAACACCACCAACTTCAGCAGAGGCGAATGAAGACTGATTAGATTTGATAATCAGAAGGCCAAGAAAAGAAATAGACACAGAGTATCTTGGTGAATTTTATCTAGATTTAGGAGAATGAGAAAATCTTGTTGGGGAGTAAGAGTTTCTGAAACGTGTATGCACATGTCATGCAGGCTTCCTGAATGACCCTGGTTCGTGAACTTGTTTTTGCCCTCTCCTAATCTAAATGAGGTGTCGGTTTCAGGCATACAGAGGAGAGGGTTGTGGTGGGCATCTAGCGGGTCAGGGCACAGCAGGAATAGTGAGCAATGTGGAAAAGGAAGACTTCTTTCTGACCTTGTACTTTCACAATGAACTTGCAGCTGGCCCGGTTGTAGGCTCGGTCATAGGCAGTGTAACGAATCACATGCTCTCCTTCGGGAAAGTGAGAGCCAGGCTCAGGGCCCCGAAGTGTCACCCTGCATGGGACAGAGTGAAAGAACCACAGAGGAAAGAGACCCTTAGGATCTGGGTCTGGGGCACATCATCACTACAGCCTCAGCCTTTTCAGTTCAGTGTTGGCAGCCTGAGAGCCTGGGAAAAGCTGTTATGAGGCATAAGGGGCATCTGTTACTCACCTAGTGATAGTACCATCAGCAGAATCTTTCACTAAGGGTGGGTCCCAGTAGACTCGAGCGGTCAGTTTCTCCGGCTCTGCCATCTTCTCACGTGAGTGTGGACAGCGGATCTTGGGGGGATCTATGTCTGCCAAGGTCAGAAATCAGGTGCTGGCTGTGGGCCCCCTGCCTTCCCTGGAGGGAACCCATAGAAGCAATACCACACCACTGTGTAGGTAAAAGATGCAGTCTCTGTTCAAGATGCTCAGTGAAACTGGGGAAGGAAGCCCAGCTGCAGAGGAAGCGATCACTTCATGAAGCATGTGCCCAGAGTGCTACCCTCATAGAAAGCAGGAATGCCTTCTGTGGTGAGAGTGCCACTTCCTTTGTGGCCATCATACCAGGGTGGCTGTTTGCAGCAGGACAACTGGGAGCAAGCAGCATTTACCTACACATACAGGCTCGCCTCCACTCCATCGCCCGTCTTCCATGCAGATTCTGCTGCGGTCACCTTCCAGGTGGTAGCCACTGGAACAACTGTAGTCACAGCGGGAGTCAAGAAGCACCCCATTTGTGCAAGTGTGAGTGCCACTCGTGATGAATGGCAATGCGTGGCATCTCATCTCTAAGAGAGAACCAAGTGGCAAGCTCAGTGGCCTGTGGGGCTATCTGGAGGTGATGCCTGGGCATCTAGCACAGGGAGGACCATATAAGACCAGCAGAAAATATAGAAAACCCTACCCAAAACTGCCCGTACATTTTTCTGCCTAATTACTTCTTTTTTCTAATTGCCTTCTTATTTTTATATTATAAGATACAGTAGTGCTTGGGGGGCGGGGGGTGTTTCTCAAAGAAGTAAATTACTTGTCCAAATGCATGGATTTAAGAATCACACCTGACTTTGGATCCCAGCTCCACTTCTTACTAGCTCTCTGACTTGAGCAAGTTACCTCGTTCCTCTGAGTCTCAGTGTTTTTACCACTAACATGTGGCTACTTCATAGACTGTTGTGCAGATTAAAAAAGACAATACATATAAACTTCTGGGCTCATTTAGGGCCTGAGTTGCTGTTAGTTTTCATCTCTTGTTCCTCAAATGCTAGATAGCCTTGAGCAAATTCAAAGCTCTTTTTTGAGTATAATTTTGGTGTTACCATAAGCACACCTCAGCTGAGGCTCACTTACAGGTGGAAGTAGGCTGGCCCCTCTGTCCGGGATAGAGTACAAGTCAGGCCAGTGCTTGGAGGGCCAGCTTTGGTGGTATTTGATTAAAGAGGAATCCATGTGCTTTAGACAGCACCTGTGCCAGAAGCGGAGACTGCTACCACGAGTTGATTGTGAGCCTGTGCTTGCCGACGTCTAGTTTGAGATACCTGATACTTGCAAGAAGTGGGTGAGCCATACATTCCTTTACATTGTCTAAGTTCTAACCCTGTATAAGTTCTATTATTGGAGCTTCGAATATAGATTCTATAAGCTATGTTCATTTTGCTTCTTGGTTAAACTAGACTAGAAGATTATTGCCTTTTACGTTTTCCAGTATCCTTTATGCAAAAATGACCTCCTTGAAGTCAGGGCCAAGAAAAAAGGTTTGTCTTTTCAGGCGAATTTGTTTTCTTAGTATTATTTGACAGTGAAAATGACACATCCAAAGTGTTTACCTTTTTGTCTCTTATAAGGAAGGGCAAAGCTAGATTCAGTGTTCAAATATAGTAATTAACTCATTCTAGGCACCCGGAAATATGTTCGTCTCCATTCTTTTGACTGGTTTTATGTTCATGTTCATTTATAGACATATTACTTAATTCTGTAAGGCCAATTCAAATTCATTTTGGAAACAATGGGTTCTAAGTCCTAAAACATTAATTACAGTCACCTAGAGGGGTGTGCTGGCTTCCTTCTTTCTGGCTATCAAGCTTCTTCTCTCCTCCACAGCACCCTCTCTGACCAACCCGATTTCTCTCTGGATGCTCAGCACCCTGAGTCTGGTCACACTGCGTTCACATACACACACTTGCATTTCTATCCTGTTAGTATACAAGATGCCTTGGGGTAACTGAGGAATTGAGTAAGCTCCTGAAGCGACCAATACTTGGCCCTGTACACATGGGTGTCCTACAAATGGCATTCAGCGATAGACATACGGACAGACAAAGCTCAGCTGCTAAAAAAGAGTAGGCTGGAGGGCTGAAAGAAGAGATACAGATGTGGGAGCTGATGTGTATTAACATCCTCACATTCTAGCCTAAGGATTCTTCTTGACTTTCCAAAGAAAATGAAGAATAGCAGATGTCTCATGTCTTCACTGCCAAGGCCTTCTAAGGCCTTAGGCCAGGAAGTATAGCAGTTTATCACAAGTGGGAAAGAATCTGAGTCCACACATTCTCGGGAGCTCCAGAGGAAGGCCCATTTCCACATCAGGCCCCAGGCCCAAGCCTTACGTGCACTCTGGGGCCCCCTGAGCCAGCAGGGCTGGGTGCTACTTAAATGGTCATATTACTTGGGCAATAACCTCAGGGAGAGAGAATGAGCTAGAATGGTAAGATGGGGAAAGGCCCTGTTGGGTGCCTATGGAAAAACTCAATTTGCATAGAAACACCTCCAGGCCTATAACCACAGTGAATGGCTAGCTAGCTGGCTTCTCTTGCATATACATGTCAGCATCCGCACACACCACTTACGCCTGCAGTAGGCAGTTCCAGACCAACGGCGGCTTGGCAGGCATTGCACCGACCTTCGTCCAATCAGTCGAAAGCCCCGGTCACAGGAGAGCTCACAGCGAGTGCCCAGGCTGCTGCGATAATTTCCTCCCCTTGGTGAGTAGCATGTGGCTTCTCCATCCTGGATATTTAATGTGTAACACCATCGGGGGACTGTAGAAATAGAAGAAAAGTAAGGTAAAAGTATAGTAATCAAGATCATGTGGTATTGACAAAAGGACACATAGATCAATGAAAGAATGGAGAGCTCAGAAATAGATCCATACAAATATGCCGAAATGACTTTTGACAAAGGGGCAAAAGCAAGTCAATGGAGGCAAAATAGCATTTCAAGCAAATGGTGCTGGAGCAATTGAACTTCCATGGGCAAAAAAATACATACACAAAACAAAACCTCGACCTAAGTCTCACACCTTGTACAGATATTAATTCAAAATAGATCATGGATTTAAATGTAAAAATAAAATTACAAAACTTCTAGGAAAAAAACATAGGAGAACATCTCTGGAATCTAGAGCTAAGAGGTATCAGACGTGACACCAAAAGCACAATTCATAAAAGAAAAAAATCAATAAATTGAACCTTGTCAAAATTAAAAACTTTTGTTCTGGGAAAAGCACTGTTAATAGATGAAAGACAAACTACCAACTGTGAGAAAATATTTGCAAACCACATATCCAACAAAGGACTGGTATGTAGTACATATAAAGAACTCTGAACACCTAACAGTAAAAAGGCAAGCAGTCCAGTTAGCACATGGACAAAATACATGAACAGACATGTCACCAAAGAGTATATACAGTGGCAAGTAAGCACCTGCAAAGATGTTCAGCATCATTAGTCACTAGAGAAATTCAAATTAAAAACACAGGATACAAATATACACCCATTAGGATGCCTAAACTTAAAAACAAACAAAACATAATACCAAGTGTTGGTGAGGGTGGAGAGAAACTGGAGCTCTTATGGATAGCTGGGGGAAGTGCAAAATGATACAACTGCTTTGGAAAATATTTTGGAAAAAAAGAAAATAGAAAATATTTTGGTAGCTTCTTATAGAAGTGAATACAGTAGTACCTTGGTTTTCAAATGTCTCCCTTGATGAACATTTTGGTTTACAAACGCTGTAAACCCAGAAGTAAATGCTTCGGCTTTTGAATACCCCTCGGAAGTCGAACATGTCACACGGCTCCCGCTGAGTGCAAGATCCTGAGGCCTAGCTGTCGGCTGTTTTCGAATGTTTCAGAACTCGAACGGTCTTCCGGAGCAGATTATGTTTGAAAACCGAGGTACCGCTGTATACACTTGCCATGCAACTGCAATCCCACTTTAGGATTTTACCTAAGTGAAATGAAAACCTGTGTGCATACAAAATCCCATGTACAAATGTTTAAGGTGTCACTATTTATAATTGCCAAAGCTGTAAACAACTGAAATGTACTTCTGTGGGTGAGTGGTTAACCTAACTGTGGTTTATCCATGCCAAGAAGGAAGTGCTCATATGTGCAACAATATAGATGTATCTCCAATGCAGTTTGTGAAGTGAAACTAGCCAGACTCAAAAGGCTGCATATTGTAGGACTCTTACTTATACGACATTCTGGATAAGGCAAAAATATAGGGACAGATCAGTGGTTGCCAGGGGTCAGGGGTAGAGGACGGGGATAACCTTAAAGCAGCAGAGCCCTGGGCAAGTTCTTGAGGTTATGGAACTGTTTGGTACTGTAGTAGTGGTTACCTGACTATGTATTTGCCAAAACTCATAGAACTGTATGCCAAAAAGAGTGAATTTCATGGTAGGCAAATTTAAAATAATTTTTTAAAAATAACAGAGATGGAAGCTAGAGAGAGGAAGGGAATGCAATATCAAAGAATGCTGCTTAGGAGTGAAAGTCCAATCCTAGTTCAGTACTAAGCACAAAAGGTAATAGGGCCATTAAATCATAAAAGCATTATAAAGTTGCCCCATTGGCTACACAATATAAACTACTCTTCAGTGGGTTCAGATTTTAAAGGAATACATATAAATAGGCAGAGGGCCACCTGCCAAGGATGCATACACAGGATGACACAGATCTCTTAACCTGGGGTCTGGAAGGCTAAAACCCCAGATAAGCTTATTGGATTCCCAAATCCTAAGGGACAAAAAAGAGGGTGCTTTGAAAAAAGCACATCAGGAGTTAAAGGAAGAAAGGAAGGCTAGAGTCTCTGCTTGAAGGCATCTGGAGAATGAAGATAGATGACAGTGAGGAAACTATCCTACAAGCAACAACACGCTTGTGGCTTCCAGCATTAGTTTTGAGCCTTTGCCTGTGACACACGGCTGCCATCTGGAGAC
The DNA here is from genome assembly GCF_057876585.1 of Rhinolophus sinicus. NCBI lineage: Eukaryota > Metazoa > Chordata > Mammalia > Chiroptera > Rhinolophidae > Rhinolophus > Rhinolophus sinicus. The sequence continues at coordinate 66,647,274 of NC_142518.1, read as the reverse complement.
ACCGTCTGCAAATTACATAAAGTCTCTTAAGCACTACAGTTGCAGAGCTGCTGATTATATAGTCACAACACATATCGCAAAGACTTCATATGGGATGCTGGGACCTCAAAAATCACCCCTGTCCTATTTCTCTCCCGCATTCTGTCAGGGGAGATACACATCACATTGGAATGGATAGAATAAGTGAGCATAGTAAAGAGAAATATAGATCTCAGGATAAATACTGAGACAACAAGAGAGGGCCTAGCTACTGTAAATAAGTTTAAATTTGCTGGCCCAGAGGAATCCTGGTATAAAGAAAACATGTTGGGAGGCTGAAAAAGAGTGAAAACACTATCGCAATTTTCTTTCCCACCCCCAGATTTATTTAGGTATAATTGACAAACAAAACTATATATTTAAGGTATACAATGTGATGTTTTAATACCAGGGGTGCCAAAGAAAATATATACACATGATTTTTCAGGATGCTTGTAATATAAGCCCTACCCCCCAAATAAGCCCCAGTTAAGATCGTCAGCCAGGCTGGACACATTTAGTATGTCCGTTGCAACACACGACGAACATATTGAATTATAAAATAATAATATTAATATATAATTAAATATAAATAAATAATATTATTGACATTAATACTTAAAATAAATGATAATATAAATCATAATTAAGTATTTGTAAATACCCAAGCGGGTGCCTTTGGATGAGAGGTAAACGCCTATATAAACAGATGAACTCCAGATTTATTGCCAAATGACCAATCCGAATACAGACACAACGCACGAATAATGTGCACACTTGATAACGAATGGATGTGGTTGTGTCTAATATGAATCTTCATAATTCAATACATCATGTGTTGTAACGGACGTCCTAATGCACTTGTGTGAAATAAACGTTTTTTGAATTTTGGTGCCTGCAATTTTTCGTCACTTTTGTGTGGACCATCATTCTTAACTGTCATCATTTTTGTTGCCACTCCTGTCTCGTAAGTCTCCAATTAACACTTGATTTAATGGTACATTTAAAGAGAATAATATTTTGACCCCCAGACAAGATGGGTGCAAAAAGAAAGAGCTATTCTGTCCAGTACAAGAAAGGAATCGTGGAGGACGCCCGGGGCAAGAATCTTACGGCTTCTGCAAAGAGAAGAAGTTGGATCTCTGAATGGTCTGAAAATGGTGAGCAGAGTACGATAACCTCAGTCAACAGGTGGACAAGGGAAATGCTAAGAAGCGCAAGTGTGGATCAGGTTAGCAACCATTATTTCCTGAGCTGGAAGACACCACCTGTGAATGGATTGCTGACAGGAGAGCAAAAGCTTTGGTTGTGCGCAGGGCTGATATTCAAGCATTTGCCCTTGCAGTGGCACCACAGTTAGAAATATCCCCAGAAGAATTCAAAGCATCACAACGCTGACTGCATGGCTTCCTTCAGCGATATGAACTGTCTCTAAGATCCACAACACTGTTCAAGCTGGAAGGTACTGAAGTGATTAAATGTGCACTTGCATTCAAGTCCTTTGTTGCCGGCATCGACTTTTCTAAATACCAACTCTCCAACATGATTGCTATGGATGAAACTGCAGTGTTTATGGGCCAAGGATCTCAAACGACAGTTGATCAGAGGGGAGCCTCGTCAAAATACATTCCCTCCACTGGTTACGAAAGTGCATGTGTTATCTATATTTTGGCAATTCATCTAGATGGAAAGAAAGCCCCACCTCTAATCATCACTAAGGGCAAGAAAGATAAGGTTGAACGTGTTTCAGGCATTTATGTTCTTGAAACCAAAAAAGCCTGGTGCATACAAGCAGTTATAAGGAAGTGGGTCAATTTAATGCTGCCACTTGTTTTGTGAGGTGGCCAAAGAGGTCTGCTAGTCTGGGATTCAGCCAGCACTCACCACGCGAAAGACGTGAAGAACTTCCTTGCAGAGAGAAGAATAGGTCAAATAATGATTCCCGCAGGAATGACTGCCTATCTCCAGACTCTTGATACTGCAATAAACAAGCCATTCAAGGACCATTTGTGCATGGAAATCAATGACTACACTGAAAATAGAACGGAGAGAAATCAGCATGGAAACGTTGTGAAGCCTAGCCTGCAAGAGGTAGTGACTTGGGTGAAGAATTCATGGGATAAAATCACTGACAGCTGTGTTGTCAATGCACTATGAGCAGGCTACATGGACAAGAAGTGCTCATTTAAAGAGAGCTCAATTGCTGGACATGAGAGATTGGGGCCAGTGGTTCCACAGGAAATGGAATCGCCAGAAATTCAAGCCAGAATTCGGGGTTTGGAGAATTATGACGATGTTCCAGAATAAGATGACATAGCTGTTTTTGAATAAATGTAGATTTTTGTACATGAATAAATGAATAAATGTAGATTGCTGTACATGAATAAATGTAGATTTTTGTACATGAAAAAATAAGACATCTCCTGAAAATAAGCCCTAATGCATCTTTTGGAGCAAAAATTAATATAAGATCCGGTGTTATTTTCGGGGAAATACGGTGTATATATAAATGATTGCCACAAACAAGTTAACGAACACATCCATCACCTACATAGGTTACCTTTGTTTGTAGTTAGAACACTTAACAATTTACTCTTAGCAAATTTCAAGTGTACAGTACAGTATTATTAACTATAGTAACCATGCTGTACAGTAGATCCCCAGAAGGAAGAAGGCAGCCTCTAGGAACTATGAGTGTAGCCTGGCGAGATTGACAGCACTGATAGCATAGTGTTCTAGAATATTTAAATACAGGCTTATAAGCACTTAGAAAGAGAAGTGCTGATCTCCACATGTCCTCAAGAACAAACAAGTCATTCAAGACTGACTTCGTTTCTTTCTTGGGTACAGTCACCAGACTGGTAGAACAGGGGAAATGGTGGGTACACCATGCGGAAATAAATAAGCCATGTGACAATGCCTTCATGCAATTGATGTGCATGAGATGCAGAAATACAGGATAAATGACAGTACAGTTATGGAGATTCATAACTGGTTGAACAACTGTACGCAAAGCATGCTGGTGGGAAACTGAAACTAAGAATGTGGCTAAACACTTCATGGTAAAAATTTCTGGCAGGAAATGTATTCATCATTACTGAGTAGCTATTGTGTGGTTTTATATTTTCATTTTCATATCCATCATCTATAGTTCTCCCAATCGCTCTGTGAGGTAGGGAGGCATTTATCCCTATCTTGCAGATGAGGCAGTAACTTATCCAGGGTTCCTCAGCAAGTAACGGGCAGAGCTGGGATTTGAATCCAAGCTTTGTCTGGCTCTAAAACCCATATTTTTTTCTAATCACAATATCTGCCACTGCAGAATGTTAGGATGCTATTTTGGCATATACATTTACATTTTTCAATAGGTAATATAGCCACATGGTTCAAAATTCAAAAAAATATAAAAAGTTACACAGTAAAGTCTCCCTCCAACCCATTTCCACACCTACTGCCACTTAGTCCACCTATAAAAAAAAAATCACCGTTAATAGTTTCTTTATGCATAGAAAGCAAATTGCTATAGATTCTATTTTTCCCTTCTTTTAATACATACAGTAGCATATTATGCCCACTGTTCCCACCAATGTTTTTTTAAATAAACTTAATGCATTTTAGAGATCTTATATCACTACAAGCATGGAATTTGTTTAAATGAAATAACATTTATAAAATACATAGCACAGTGACTGGCACATAATATGTGTTTGTTCAGGATCAAAGAGCTGGAAGGTGGAGGAGCTGGGACTTGAACTCAGGCCAATGGCCTGTGCTCTGTGCAGCTATTCACCTGTCTCTTTTCAAGGATTATAAAGAAAATGAAATGCTGACAACAGGGTTGAAAGTGCCTTCTCTGTGGTTATCTTCAGATAACCCTGGCAGAGTTACCAGCTTGCCCAAGGCTGAAGCAATTTTCAGGGAAAGCGGCAGCCGGAGGACCAATGGCAGACCTCAGAGAAGGATTTCTGACTCCAAACTAGGAGTCAGAATAAAGGAATGAAAGAAAGTTCAAGATTAATGAAAGTGGCACCGAACTACACCAGTAGTTTGCTCTAAAATAATTATCTGGTTTTTACTGGTTACCTCTTCTTTTTTAAAATCTCTTTTTTAAAATAAAAACAATGGGTTATATTTTTAAAAGATTTTTATTAAAATATAGCTAACATACAACATTATATTAGTTTCAGGTGTACACCATAGTTATTCAACATCTATACACCTAAAGGAGTGATCACCATAAGTCCAGGAACCATCTGACAGCATACCATGCTATCACAATATTACTGACTATATTAGAGAGGAATGAGCAAGGCTTTGGAGTTAGACAGACCTGGATTTAAATTTCTGCTCTACCACCTCTGAGCTCTGTGACTCTCTAAATTTAACTTCCCTGAACTTAGTTTTCTGATCTGTAAAATGGGAAAAATAAATCAGTTTCATAGGGCTGTTATGAGAATCAAATGAAACTGTGTATATAAACTTTATCTAGCCCTGGGAATGATATTCCCTAAATCCCTGTCTGGGTTTGAGCCACTGGCTTATCCTGCTTCAAGCAATAGCACACTGCTGCCTTCTGAAGACACCATCCCCAAATTACAGAAAGTCTCTTAGGCACCACTACAGCTGTGGAGCTGGGATTATGAGGTCCCAAAGATTTTACAAGGGAGGCTGGGATCTCAGGTTGTATTTTCCTAGCCACCCACCTCCTACATTGATAACCTCATTCAATTAGTTTTATGCCCTTAGACTAAGTCCCAAAGAGAGCCAGGAGACACTTGACCTCAAGGACACAGGCTTCCATGTAGCTTGTATTTTTATAAAGGGCTTTATACAGATTTAAAAATAATCAATGAGGCAGGTTTACATCAATAATAGGATTGCTAGACCTCTTGAAAGTGCCTTCTGCATCTTTTACTTTTTCCTATCTACTCCCATTTACAGTGTCCTACAATCTGACTTCTGCTCCCAGGATGCCAACTCGCCAGTAAACATTTTTTGAGCATCTACTTTTACATAGCTCTGAGGGGGTATCTTATGTGGCTCTTTTTGTTAAATAGGTAACTATTTTGTTGAGAGTAATAAAAAATAAACCAAAGAGGCAGTACATAATGAATGCCAAGTGAGTGGTCCAGAAAATAAACATTTATTTCAGAAGAGATACATAGTAGGTACTCAACAAATATTCATTGAATAAGTGAGTACAAGAATGAATGGGAAGGTCCAAGATGTTGGAATATGTAAACACTATGCCTGCAGCCTCCCACTATCACATTAAAATTACAACTAAATTATAGAACAATCAACATCAAGAATCATCTGAAGACTAGATGAACAGAACCCCTATAACTAAGGACATAAAGAAGAGGCCACATTGAGACTGGTAGGAGGGGCAGAGAAATGAAACGGGCTGACCCCAAACCCACAGATAGTGGTTGAACACTTGGAAGGACACGTCAGTGGCAGAATTACCCCCTGAAGAGGGAGGGCTCCTAGGCCCACACTGGTCTCCCCAGTCCAGGGGTTCTGTGCCAGGCACAGGAGTCCCGACAATATCTGGCAGTGAAAATCAGCAAGGACTCTGTTCGTCCATCCCAGTGAGGAGAAAGATAGCTCGAAACCCAGATGTCCTCTTAAAGGATCCACACACAGTCTCACTAACTTGCAAATACTCAACCGGGCTCCAGTGGAGGGATGGCAACTTGACGGGTGCCAGAGAATTATGGAGAAAGACTGAGTTGTGTGGCTTCAGAGCAAGTACTGGAGGGACAGCCGCCACTGTCCTTGTGTGGAGACCATCTCGTGTGTAGCCAACAGGAGGGCACCATCTTTCCTATGTTGAACCCTCTCCCAAAGGGCCAAATCTGAGACTGCACTAATATTGCAAAATCCGTGCATGTGCACCACTTTGGTAAAGTCCTGGGTCCCTCCACACCCAGCTAGTGCTGCGTTGATGGAGGCACTCTTGGCTCCTGGGCAGATGGCCCCAACCTACAAGCTGTGGAAGTGTTTTACAGAGCAGACAGCCCTCAGTAGGCTGGGGAACTTTCGGTGGTGGGCAGTCAGCCATAACTTGTACAGCAGTCTCCCTTGGGTGGATCTCAGGGATCTGCGGGCCTGAGGCAAGCAGTGTCTAGCTGTGGTGTTCTCAGGTCATTTTGCGATGTGGTCACAGGCCCAGAACTGGTGTAAGAACTGAATCTGCATTAATTTTGTAAAAACCACTGTCCACACCCCATGACTCCCTGGGACCCCACACAGCCCAGCTAGTGCTACAGCACTGGGGGCACTTTCAACACCAGGTCAACCAACCCAGTCCACACACCTAAGGAGGCTCTTTCAATGGCTGAGTCTTATGGGCATCCGGCAGGTGGCAACAGAACTAGGGGGGCCCTGGAGTTTTTGCTAAGCTGCCCTAGGCCCAATACACGTGGCAGTCAGCCTTGGTTCACAGCGAGGCCACCCACACACACTTCCAGGTCCAGCACAGGCAGCAACCAACCACATATAGCTTTGTAGCTTCTATCAGGTAGCCCCAGGCCGGCCACAGGCAAGGCTGAAATGTGCCTCACAGGAGCTCCTCCCAAGAGACACCAGAAACAACAAACCCAGAGGCCAGGTTCAGACCACATCAGAGGACCACTCAAATAGTCCCACAAGCGGTACACCCAAAGGGTGTTCTCAACAGGCACAAGAGCACACTGGGACAAATCCCCCTCTGAGGGGTCAGGCCCACACACAACAGCTCATAGACTGTGGGCATAGCCAAACCTCACAGCCAGTCAGCTGAGAGTCAATCCCACCCACTGATATGCCAAAAGCAATCAAGGCTCAACTGCAACAGTAGAATACACACAACACACACAAGGGACACTCCTGGAACACACGCATAGGTGATCAGGGAGACTGCACCACTCGACCACACAGGACACATATTACATAAGGCCACCCAGCAAAGACTGATAGACATAAGAGAGCTACCTAATATACAGAAGCAAACACAGAGAGGCAGGCAGAATGAGGAAACAAAGAACCATGTCCCAAATAAAAGAACAGAAGAGAACTCGAGCAAAAGAACTAAATGAAATAGAGGCAACCAAGCTACCAGAGACGGAGTTTAAAACAGTGGTTATAGGAATGCTTAAGGAACTTAGTGAGAACTTCAACAAAGAGATAGAAAGAACTTCAACAAAAAAGGACATAGAAACCATAAAACAGACAGAGGGGCAGCCAGATGGCTCAGTTGGTTAGAGCACGCGCTCTGAACAACAGGGTTGCCAGTTTGATTCCCACATGGGCCAGTGAGCTGTGCCCTCCACAACTAGATTGAAGATAATGAGCTGCCACTAAGCTGCAAGAGGGGCAGCCAGATGGCTCAGTTGGTTAGAGCAGGAGCTCTTAACAACAAGGTTGCTGGTTCAATTCCCACATGTGATGGTGGGCTGTGCCTCCTGCAACTAAGATTGAAAATGGCGACTGGACTTGGAGCTGAGCTGTGCCCTCCATAACTAGATTGAAGGACAATGACTTGGAGCTGATGGGCCCTGGAGAAACATACTGTTCCCCCGTATTCCCCAATAAAAAAAAAAGTTTTAAAAAAGAAAGAATACGCTAGAAGGAATCAACAGCAGATTAGATAAAGCACAGGATCGAATCAGCAATTTAGAAGACAAAGTAGCAGGAAATACCCAATCAAAACAACAAAAAGAAAAAAGAATTAAAAAAAAGAAAGATAGTTTAAGGGACCTTTGGGACAATATTTAATGTAACAACATTCGCATCATAGGACTACCAGAAGGAGAAGAGAGGGAGCAAGGCATCGAGAACCTATTTGAAGAAATAATGACTGAAAACTTTCCTAACCTGGGAAATGCTATAGACATATAAGCCCAGGAAGTACAGAGAATCCCAAACAAGATGAACCCAAATAGGCCCACAACAAGACAAATTATAATTAAAATGGCAAAGGTTAAAACAAGGAGAGAATCCTAAAAGCAGCAAGAGAAAGACAACTAGTTACTTACAGGGGAGCTACCATAAGATTGTCAGCAGATCTCTCAACAGAAAGTTTGCAGGCCAGAAGGGAGTGGCAGGAAACATTCAAAGTGATGAAAAACAAGGGCCTACAATCAAGACTACTCTACCCAGCAAGACTATCATTTAAAATTGAAGGAGAAATAAACAGCTTCCAGACAAGAAAAAGCTAAAGGAATTCATTACCACCAAGCCAGTATTACAGGAAACATTAGCGGGACTTCTTGAAGAAGGAGGAGGAGAAGGGTAAGGAAAAGAAGAAGGAGAACGAGAACAAGAATGAGAATGAGAATAAGAACAAGAACAAGAAAACAGAGAAGATAAAAAATATGAATAATAAAATACTAAGTACTAGGGGACTTTAACACCCCACTGACACCAATGGACAGATCTTCCAGACAGAAAATCAATACTGAAACAGTGGTCTTAAATGACACACTAGACCAGATGGATTTAATTGATTTTTTAGAGCATTTCACCCCAAAGCAGCAGAATATACATTCTTTGCAAGTGTACAAGGAACATTTTCTAAGATAGATCACATGTTAGGCCACAAAACGAGTCTCAATAAATTTGAGAAGAATGAAATCATATCAGGTGTCTTCTCTGACCATAATGGTATGAAACTAGAAATCAATTACAAGAAAAAAGCTGGAAAAACACATGCAGGGTAAATATCATGCTACTAAATAATGAATGGGTCAACAAAGAGATCAAGGAAGAAGTCAAATGAGACAAATGAAAATGAAAGTGCAATGACCTCAAACCTATGGGACACAGCAAAAGCAGTCCTAAGGGGGAAATTCATACCAATGCAGCTTACCTAAAGAAACAAGAAAAACCTCAAATAAACAGTCTAACGCTACACCTAAGGATACTGGAAAAAGAACAGCAAACAAAGCCCAAAGTGAGTATGAGGATGAAAATAATAAAAATCGTAGCAGAAACAAATGAAATAGAGGCAAAAACAAAACAAAACAAAAAACAAACAAACGAACAAAAAACAAAAAGAATACAAGAGACCAATGAAACCAATAGCTGGTTTTTTGAAAAGATAAACAAAATTGATAAAGAACCAGATTCATCAAGAAAAAAAGAGAGAAGACCCAAATAAATAAAATCAGAAATGAAACACAAAAAGTGACAACAGACACCATAGAAATACAAAATATTTTAAGAAAGTACTACAAGCAATTATACACCAACAAATTGGACAATATGGAAGAAATGGATTAATTCCTAGGAGCATACAATCTTCCAAGGCCAAATCAAGAAGAAACAGAGAATCTGAACCGACCAATTACTACTAATAATGAAATCCAATCAGTAATCAACAAGCTCTTAACAAACAAAAGTCCTGAACCAGATGGCTTCACAGGTGACTTTTACCAAACATTCAAAAAAGAATTAACACCTATTCTTCTCAAACTATTCCAAAAAATACAAGAGGAGGCAAGCCTCCCAAATTTACTTTAAAAGGCTACAATTACACTGATTCCGAAACCAGACAGACATTACAAAAAAAAGAAAAAGAAAACTAAAAGGTGATATCCCTAATGAATGTAGATGCAAAAATCCTCAAAAAATATTAGCAAACTGAATTCAGCAATACATTAAAAAGATGATACACCAGGATGAAGTGGGATTCATTCCTGCTATTCAAGGTTGATTCAAAATCCACAAACCAATTAACATGATATACCACATAAACAAAATAAAAAATAAAATTCATATGGTTATATCAATAGATGCAGAAAAAGCTTTGACAAAATCCAGCATCCATTTATGATAAAAACTCTCAGCAAAGTGGGAAGAGAAGGAACATATCTCAACATAATAAAGGCCGTATGTGACAAACTCACAGGTAATATCATACTCAATGGGGAAAAGCTAAAATCATTCCCCTTACGATCAGGAACAAGACAAAGACGTCCACTTTCACCATTTTTGTTCAACGTAGTACTGGAAGTACTAGCCACAGAGATCAGACAAGAAAAAGAAATAAAAGACATCCAAATCAGAAAGGAGGAAGTAAAATCGTCATTATTTGTAGATGACATGGTACTATATATAGAGAACCCCAAAGACTCCACCGAGAAACTATTAGAACTGATAAATGAATTTAGTAAAGTAGCAAGATACAAAATTAATATTCAGAAATCAGTTGCATTTTTATACACCAATAACGAACAATCAGAAACAAAAATCAAGAAAACTGTCTGATTAACAACTGCATAAAAAAAAAAAACAACAACCCAGCAATGCATTCAACCAAGGAAGTAAAAGAACTGTACTCAGAAAATTATAAGACATTGAAGAGAGAAGTTAAAGAAGATGCAAATAAATGAAAACATATACCATGCTCATGGGTAGGAAGAATTAATATAGTTAAAATGTCCATACTACCCAAAACAATATATACAAGGTGTGATCAGAAACTATGGTGAAAGTTTAGGTAAAAAAAAAATATTACAGTAAAAGACACATTGCCATTAATCCCCCTCAAAATATTCCCCCTCATTTTGAACACAATTATCCCACTGTTCTTTCTACTTTCTGAAGCAGTTCTGGAAGTCCTCTTTTGTGAGTGTCTTTAGTTTTGCTGTCATGGCTGCCTCGATGTCCTGAATCGATTCAAAACATTTTCATTTCATGGTCATTTTGACTTTGGGGAAGAGCCAGAAGTCGCATGGTGCCAGATCCAGTGAATAAGGTGGATGAGGACACACTGTAATGTTTTTATTTGACAGAAATCGCCATATCAGAAGCAATGTGTGACATGGAGCATTGTCATGATGGAGGATGAAGTAAAGACACTCACAAAAGAGGACTTCCCAAACTGCTTCAGAAAGTGGCAAGAACAACAACAACAAAAGTGGCAAGAACAATGGGAAAAGTGGGTTCAAAGCAACGGGGAATAATTTGAGGGGGATTCATGGCAAGGTGTCTTTTACTGTAATAATTTTTTTATTTAAACAAAAGATGCAGTGGTATCTTTTGATCACACCTCATAGATTCAACACAACCCCTATCAAAATACCAATGGTATTTTTTCACAGACCTAGAACAAATAATCCTAAAATTTATATGGAACAATAAAAGACCCCAAATAGCCATGGCAATCCTGAGAAAGAAGAACAAAGCTGGAGGTATCATACTACCTGATATCAAATTATATCACAATGCCATAGTAATCACAACAGCATGGTATTGACATAAAAGCAGACACTTAGGTCAGTGGAACAGAATAGAGAGTCCAGAAATAAATCCGTGCCTGTATGACCATTTAATCTATGACAAAGGAGTCAAGAATACACCTTGGGGTAAAGGCAGTCTATTCAATAAATTGTGCTGGGAAAACTGGACAGATACTCCCATAAAAGTGAAACTGGACCACCTTCTTACTCCAAATACAAGAATAAACTCAAAATGGATTAAAGACTTAAATGTAATAACCTGAAACCATAAAACTCCTAGAAGAAATATAGGAAATAAACTCTTACCCTTAGTAATATTTTCACTAATATATATCCTCAGGAGAGGGAAACAAAAGAAAAAATAAACAAATGGACTACATCAAACTAAAAAGTTTTTGCACAGCAAAGGAAACCATCAACAAAACAAAAAGACGTCCTACTGAATGGAAAAGATATCTGCCTATGCTACATCTGATAAGGAATTAATACCCCAAATTTATATATATATAAAGAATGGGCGGAGGACCTGAATAGACATTTCTCCAGAGAGGACATTCAGATGGCCAATAGACATATGAAAAAAATGCTCAATGTCACTAATCATCAGAGAAATGCAAACAAAAACCACAATGAGATATCACCTCAGACCTGTCCAAATGGACATTATCAATAAATCAACAAACCACAAGTGCTGGTGAAGATGTAGAGAAAAGGTCATCATTGTGCACTGTTGTTGGGATTGCAAATGTGTGTAGCCACTGTGGAAAACAGTATGGAGGTTCCTCAAAAATATAAAAACAGAACTACCTTATGACCCAGTAATTCCACTCTTGGGTATTTATCCAAAGAAATCCAAAACACTAATTTGAAAATATATATACACCCCTATGTTTACTGCAGCATTATTCACAATTGCCAAGATATGGAAACAAAATGCTCATCAGTAAATAATTTGATAAAGAAATGGTGGTACATATATAAAATGGAGTATTATTCTGCCATAAAAAAGAATAAAATCTTATCATTTACAACTACATGGATGGACATAGAGGATATTATACTAAGTGAAATAAGTCAGACTGAGAAAGACAAATACCACATGATCTCACTTATATGTGGAATCTAAAGAACAGAATAAATGAACAAACAAAACAGAAATAGACTCATGGATACGGAGAACAAACTGATGGTTGTTAGAAGGGAGGGCTGTTGGGGAAATGGGTGAGAAAACTGAAGGGATTAGTAAGTACAAATTGGTAGTCACAAAATAGTCATGAGGATGTGAAATACAGTATGGAAAATATAGTCAATAGTATTGTAAAAATTATGTGTAATGTCAGATGAGTACTTGACTTACGGGGGTATGACTTCATAAATCACATAAATGCCTAACCATTACACTGTACACCTGAAAGTAATATGAAATAATACTGAATGTCAATTATAATTAAAAAAATAGTTATGAAATCTACAGTACAGTATAGGAAATATAGTCAATGGTATTTTAATAGCTATGTATGTGTCAGGTGGGTAGTAGATTTGTTAGGGTTATCACTTTGTGAGGTGTGTAAATGTCTAATCACTGTTGTTTTATACACATGAAACTAATAATAAATAAATAAATAAATAAATAAATAAATAAATAAATAAAAATAAAAGTGAAAAGAATGAATGGATGAAGAAAAGCTCAGTGTGGGCTAAATAAGTCAGGGAACAAAGCAGAGTTCTACTATGCTGGCTGAAGTATAGATTTCATATGGGAAGAAGGGGTAATAAGTTGTCAGGCCATCCAGTTAGACTGAGGCCAAATTCTGTTAGAAATGGTCACAGTGGCATACTAGGTTTGAAAAAAGGAGAAACATGAGCCAGAGAATCCAGTTAGGAGGCAATTGCCATTATCTATTTGTGAGGTAACAAAAGTTTTAATCCCATGGATTAATAAAGAAATGACAATTCTTGATGAATGACTGGTGAGAGGTGATGAGGAAAAGGGGGCTATTAGAGGTGATGGGGCTATGAAAGCTGCCATTGAAGTATTTCTAAGAGAAAAGTAGGAAGGTAAGCTGGTAGAGCCTTTTTCATGGAAGATGAAAGTATTTGGTTTTAGATGTCTCCAAGTGGAAGGGCCCAGCAGCAATTGGAGATGTAGTCCAGGAGCTCTGGAGACAGATCAGCGTCACCCAAAGTTCAGATCCATGCTTCATTCTCTCTCTTGTCACCACTAGAGATCCCATCTTCTTTCTTGGCTTCAGCTATGACCAGAATAGTAAAATGTCATGGAACCCAAGGAAGGGAGTTGAGAAAAAAGGGATGGCTCACTGCTGCTGAGTGACTGCGGAGATTGATGTTCAAGAAAGGGCTATAAGATTTGGGCTTTGGGAGTGAATTGTGATCTTCAAGGTATGTCGTTTCAGCATGGAGATTTGTATGTGAGTAAGAAACAGACTGTAGGCAGTTTAGGAATTAGTGGGTGCTGAGACAGAGAGGCAGAGATGTGGACCATTAGGCAGCGAGAAGAAGATAGGTAGAAGGTAGCAAGAAAGGATCACAGAGGAGCACAAAGCTCTGATCGTATCTCTATTGAACCTAATTTTTCAAAGGTTACCATTTACCTTCTTTCCAAATACATTTGCAATACCCTTAATTTGTCTGTGCAATATTTGACCCATCGATTCCTTATCCTTTCCCTTTCTTTAATACTCTCTTCTCCCATGGCTTCTGTAATTTAATAGATCATACCCTGATCTCCTCCTACATATGGCTGGCCACTATCTATCTCTTTTCCCCTTGTTGGCTCCTCTTCTCCTAATCACATGTAGATGTCTTCTAAAGCTCTGACCTTGGCCCTGTGCTCCCTCAGACAGCTCATCCATCTAAGCTGATGACTCACAAAGTTCCATCTTTCCATTTCCCACTGCCAACAGGACATCTTCACCAAACCAATTTTCTTTTCTAACCTTGTCTTTCTGACCTATAGTTCTCCCAGGTATTCCGACTCGATGCTTTCAGATGTCCTTTTGTTTCTTAGCCTCTGGTACATCAAATCTATACCAAGTCTTGTCATCCCTTTCTTTGAAACATCTCAGGGGTTCATCTTTACTCTACATTTCTTTGCCACCACCCTCAATCATCTCTAACCAACATTACTGTTACTGATTCCTGGAGAGTCTCACTGACCCAGGCTCTACCCCTCCTGAATCCCTACTTTCTGTACACAGTAATGAGGTTAATATTCTGAAATTACCATTTACCATGTCACTCCCCTGGGCAAAAATATATGATGGCTCCTTACAACTCATAGTACAACAGCTAAACTCTTCTGCATAGCTTGAAAGCATAGAAACAAAGAATCTTAGAAATAGAGGCGATATTAGATATCACCTGGTCTAAGTTTCCTTCTAGTGCAGGAATAGCAAGGTAGTCCTCTTACCCCTCCTTAGAAGAGTCCCTAGATCATGGAGCCTTTCCTAATTTGGTCTCACTCTATATTCAACTTTATTTTCTACCACTGCTTTCACATCTCATCTGCTCCAGTCAGGCTGGTTTCTTCCTAGCTCCTTCCTCTAACAGGTTTGTTCTTACCTCTATATCTGTGACCATCTGCCTTGATAAATGCCCTCCCCTCCCCTTTCCAGCTCTGAAAATCCACCCATCATTCAAGACCTAGTCTAAATGTCATCTTTTATGACCCCTTCCCTGACTTCTTTTTCTTAACTCCTATCGCATTTACTGCTACCAAATAGTTTCATACTTACTCACCCTACATTGACTAATTTCACTGCCCCCTCACTCATCCCTTTCTGAGCAGAATCTAAGCTCCTTGATGAAGGGGACAAAACCCTATCTTAGATTTTGTGTCACCCACAGGATTAGCTTGCACAGGATTAGGCATGCATTAGGTACTCAGTCAATAGTTAATGATTAATAATAGACAGGCAATCTTAGTGCTAGAGAGGTGAGGTCACATAGCAAGTCAATAACCAAGTTCATGATTACAAATCATAGATTGGAAATCACGGCTGCTTTAACCCCTGTGCTTCAGTTTTGGCACATAATGAGCTAAGCTGGATGAGGATGCTTCGGGGAGGGCCTAGGTCTTAGGCTGGAAAAGACCCTTCCTGAGCCTGAGAAGCAGTGAGGATTACCTCGGTAGTCCAGGGCAGGGGCCTGTGGGACTTCATCAGCATGTATTTCATTGTAGCTTTCATCTGGGTAGTAGCCTGAACCTAGAATGAAGAAGACAATTTCAAGATGAGAGAGTGACTTCTTACTCAAGTCCTTCCCCACCTTTCCCCCTATACAACTTGGTCCCTTCCTGAGGACATGGCAGTCCATGGGCAGAGAGCCCAGTGGATATTTAATGGGGAAAATTCTGCCTTGTAAAGCAGCAGAACTACTGTGGGCAAACCTCAATACGTCAGGTACACGGTGGGGGTGTTGTTCATTGGTAGCACTAGAAGCCTCCCTTCAAAAGGAAAAAAAAAACATCAAACTTCTTGACCATTCATCAATCATGCCAATCTGGACTATAAATGACTCATTTCCTTGATGTAACACATGAATCCTGGAGAGCCACTAATGACCAAGGTCTGAGGATGGACTACTGTCCGAGGGAGGAGGAAAAATATAGAGTCTGAGTAAGGGTCTTCTCACTAGTGACGGGTCTGCTCACAGTCCTCAGAGGGAAAGGATTCCTCAAGCTCCCACTAGCCCACAGGGCACCAGCCTTTTGGCACCCAGTTGCCATTGCTAGGGGTGGCATACCAAGGCAAAGAGGGAGGGCTCAAAAGGCAAGGGGAAATGAGAATTAGTTTCATGCCTGAGCTGTTTGCCCTAGTTTACAAGAAAAAGCAGGCAGAGTCCTTTGGAGAAATTTCCGATTCCTCTAATCAGCAAGAGCTTTCGCAGAGAGCTGCTGAGCTGGAGAACATTCCCAGTCCACCCCCATTCCGTTAAGTGGCCCAGTCTCTGGTGCAGTCAGGTCTGCGGCTGTCTGCGAGACTAAATAGTGTGTTCCACCAGACGGCAGGAAATCAGTCATGAACACAAACTAATTGGAATAAAACTTGGTTCTTTCCAGAGCGAAGTTTCAGGAAGCCCTCCTTCTAGCCTCCCTGAGCCCTAATGCATGCACAGGAATAGAGCAGCCAGCCGTGCTGCAGTCAGAAGACAATTCCTCACTTCCAGGAAAGAGTGCTTCCAGGACAAGGCTGGGTTTTAGTGCTAGAGCCCTTCAGCCTGTGTAAATACTCAGACCTGCCCCTGCCGCCTTCTCTCTGGGAAGACGCACAGGGGCCCCCCTACACTAAAGGGTGGAGTAGAGGGCTAGATGATGAAGCTCCTCCATTCCCCACAGACCGAGGATGGGGGGTGGTGGTGTTGGGAAACCGGTCCAACTTGATGAACGAGGGAAAGAATCAAATTGAAAGTTTGCGTTATGAAATCATGTCCTCATTGGTTTGCCCTCATTCCAGAGGAAAAAGTTCATTTTTTCTCCTTCTCTTGATTTTTCTTCTGTTTTCCCATTTCAGTTCTTCTCCTGGCCTCCCTTTACTTCTCCTCAGTCTTGCTCTTTTTCCCACATGGGAGGTTTACTTATGGAGGGCAGAATTTTTGTCAGCTGTTTCAGTTTAGTATTAGCCTCAAAGCCTTACAGCTCCTGTAAACAGGAGGCCAGATGTGTGTGATTCCCTAAAGGGTTCAATCCTTGAACTCTTTTTCCAGAGCTCGCTTGTGAAGAATGGCCAGTAAGGAGAAAGCCTCTGTTTACCACAAGAGCAAACAGGAGTGTCAGAGGTCTATGGCTAGAAAACAACAACAACAACAACAACTATGACTGCTAACATCACTCAGCGTGTGCTCTGTGTTCAGCCCGTTACATGTGTTATCTCATTATGTCATCCTAACACCTCAGTGAGGTCGACACCCTTATTGCTCTCTAATGTACAGAGGAGAAAACAGGCTCAGAGGAGTGAAAGGAGTAGCTCAAGTCTCCTAGCTAGTAAGAAGCAGTGTGGGCATTCCAGCCCCGGGCTGTTTGACCCCCTGATACCAAACTCAGACACTCCACTAAAGATGGCAGTGGGGGGAGCTTTGAACAATGTCCAGCAGGGATAAAAATCCAAAATATTTTTTGCAATCCAGCTTTTTTACTCTGTGTGTGTGGGATCGAAGGCCACCAAGCATTGTACATCATTCCAGAATGACAGGGGATGTGGGAAAACTGAGGGGAAGACTCAGCCAGATAATTACAGCCTCCACCAGGGTGCAGAGGTAGCTGCACCAGTGCCAAGTTTCCTTTGTGATGGGAATGGGTTGACGCCACCTTACTACTTCAAGCCTTTCCATTTCTCCTCTCTGCCTGTCTTTGGGTATTTTTTTGCAAATATTAGGATACTGAGACGAGATATAAGAAACTAGAGAGGCACCCTTTCCACATTGTTCTATCTGCTTGTCCTTCTTCAGCCCTGGAGGAGAGAGGTTTGTGCAGCATTCGTCAGCTCCTTTAGATCAATCAGTGGTTACTGTGGGGTCTGTTACTGGGTTCCTCTGACTTCCATAGTACAATCAGACCATCTCAGCACTGCCCTTCACAAAAGTGTGGTTGGGAATGTAACTGACAGTTGAAGACTATTTTCAGATCCACACTAATGTTTGGCTTATAATAACAAATATGGTCTGACTTCCTGAACTGAACAGATATGCCAATATACATTTCTAACCCAGTTTGATATATTTATATTCTTAACCCTTCCCAACCCCTGCTGATTATTCCTGGATCTTTTACTGAATAGTCCTGAATCCACTTTTGGCTGCTTTCCTTGTGCGATTCCCATTTGAGGACAAGGCGATAGCCAGGAACAGTGCTGGATGCATAGAGAGTGGTCAATGCGTACTTGTTGAGTGAATGAATGAACAAATGAGTGGAGCAAGCTCACTTGTTCCACAGCTAAGCTAACGATGTGGGGAGGGATTATTGGAGTTTTACAAATGTCTGTCATGTAGCCTCCTAAGAACTGAAGAAGGCAGAATGAGTGGATTTGCAAGTCTGTCAGAGACCTCATAGCCTGATCGCCTCAGAAGGAGTGATGACTGGCGATTTCTGTGGAAGTGGGAGTGCCACCTTTGCAAACAGCTCTCTGAGAACTTCAGATGAATCTTAGTTTTTAAATAAAACTGCCCTGTCCTCAAGACTCCAATAGCTCAGGCTTCCATCTTGGGAAGGATAAAGGCTTTTGTACTCCATGAGGTTTCTTACAGGTGTTCAAAACTGGACTTTGAGTCATCTAATCTCCACTCCCTAAATCCTGTTGTCTTTAGCTGGATTTTGCCCTTATGTACTTGAACTGAAGCATGGGAAGTTTGGGGGAGAATGGCTCCTTTTACCCCAAAGAGTGTGTACTCTGCCAAGGGTTTGACTTGAATTTCTTCATCTCAATGTCAGCTCTTGTACTTCATCCCCTATAAAGCCAGGTCAAGCCAAAGAGGGGAAGACGTTTGCATATTTGTTTGAAAGCTTCATGCAGCTGTTCCAGACAAACAGAGCTATTGCCAAAGGCCTCCACCAGGAGCTAAGGGCATGTGGAAAATTTTAGCTGCAATGACTGTGGCTGTGATGGAAGCAGTTTGTTATTTACTCATCTCTGGATATTTTCCTAACTCCATTGCTAGGGCCTGTCTCCTTCCCCAACTGCCCCCCAGCCCCCATGATGGCAGACACTGCAGGCCACAGAATATTCTTAGCACTTGGAATGCCAGCTGGGCCCCATCTAAAACGTCTGTCTGCCCCCTCATTATCCTCCCATTATTCCCCCCCTCCCCTTTCCCTCTCCTCATGAGTCTGTTCTCCTAAGCTCCCTATGTCTCCAGGGGTAAAGGATGAAACGTTCAGGAATCCAGAAATTTCTATTCGTTTGGAAGGAACAAGCCAGAAGAAACTGGGGAATTCCTATTTGAGAGAATGTAATCTGTCCTGTCATCAACATCTTCGGCAGAAAGGGGCTGTAAAAATCTCATCCTGTAAATAAGCTCTGGGAGAGAGAGGGAGGGAGGGACAGAAAGAAGGAGAGAGGGAAGGAGGAGGGAGGAAGCTAGGTGCAGAGGCAGGTGAGACAATGGCCTCAAAAACCATGCTGTCCAACCTTCTCATTTTTATGCTGGTGAAGCCTGTTTTCAAATATCGTTTGTTAGTTTGACTCAAAAGCCTCCCTTGGTAGCCTGTTACAATATTTAACCATCTCTGTTGTTGAGAATAGTTCTGCTCTGTATTTAAGTGTCTCTCATTACAATCTAACTCTTCCCTTCTCCAAGACTTGGTCTAAGCCCTGCCCTGCCTGGAAATAATGGGCAACAGCTCCTAGAACTTACCTGCATACCATGTTGGTGTCACTGCTGGAGCGAGGAAGAACAGCAGAGAGAGAGCTCCTCTTTGAGTTAGTTGACCGGACATCCTTTAAACGGGAAGGGGTTGTTAGGGAGACAAGACTATGGGTAGGTGACCAGAAATACCGGAGCAAAGGAAAATAACTTTCAAAAGTCAGCCATTAATGAATTTCCAAAAGTGAGAGGAAGAGGAAATGTAGGATCTGTGAAGAAGAGAGATTTTTAAATTAATGAATACTTGCTATGTCATCCCCTTTTGTAAGGATCTTCCACTGTATAGAATAACAACACTCTATTTGTTGTTTATAGTCTCTTTTCCTCCCAGAAAGAGGAGGATGTAAAACAACCGATTCTCAATTGACCCTGATGAGATCAGATGCAAATGTTCCATGGTCCAAGTTATAGAGAGGGACATGGAGGTACTAAGTCCAGAAAAGGGTCAACATAAAGTTATGTAGAATCAAGAGGGAATCCTGCAATCTAAAGGTTGACAGTTGATGGTTTCATCCATTTAACTAGTATTTCCTAACTACTAATCTGGGAAAGCATTAGAGTGTATGAACTAAGAGCTTGAACACTGGAGTTACACCTATCTTGATGTGTATCTAATTCTGTCCCTTTAAGCTACGGGGCCTTGGGCAAATGCCTTAACTCTTATGAGTCTCAGTTTCCTCATCTATAAAATGGGAAGAATAATAGTATCTACCCTATAGAATAGATTATTGCCTGGCACATAGGAAAGCAATCAATATATACTAGTTATTATTACCAACTTTGTATTGGACAGGACTGGATGTCTCCTTTCTCTAGTCAGTAAGTATACCCTGACTCTGTTCTTAACTTTGGTTTTTAAAGCTTAGAGGTTTAGTAGTGGTTTCTGGCTTTCGAGCCCAGCTTAACCTTCAAGATTTACCCTGCTGAGCCAGCAGGAAGTTGGTGAGGTTGGGAAGAACCTAATGAGGTACATGAGGAGAGGGTGAGCAAGCTCCAATTGCCCTCTCACTTCCTGTCCTGTCCTCATTCTAATGGGATGAGAGTTTTGTGGTTCCCAGCAGGCAAATACTTCATAAATGACAGTATTAAATTTTGCTGCCCATTGGTATAAACTGGCCACTGGACTTTTCAATAAATACCCATTCACCCACATGCTTTCAATGAAATGCCATGCTCAGGGGAGGAGTTAGTCCCCGAAATGGAGAAACAAAAAAATGGAAGATTCTGGCCAGAGTCCCTAAGGGATATGAGAAGTCAAAGAATGGCATACATTCATTTTCCAATTTATTGCTACTTGGCTTCAGATTTTGTCTAGAGAGTGACAAAGAAGCAGAATAGAGAAAAAGTGAGAGCAAGTGAGGGAGGCAAGGAAAAAGGAAAGATGCAGGAAGGAAGCTGAAAAGAAAAGAAAATCTGCCAGAGCTGAAGGAAAGAGATAAAAGCAGAAAGAGGGAAAAACAAAAGGATGAGAAAGGAGTTTAAAGAGAGGTCCAGACAAATGAACAGCTAGATAAACTAATCACGGAACCCTCTCCCACAGGCAGCCTCAATCCAGTTTTTTTGGTTCAGGAGTAAGGGCTTTCTTTTTTTCATATCTGGTGCTTTGAGTTTTTGACCACTTCTCTGCCCACTTCCTCCCCAATCTCAGACTGAAAATTTGACACTCCAGAGTCAGCCAACCCTCTGCTGAGCATTGGGAAGTTAGTGGAAACCTGTGTCTGCAGCCGGTCACAGCTCAAATGGAAAGCAGCATATAATCAGTTTCATAAAAGAACTTCTTCCTCCCTCCTCACCCCCAGCGATGCTGCCCAAGTCCTGAGGCTTATTACCCTCCATGGCTGTGAAATGGGGACAGTGTGGTGCGGCGGGGTTAAGCAGCAGATCTTACCTGTTTTATGGCTTTTTGTGCTTTCTTTTTCTCTCCTCGTTCTCTTTCTCCTTCCTCTCTGCTTCTCTCATCAGTTGAAAAAACTTCTACTTTAACATTCCTAGAACGAGTGGCTCCTGGTCGGTCCGGGCCTCCGGGATTCTGTTAACACTGCCCAGATGTTAGGACATCCGCATCTGCCAAAAGTTTCCTTAAAGCTATATTATCCCCCAAGCTATAACTGTTTCTCCCTCTGAGAAGGGTTTTAGAGAGGTGAAGGAGAAGGAACGCAACGATTAGAGGAACTTGGTCTGTCTGCTGCTGCAGAACAGGGGAAGTGTGAATGGCACTGGCCCCACGCCCAAGCGTATAGTAATGACTAACAGAGGCTGGCTAAAGGACCTCCCGAGATGTGGTGCTCTGAAGAACACGGTCTTTTTATGACTCAGCATGACATCAAGGTTTAATGAAAAGGAATTTCCCAAACTCTAAGGAGAGGGGAAGAGTGTGCTGATTTTGATCAGCACACTCCCTGGAGATTTCCCTGTAATTCCTTAGCACTCCCCAACTCCAAGTTGCCTTACCGTCCATATATACGCACAGGGTCAGACACACTTTGAAATCCTCGAACTGATTACCTAACTTCTATGGACTTCAGTTCCTGATAAGATTATGTTGTTTACAGAAAATACCATGGTCTTCTTGCCTGAAGAATCAAGCCTGGTTTCCTGTAGTAAGAGTGGAGGGAAAGCATGCCTAAAGAGGCTTTAGTGGGAGGCTGTTTAAGAGAATCTTGATAATCTGTGCATGACAAGGTTACAACCATTGCTAAGCTGTTTCCCAGTGACCTCCAATGAAGAGATATGTTTCTCTTCCCTAAGCAAGCTTTCTTTTTAGTGTTTGACAATGAGACTATTCTACCATAGTGCAGGCCAGCTCCTTACATTCCCCCTCCCCTCAGACTTGACATTTCCATCTTTGAAATATCAGTGGTCATGGTGGAAATATTTCAACTACTTTAGAAAGGGTTTCTTCCTTGTGTGTACAAGCAAATGGTAACCCCTTCTCAGTTATGAAGGGGAGAATTGTGCTTATGATACAAAATAAAGGTTCAGTAGCAAGCCTGTTTCATTTCCAATCCACCATTCATAAATATGTATCGAGTATCTACCGTGTGTTCAACAGTATGATAGTGGTATAAAGATGCTGAAGATATGATCTTGGCCTCATTCATTTAACAAATTTATCAAATATCTACTGCGTTAAGGATGGTGAACAGGCAAAAATCCCTGACATCCTAATCCATAATTAATTCAACAAATATTTATTAAGCATCTATTATGTGCCATGCACTGTTCTAGGTACTTGAGAGACATCGGTGAAAAAAGTAACAAAAATCCTTGCCCTTATGGAATGGAGGAGACAGACCTTCAACAAATATGTTCTTGGTTACAATTGTGTGTGCTTAGGGAACGAACTGTCATTGGGCATCTACTGTAAGCTAAGAACCGGGGCACTGGGGTAAGAATTGTGTGATACTTGATCTTAAGGAGCTTGCTTTCTAGCTTCCAGAGGGTTTATGTTTAGTAGGGGAGAGAAAGGAGACACAAACAATTAGAAATAGTACAAGACCATATAAAATTCCAAAAGCTATGGTATAGACTGTGAGGACTCTCTGAGCACTCTTTCAGAATAGGTGGGCCTGGATAAGCTCTCAGGCAAGGGAAATGACATAAACAAGAGCTCACTGTTTGGTCAGAGGGAGATGGGCTAACTGGTTAGAGGGTTCAGGGGAGTGGTAGGAAACAAAGTTGAATAGATAAGGTAGGGCCAGATTGTGGGGCCCTTGAAATCAAAATAGGAGTTCATTCTAAACTCATGTGTTAGAAAATAATGACTCTCTTAAATGGGAGAGAGAGAGAGAGAGAGAGAGAGAGAGAGAATAAATTTTTACCAGGGTTGTTTTCTTTATTAAAAAAAACACCCCATTCATTCACTGGCTCCCTCTTGGCAAAGAGTACAGTCTGAGCTCTTAGCAGGCATACCAAATCCTTCACAAGCAAATGCCACCCATGTCCTCAGCCTAGTTTTAAACATTTACCTCATTCCTTCTCATTCTGGAGACACTGAACTTCTTGCTCTTTTTTTCACACCTTGGTGCCTTTGCACAGACATATTTACTCCTCCCTGCATTCCTTTCCCTCCTTTTCTGACCTGTGGAAACCATATTCATCTTTGCTGCTGAGAAGCTACCATCAACCCACCCCAGCCAGAGCTGGTTTACTTTGCCTTTCTTTTCTATCACATCACTCTGTACATGTCTCAATGATAGTATTTATCACACTTATTGTTCATCTATGACAATCTCTGTCCCCTACTCTACTAGTCTGTTCATCTCAGATTCATCTCTATCCCTTACTGGACCATGGGTGCCTAGAGGGAAAGGACCTTGCCTTAGCCCTCTTCATTTCCCCAGTACCAAATACAGAGACTAGCACATGCAACGATGAGGATGCTGCATAAGGCCTCACATCCCACTTAGAGCTGGAAGGAGCAAAAGGGGTGGCAAGGAAAGGTTAAAGAAGAAAGTGAAGGGGAGAGAATATGGAAATCCATAGGGAGAACAAGGGATAAATGAGAGAAGAGGGACAGCGTTACTATGAAGCATGATATAAAGAGCTTACCCAAAAGAGATGGGGTTAATTAAACAAACTCAACATTTCTTCAACATCTAGTATGTATAGATAACAGTATGTTAGATACTGTAAGGACATAAAATTAAATAAAACACTTGTCCATATGATTTGCTGGGGAAAATATGACAAAGGCACACAAACAGACAGACAACATTGATACATACAAATATAAATTTCTTAAAGTCCTTAAAGTTCAGTATCATTCTCAACTTCAAGATTTTTAATATGAAACCCCTCAACAGTTAATAAGATATTGTCTTAAGAAATATTAGATTTGGTAACTGACTTGCCTAGCTGAGAGCTCAGCAAAGCTTAACAAGGCTAGACTAGAAACAACTTTCTTAGAAAATGGACTAAGGCAAATTGACATGCAATTGTGAATTTTAATACCATTCAAGAATATTTCTCATTTTAATGTGTCCTAAATTGTATATTACAAGCTTTCTTGAAGATGATACAGTTCTTCAGTGCTGAAAATGGAGGAAAGGATTCATGGAGACTTTAAAAGGAGAGGATGGGAAAAAAAGTGAATGAAAAATAGACACAGAAGAGTTTCAGAGAAGGAATAATAAGACTACATTAGAGAAAATAAGAGTTAAAAAGATATTCCTATTCAGGAAACTAATTTCTAAAACTGTACATGTGAATTGTCTATTTAAATGATGATGTTTGAATTATCTGTTTAAACATGTTTATCTGATGGTTGTAATGTAAAATGAGGTTTTAATAAGTAGGAGGTGCTTTAAAATTTTATTATAGGCACTTAGCGAAAGGTAATTGAATGGATTCTAGAAAAAAGGTATTAGAAAATGAAAATGGTAAGGTCATTATGTGAATAAGAGATAAGATATATTCTGGGTGAAATGGTTGATGTCTTTTTACTGGTTCCTAAGACAAGGTGTAATAATGTCCCAAGACATTACCTAGCAGTTCAACTTAATTTTTCTATTTTATGACAGTGTGATACTGGGATGACTTAGACATTTAGTTTTTAATTTAATTTAGTTAATCAAACTTTGAGTCACTACTAAGTTGTTAGTCTCAGAGACCTGCCGTGACCATTGAGCTCAACAGTGATTGGCTGAGCACCAAATGAGCTCATCAGTTGAGCATTGTGACCTAGGGTGTTGAGGAGAGTATAAAAGGCAGGCGCACAAGCCTGCCACACTGGCTCTTTTAGGTAATCTCTGAACATGTAGTTGGCAGGATATAAGTAAGACAGGTAAGTAGAGAAGAAAGCAATTACCAGGTATCCTAGTAATTGACTAAGGGTCTGAGTTAATGTGAGTGGTCAGACTATTACTGTGGGGTGGGGGTGAGGGGTAGGAGGAAGTGGGGATTGAAGGAGGAGGTGGGGGTGGGGGAGTGGGTGGTTTGTGGTGGAGAATGGAGGGAGGATGGTCTCTTTGAGTTGGGGTTGTGCTAAACCTTAAGTACTTAAGTAGGGGGTAGAAATTTTGAGTGGGAAGGGAATAGGGAACATCTTGTTTATTGGGGAGATAATCATACTGGTCTATTGTGGAACAGAAAATTCACATTGGAAGAGCTGTAAGAAGTAACTTGATATCACCTTTGCTGGGGGAAGCATAGTTTAAATGCCAGAGAAAAGCATTTAAACCTAATCTTGAAGGTTACAGGAAGTTAATAGGGAGGGGACACAAATCCCTACTAAATATTGAATGCAATACAAGCAGCAGCAATACATAAGAAAAGCATTTTCCTTTTTTCCTACATTTTCAGTATCAAACGTGTTTTTGCAGTCAGCAAGAGGGAAAAATTAAAGTTGAACCAGAGAAAGTATTGAACTCTCTATCTTGCCACTGTGGGATGAGCAGGGTAACTTCCTAACTGATTGGGCTATTGGAGTGAAGGTAAAAGTAAAACTCAAAAAACATCAAGAACAATGCAGAATTGGGGAAATGATCAAAGTTCTTGTGCTTCAGGGGCTCCAAAGAGCCCTTGTTCACGGTCAAATGTCTGAGTACAGCAATCTTTGGTAGGGTTATTCCCAGCAGAGACAGCTGTTTGTACAATGGCAACCATGTCTCATCACAGAGTGGCCCCATTTCTCATGAGGGAAACAGAAATTAGCAGGGCTTAGTCCTAGGCAAGTTACTTAGCCTCTCTGAACCTGTTTCCTTATCTGCAAAATGCTGCCAGTAGTACTCTTGACCTCACAATAAAGGCTTTTGTGATGTATTCATAAGGTGATATGTGTTGAGTGCATAACAACGGTGGTTAGCAACAATGGTTGCTACATAGTCATTGCTCAATATCACAGTATTATTAATACTTTAAAGAATAAATTTATCTTATGACCTAGAGAATTACTTTTTACATTGCCTCAGATGGAATTAGATGCCCCTTCGGTCGGGGTTTGGCTCTAGATCCAGGCCTAAATTTGAACTAAATTGAATTTCTGGCTTTGGTGGTGTGGCAGGGGCGAAGTGGGATATAGCAGAGTAGGAGGCAGGGGTGCAAGGTGTTACTGCCATAGGAATATTAAATTCCATGTCAGCCTTTAGTTTAATTTGGCACCGACTGTTACTCGAACAAAGCAGCGTTGTGAGTAGCAGAGGAAGGGAGAGGAGGAAAATCAACACATTCTTGGAAATAAGATGTGGCTTTTGCTTTGACTATTTTGTTTTTTTCATCAGCCACAGAAATATTTCTTGGCTCTGGGGCTCACAACGAAAATCCCGTCCAGGACATGGTATAAACCTAAGTTTCAGAGGAAACTTCCATTTAAGATGTCAAGGAGTTAGCAAGACTTCACTTCATACTTGTTTGTTTTAATAGGAGAACCCCTTAGATAGTGTTATCTAGCCTCAGGAAAAAGCTTTGTATATATTTAGAGCACCTCCCACCCCACGCCGCGCCCCAAGCCTCATTTCCTGTAGCTATAGCATTCGTGGTGCTAGAAATGTTGATGTATGCTATATTTCCTGATGAACTCGCCTCAGTGTTAATAGGCGTATAAATGTGTCTTTGACCCATTCTCTCCATGTATTAATGTGTTAGGTTTTTCTAATTTTAGGATAAAATTCTAGTACAAAGCCTGGTAGTGCAGTAATTCTTTCTCCAACAGTTTTCTTGGACCTCAGACATTTGGCGTGATGCTAAAAGGAGCTGGTCCTAGGTCATTAGTCGAAGCACAAGGAAGCTCTGTGTGACCATGTCAATGGAACATTTCTGTTTTATGTTTCTGTAGTATATGTTTAAAGCAAGATTTCAAGCAAACACGTTTGGGCATCCACCTCTCCTTTGCTAATGCAAGACTTTTTGCCATAGCAATACTACTGAATGCCCATTTGTGATGTTAAGCTTGTGTCAGTGATGATGTAATGGGTTGGCTAGGCAATTGATATGGTCTCCTAATCCCATCCCTTTAGAAATAACACACACTTACTAGACACTCAGTCTCTGCCTTGAAAGAGCTTGCTTACACTTTAGTTGAGAAACCAGACCTTAATACATAACTCTGCTGTAATCATATAGACCTGCCTGTTCAGGATACATAACATGGGAACAATGAGCTACCTATATACATGATTTAAAAGCAAAAATAATACTATAGTTCCATACTTTAAATGCCATCTACAATTAACTAGGAATGTCCAATTACCATCTTTCCTTGAGAATTAACTTGTTTTTGGTTGAATTTCACTTTTCTGTGTTTCACCATATGGGTAAAGGAGCATGCAAATCTAAATCTATAGTATTGTTGGTGTTAGGTATCAACTCACATTTCCTACAGGAAAACAAAAACTATTTTTTCTCATACGGATATATTTTTATGGAGGGAGCAAGAAGACTCAGACAAAGTTTCACAAAGTGTGTATTTTCCACTAAATGGAAAATTGAGTTGACACCCAACAAGTGATTATTCCCCACAATCCATTCATTCTTATGCTCCCTCCCCACCACATAAAACAATGTTTATTGAAAAGCACAAAATAAATAAACAATGTTTATTGAAAAGCACAAAATAAGAGAAAAAAAATCAGCCAATTTTTCCACTCAGGTAAATTTCACCTTTCCTTTCAGTTTTTGTCTCAAAATTGTGGACTGTACGTATTGCTTTGCAACCGCTTTGTTTCTCTTTGGAAATATATTTTTGTGGGTATTTTGCCAGGTAATAAAATGCTCTTAGATCACTTTTAACGTCTTTTTATTCCTTTACTTCCCTCTAGGGTACCAGGGGTCGGCGAGGCCGAATCTCAGCGCTCCAGGCGCTGCTGGTGATAGAAACAGTAAGATGAAGTTATAAGGATGGGGGAGGGGCAGGGCCAGGGAAAGACTTAGTAAAAAAGTAAGCAAGCTCCACTGAAAGATGTAAGAAATTCCCCACACTGGAACCTTTGTACGTATATAGTTTTCAGCAGGGGGCGCTCGGAAATTGTCATCACTTTCCGGACAGCCTCCCGGACTTCACCCTCTAGAAAATTGAACAGTGTTTCCGGCTCTTCCCAGTTGTGGACGCTCGTAAGTTTTCGGCAGTTTCCGGAGAAACTCGAGGACTCCGCACCTCGCTTGCTCAGTTCTGATCGCCCAGAGCAGCGGGGCAGGGTCCTGGGCTAGTCATGGCGTCCCCATCTCGGAGACTGCAGACTAAACCAGTCATTACTTGTTTCAAGAGCGTTCTCCTGATCTACACTTTCATCTTCTGGGTGAGAGACGGAGGCGCCGGGGAACGGAAGGGGATCCTGGGCTTGGGTGGGGGGTGTGACACTGAGCGGAGGGAGCTCGGATCAGGCGTGGGAGAGGGAAGCGTGCGGGGCGGATGGCGGGTGGTTTGGGCTGCAGTTGCTGCGGGGACCCGGGTGCTGTCGACGAGTTGCTGGGGCCCCAGCTCGAACTTGGGCATCTTGCCCGCGCCACGGTCTGGGTGTGGGACGACGTCGGCGGATAGGCTGAGCTGGGACCCAGGCTTGCCTAGCGTTCAAATTCGATTGGAGGTGGGGGTGGGGCGAAAGAGGGACTTAACTCCCCAGAGTACTCAGAGGGTGTCCCCAGACCGTTGTAGAGGTAAGGCTGGCCCGGCCACTCTGAGGACTCGCTTGCATAATAGTCTCTTTCTTTTCACTGCTTCATAAGCGGGGAGTATTTCTCAGGTAAGTATGGTAATGGTTCCTCTCCAGCCAATCTATCCTTGGGCTTGCTTTTGTGTACCATTCTTTGGGCTCATCTCTGAACTGCGGGGTGGGGGTAGGGGTGGGGGTGGGGAGGGAAGTTTCTGGAACTTATAGAAACTTTTTTTTTTCCTCCAGGAAGGTTTTCTTCTTAAGGCGGGAGCCGCACAGTTAAGGAAGTTTTGACCCCTAGGGCAAATATGCCATGGGCTTGTCTTTACACGAAAAAACAGATAAAGTTTAAGAATTTTGTTAAGATTCCTTCTCTAGCTGACCCTGCTTTCACCCTGGCTACCTGGGCTGCCTAGTGATCCAGCGTGTTGATTTATAAAGACCTGTCCTTGCATGCAGATCCCCTTTCTACCTACCACTATGCCGCCCCCACCCCTTGTCTGCCATATCCCAGCCACAGATCTGTCGCCACAAACTGCTAAATCAGTTGTCACACCTATTGTTTCTTTTTTTTTTAATTTATTGGGGTGACAATTGTTAGTAAAATTACATAGATTTCATGTGTACAATTCTGTATTACATCATCTATAAATCCCATTGTGTGTTCACCACCCAGAGTCAGTTCTCCTTCCATCACCATATATTTGATCCCCCTTACCCTCATCTCCCACCCCCACCCCCCTTACCCTCTGGTAACCACGAAACTATTGTCTGTGTCTATGAGTTTTTGTTTCTCATTTGTTTGTCTTGTTCTATTGTTGTTTTTGGTTTATATACCACATATCAGTGAAATCACATGGTTCTCTGCTTTCTCTGTCTGACTTATTTCCCTTAGCATTATACTCTCAAGATCCATCCATGTTGTCACAAATGTTCCTATATCATCTTTTCTTACCGCCGAATAGTATTCCATTGTGTATATATACCACAACTTCTTTATCCATTCGTCTATCAAAGGACATTTTGGTTGCTTCCATGTCTTGGCCACCGTAAACAAAGCTGCAATGAACATTGGAGCACACGTGTCTTTATGTATAAATGTTTTCGGATTTTTTGGGTAGATACCCAGGAGAGGGATTGCTGGGTCATATGGTAATTCTATTCGTAGTTTTTTGAGAAACCTCCACACTGTCTTCCATAACAGCTGCACCAGTCTGCATTCCCACCCACAGTGTATGAGGGTTCCTTTTTCTCCACAGCCTCTCCAACACTTGTTACTATTTGTCTTGTTGATGATAGCCATTCTGACTGGGGTGAGGTGATATCTCATTGTGGTTTTGATTTGCATTTCTCTGATGATTAGTGATGTTGAGCATCTTTCCATATGTCTGTTTCCCATTTGTATGTCCTCTTTGGAGAAATGTCTCTTCAGGTCCTCTGCCAGTTTTTCAATTGGGTTGTTTGGTTTATTTGTTGTTGAGTTGCATGAGTTCCTTGTATATTTTGGATATTAGCCCCTTATCAGAGGCACTGTTTGCAAAACCTTCTCCCATTCAGTTGGTTGCCTCTTTGTTTTGTTGATGATTTCTTTTGCTGTGCAGAAACTTTTAAGTTTCATATGGTCCCATTCGTTTATTTTAGCTTTTACTTCCATTGCCTTTGGAGTCAAATTCATAAAATGTTCTTTGAACCCAAGGTCCACAAGGTTAGTACCTATGTTTTTTTCTATGTAGTTTATTGTGTCAGGTCTTAGGCTTAAGTCTGATCCATTTTGAATTAATTTTGGTACATGGTGACAGATAGCAGTCCAGTTTCATTCTTTTGCACGTGGCCATCCAATTCTACAAGCACCATTTATTGAAGAGGCTGTCTTTCCTCCATTGCATGTTTTCAGCTTCTTTGTCAAAAATTATCTGTCCATATTTCTGTGGTTTAATTGCTGGATTCTCAATTCTATTCCATTGGTCTATGTGTCTGTTTTTCTGCCAATACCATGCTGTTTTGATTATTGTAGCCCTGTAGTACAAGCTAAAGTCAGGGATTTACGTCCAGTATTGTTCTTTTATCTTAAGATTGCTTTGGCTATTCGAGGTCTTTTGTGGTTTCAAACAAATCTGATGATTTTTTGTTCTATTTCTTTAAAAAATGCCACTGGGATTTTGATGGGGATTGCATTAAATCTGTATATTGCTTTGGGTAATATGGCCATTTTAACTATGCTGATTCTTCCAATCCATGAGCACGGAATGTCTTTGTGTTTTTTTGTGTCTTCAATTTCTTTCAAAAATGACTTATAGTTTTCAGCATATAGGTCCTTCACATCCTTGGTTAAGTTTATTCCTAGGTATTTTATTCTTTTTGCTGCAATAGCAAAAGGAATTGTTTTTTGTATTTCTTTTTCTGTGATTTCATTCTTGGTATATAGGAATGCAATGGACTTCTGTACGTTGATTTTGTAGCCAGCAACTTTACTGTATTCATTGATTGTTTCTAATAGCTTTTTGGTGGAGTCTTTAGGGTTTTCTATATATAGCATCATGTCATCTGCAAAAAGTGGCAATTTGACTTCTTCATTCCCAATTTGGGTGCCTTTTATTTCTTTCTCTTGCCTGATTGCTCTGGC
This sequence comes from Rhinolophus sinicus, assembly GCF_057876585.1. Taxonomy (NCBI): domain Eukaryota; kingdom Metazoa; phylum Chordata; class Mammalia; order Chiroptera; family Rhinolophidae; genus Rhinolophus; species Rhinolophus sinicus. The sequence goes on along the minus strand of NC_142518.1, from coordinate 66,615,442 downwards.
AAGGACTTCCAAAACTATGTTGAAAAGCAGAGGTGATAGGGGGCAGCCCAGTCGCGTTCCTGAACATAGAGCAAAGGGCTTCAGTTCTTCACTGTTAATAATGAGATTAGCTGAAGGCTTGTCATATATGCCCTTTATTATGTTAAGGTATTTTCCTTCTATACCCATTTTATTAAGTGTTTTAATCATAAATGGATGTTGTATCTTGTCAAATGCTTTTTCTGCATCAATTGATATAATCATATGATTTTTGTCCTTTATTTTGTTTATGTGATTTATCACATTGATGGATTTGCATTTGTTGAACCATCCTTGTGCCCCGGGGATGAACCCCACTTGGTCGTGATGAATAGTCTTTTTAATGCATTGCTCATTGCTGTATTTGATTTCCTAGAATTTTGTTTAGGATTTTTGCATCTGTATTCATCAGAGATATTGGTCTGTATTTTTCTTTTTTCTGCTGTCCTTACCAGGTTTTGGTGTCAGGGTAATGTTTGCCTCATAAAATGAGTTAGGGAGTGCTGTCTCTTCAATTTTTTGGCAGAGTTTGAGCAGAATTGGTATTAGATCCTCTTTGAAGGTCTGGTAGCATTCACTAGTGAAGCCATGTGGTCCCGGACTTTTCCTTTTGGGAAGGTTTTGGATGACTGATTCAATTTTGTGACTTTTGATCGATCTGTTTAGATTTTCCAGTTCTTCATGGTTCAGCCTTGGAAGGCTATATGTTTCTAAGAACTTGTCCATTTCTCCTAGGTTATTGAATTTGGTGGCATGTAGTCCTTCATAGTATTCTTGGATGATCCATTGTATTTCTGTGGCATCCGTGATAACTTCCCTTTTTCATTTCTGATTTTGTTAATTAGTGTCTTCTCTCTTTTTATCTTAGTGAGTCTAGCCAAGGGTTTGTCAATTTGTTAATCTTTTCAAAGAACCAGCTCTTTTTCACAATTTTTTCTATTGTCTTTTTGTTCTCTATTTCATTCAGTTCTGCTCTGATTTTTGTTATTTCCTTTCTTCTGCTGACCTTGGGTTTCACTTGTTCTTCTTTTTCTAGTTATTTAAGGTGTAACATGAGGTTATTTATTTGGAATTTTTCTTTTTTCTTGAGATAGGCCTGTAATGATACAAATTTCCCCCTTAAAACTGCTTTCGCTGCATTCCAAAAATTTTTTAGGATGTAATTTCATTGTCATTTGTTTCTATGTGTCTTTTGATCTCTCCTTCTTTGATGCAATCATTCTTTAAAAGTATGTTGTTTAATCTCCATGTATATGTGTTTTTTCCTGCTTTCTTTTTGCAGTTGATATCCAATTTCAAAGCCTTGTGATCAGAGAATATGCTTGGTATGATTTCAATCTTCTTAGATTTGCTGAGGCTGATTTTATGTCCCAATATATGGTCTATCCTTGAGAATGTTCCATGTACACTAGAAAAAAATGTATAGTCTGATGTTTTAGGATGAAGTGCTCTATAAATGTCAATTATGTCCATTTCATCTAATGTGTCATTTAGAGCTGATACTTCTTTATTTACTTTCTGTTTGGATGATCTATCCATAGCTGTCAATGATTTATTTAAGTCCCCTAGTATAATTGTGTTTTGGTCAATTTCTCCCTTTAGTTATATTAGTAGCTGCTTGGTATATTTTGGTGCTCCCTGATTGGGGGCATAAATATTGATAACTATTATGTCTTCTTGTTGTATAGTCCCCTTTATGAAATGTCCATCTTTGTCTCTTGTTATCTTTTTCACCCTGAAGTCTGTTTCATCTGATATCATTATGGCTACACCTGATTTTCTCTGGGTACCATTTGCTTGGAGTGTGAATTTCCACCCTTTCACTTTGAGTCTATGCTTGTCCTTGTAGCTGAGATGTGTCTCTTGGAGACAACATATGGTGGGTTCAGTTTTTTGATCCAGTCTGCTACTCTGTGCCTTTTTATTGGTGAGTTCAGTCCAATTACAGTTAGGGTGATTATTGATATGTGAGGATTTCCTGTCATTCTATCTTTAGTTTTCTGGTAAGGCTGTGTCTCCATTGTTTCTTTGCCTTTTTGTTGTTGTCTGTTATTTCTGTGTGGTGGTATTCTATGGTGTTTCCCTCTGTTTCTTCTTTTATTACAGTATATATTTCAGTTCTGGATTGTTTTTGAGTGGTTACCCTTAAGAGTATGTAAAAGAAAGTTTCATATTTAGAGTATTCCATTTTCTTCACACGCTTACTTTCTCCATTCCCATATTCCAGTTCAGGCCTTTACTCTCCCCCTTTTTACGTTTTGGTTGCCACAAATTGTCCCTGTTGATGATGGTCAAATAGCCTCCTTTAGTATTTCTTGTAGTGCAAGTCGTGTATTAGAAAATTCCCTCAGCTTCTGTGTGTCTGGAAAGGTCTTTATTCCTCCTTCATATCTAAAGGATATCTTTGCTGGATATATTATTCTTGGCTCATAATTTCTGTCTTTCAATAGTTTGAATATTTGGTTCCACTCCCTCCTGGCTTGTAGAGTTTCTGCTGAAAAATCTGATGATAATCTAATGGGCTTTCCTTTAGGTTCATGTTTTGTTTTCCTTGGCTGCCTTGAGGATTCTTTCTTTGTCATTGATTTTAGACAGCTTCAATATAATGTGCCTTGGAGATGGCCTGTTGGGATTGATGTAGTTAGGTGTTCTATTTGCTTCTTGGTTTTGAGGATCCAGTTATGTCCACAAGTTTGGGAAGTTCTCATCGACAATTTGTTTGAATATATTCTCTGTTCCCTTCTCTCTTTCTTCTCCTTCTGGTATGCCCATTATTCTTATATTGCTCTTTCTGATGGAGTCAGAAAGTTCTTGTAGAGTTCTTTCATTTAAGTCTCAAGTCTCTTTCTTCTTCCATCTGTGTAATTTCCATGTGTCTATCTTCGATGTCACTGATTCTTTCCTCCATCTAGTCAACTCTACTACCTAAGCTGGCTATTTCATTCGTAATTTCTTCTATTGAGTTCTTAATCTCCAGAAATTCTATTTGGATCTTTTTTAAAATTTCAATCTCTTTCGTAAAATGCTCATGTTGTTCTTTGATTGTTTTTCTGAGTTTATTAAACTGCCTTTCTGTTTTCTTGCATCCCCTGCTGGTGCGATTCACCCACCTTTAAGTGAATTCAGTAGTGGGCCTCTTCGTCTTGCCTGTCTGCTGTGCAGGGAGTCCTTTGAGGAGTTATTGTTGTTCGATGAGTTGTAAATTCCAGGGGAGCTTTACAGAGGCTCACCTCATGCCGCCATTTTGATTACCGGCCATTTACTTTTACACACCTATTGTTTCTTAAATGCCTAGTGGTTTGTGGTTTCAAGATGCTGCTGTATACAATGTATAACTTTCTATTCTCTGATTTCCCATATAGATCACTGGTGTTATCCTTCTTGTGGTTGGCATTTGGGGCAAGGTGAGCTTGGAGAATTATTTTTCCCTCTTAAATGAGAAGGCCACCAATGTCCCCTTTGTGCTCATCGGTACTGGCACTGTCATCATCATTTTGGGCACTTTCGGCTGTTTTGCTACCTGCCGGGCTTCCGCATGGATGCTAAAACTGGTGAGTTTTTATTTTACTTAGAACTGATTCTTGGTTTTTGAAAAGTCTTGCACACTTGTTTTCTTGGAACTGGCCAAAGCCTTTTAAGATTTTTCTTGTTAATTATGAAAACTTACCAACTGACAGTTCAGCTGCGAATTCCCACTTTTGTTGTGTTTTCCCTGCCCTTTTCAATAAAAACATGCTGAGCTGATTGAGCAGACCTTTTTTGTTTTTCCCCTTTGACTCCCTTTGCGGCTGTGATGTATCTTGTTAATACTGACTTGGACTTTCTTTTTATCCTGCAGTATGCAATGTTTCTGACTCTCATTTTTTTGGTTGAACTGGTCGCTGCCATCGTAGGGTTTGTTTTCAGACATGAGGTAAGCTTGAGTTTGGGAGATAAAAATGGATTAATTTAAGTAACAGAGTTAAAGACAACTTTTACTAGTTCAAAAATCGCAACTGTGTTTAATGCTTTACTTTGCAACCTATAGCTGACAATATGGCTTTTTTTGTAAAATTTCTAGCCCACTTTTAATATAAAGGAAAATTTAGAAAATTGTAAAGACTAACAATCACCAGAATAAAATTAAAGGTACCCATAATTACATGTATTTCCAGTCATTTTTTGTGCATAAGTAGCTATTAAAGTGGAGATGGTACAATTTATAACTTTGATAGGAAACTATTTAAAGCACAAAATTGATATGTTCTCCACTTATGACACACATTTAGAAAAGATTGAATATACTTAATGCAAATAATCAAAACCTTAATATTGAATTAGAAATAAGGGTTCCACTCTGTTAAGCCTGAGGTTAGAAAATGATTCAGTGAGTTTAGTGAAGGCTCATCAATGAGAGTGTTTTACAAAGCGGTAATATAATCTCCCAAAGTAAGGTTTTGTAGCTTAAAAATTTCATATGCATCAAATTTGTACTGTTTATAGTGGATAAAGATTGGGGTTGGGGGGCTACAGCTGCTACTTGAATAAATACATGCTCCTATAATACTTTGAACTTGTAGTGGTTATCTTTTTTTGCCTAGTAGTCCCCTCAGCTAAACTATATCCCTTAAAGGACAGGATTGGACCACAGAAGTTAATTACCATGCATATTGCTGCTGTCAAAAATATAACATTGGTCAGATGTAGGAATTTCTCATTTGACCTAGAAACTAAAAGAACTTTCTAGAATCTTTGTTTACTAGCTTTGTGTCTCTTTGTTGTAGATTAAGAACAGCTTTAAGAATAATTATGAGAAGGCTTTAAAGCAGTATAACACTACGGGAGATTATAGAAGTGATGCAGTAGACAAGATTCAAAATACGGTAAGTGGTCGTAGGTGGTGGCTTCTTAAGAGGGAACACATTCCCCACCCCTCAGGGAAGAGGATAAGGCACTGGCTGCTAGGTGCTCTCCACTTATATTATATTCTTATCATAATCTTAGATTAGGAGAAAATGGAGCTATGTCCCTGGAAAGAAGTGTGGGATGATACTAAGTGACATATCTCCATTTTCTCCTAATCATTTTCCTCACATGTGTACCTCTTCTCTTCACTCCCCACTGGTATCATGGACCAAGTACTGTTAGCAGCTAGGATAGCAGGAAAGTAAGGCCAGTCCAAAAATGTTAGAAACATTTGTTATTAGAAACAGGTGCTAATCTTTTGAACTATAATGCCAGTTGAGGATAGCCACACAAAAATATCATTGAGTATATATAATTAATGTTGTTTTGAACACAAATTGCAATCTAAGATGATAGGTTAAATATTTGACACAAAGTTGTAATATGAAGTATCAATGTTTTTGTTGGATTTTTTCAGTTGCATTGTTGTGGTGTCACCGACTTTAAGGATTGGAAGGATACTAATTACTACTCAGAAAAAGGATTTCCAAAAAGCTGCTGTAAAATTGAAGATTGTTCTCCTCAGAGAGATGCAGATAAAGTAAACAATGAAGTAAGGAGCCTTTTAATTTTTTTTTCGAAAATATTAACTGAATATAGAGTTGACTCAATTTTTAATTTTTACTCACAATACACATAATCTGAAATAGGGCAGGTATTGTTCCCATTGAAAAAATGAGGAAACTGAAACTCAGAAAATTTGTAACTTCAACTCACACAACTAGTAAGAAACACTTTTAAATGCATAATCCAAAAGGTGGGACTTCTGTTCCTCAAACTTCTGTCAAAAACACTGTGCTTGAAAGGAGACTGGACCTGTTATATGAAAGAGTAAGTTTTAATAAAATGCCAAAGGCTGGGGTAGCTAAAGCTCATCTTTCTGCAGAGATATATGATCAAAGCGTTTATTATTGCTTGTACTGTACTTAATGTGTTTTTTTTTCTCTCCCATGAGGGTTGTTTTATAAAGGTGATGACCATTATAGAATCAGAAATGGGAGTTGTTGCCGGAATTTCCTTTGGAGTTGCTTGCTTCCAGGTAAGTCCCTGTGGTTAGGAAATGTTTCATCACATATGTAGTCACATATGTAGACATCATGACATCTTGGATCTTATGTTTTCCCACAACTGCAGAGTTTTCTAAGATTTTATTCCCATTTTACCTCTTCTTTTTGCCATGGCCAGTCATGCCTTGAAACTACAGAAAGCAAGGCTTAGAATTAAATTCTAGCAGTACATATCTTTTGAAAGCAGTTAACTGTGGAAAGACCTGGTGCTCTCTTAGTTGTGGCAATTTTCCAGCACCATAGTTAATTAAATAAATCATGAGATAGATGGGAACCTTTCTTTGCTCTGCAATCAGTCAAGATTCTCAAACATTATTAGTATCTTTCTTTCCTGGGCTACAACTGCCTAATGAGTTGCATATAAGTCCCAACCTATTAAAATTTAGATCATACAACCCAATATTCAATATGTGCCTGTTATTTTGCGTGGATATTATGTTGTGGGTCAAATTGTATTTCCTGAGTTTTGCTACTTCTCACTGTAGCATGAAAAGTCTGTATTGTGGCTCTAAATCTCTGCCCCTCACAGATGGAGATTTTACTTGATGACATCCTTATTCTAAGCTATACCCTGTTTGTTCTGGTAACTGAAAAGAAGAGTAAGAAAGGCTTTCCCCAAACTGTGACATTTAGAATTTTCCTTGAGTGATTTTTGCCAGTGATACTTGTGAAATTCCTAGTCGCGGTAGTAGTAAAACTTCACTTATATTCTTTGAATGTGACATAGATGCTGCAGAGTATCAAAGAAAACTGTCTAGAAAAACTTCAGGAAGGAAATTATTAGTGAATTAGAAGTGAAAGGAGACAGTATCTATATCCTGAGTTCTTTAAACTCTTTAGTGTGTGTGTTTAATTTTGCTCGCATTTTATTTCCAGCTGATCGGAATCTTTCTCGCCTACTGCCTCTCTCGTGCCATAACAAATAACCAGTATGAGATAGTGTAACCAGCATAACACGGTCTTCCTCCTTTCCAACTTTAAGGTACGTTCATTTTGGTCCTCAGACCTGTCAGTCTTGGTGTTTGCTTTAGCTTATGCATGTGATGGATGGGCAGAGTTTGCCAAGAAGGTCTTGTCCAGTAGTGCCTTCAAATCTTGTTGGTACTGTTAGCCCCACATACACAGCTCAAGTCTCTACATACAAGGCATGGCCCAAAAGTACAGAAGAACCTCTCTGGGTTTACCAACACATCAGCCTAAAGATCCTAAGTGGTCCCCTTTCTAACAATTTTGGACCTAGAATGAAGAGAAATGAGGTTCCCTGGCAGGTATACTCTGCTCTTGACCAATAGTGGAATTTCCCCTAGTCTTTGACCTAGTTCTCATTTATCACAGTCCTCTGGTGGACTGTGTATCGTTAGCGCCATAAACTCATCTAACCTAACCAGGAACCAGATTTAGGGGAAATGTGTGTTTCAATAACTTCAGCATTTGAATGGTAAAATGTAAGAAGTGTTGCTGGCTGAATTAATCACCCTTCACATTTTAATTGAGCCACCGCTTGGGGACACATGAAGGTCTTCATTGGCAGAATATATTAGAATGTGTGCAAGTGGATACAGATACAAAATTTGGGTTACAAGTAAATTAATTTTTTTTCTTTAATTTTAGGACATTTACATCCTCCCTCCCCCATGAAGTACCAGATCGCTTGGATGGAATACTGCCTGACATTACCCACGAATAGACTGAAAAACTACACCAATAGTCTGATTCAATCTAAACCTTTGTTCAATATACATTCACCTTTTGTCCCATTCATCGAAGATCATTGAAACCCCTTACCACTCTGAAACACTGGAAGAGCTAGTAAATTGTAAATGAAATGATGCTGTGTTCCTCTTGTCTTTTGTTTTTCTCATTGTGGGGCTTTTGAAAGGCACTGTAGATTTTCTATTTTGATGTAGTATTATAAAATGGGAAATCGACCCCTCCGAACTGGCCCCTTCCCAGCCAAGGTTATCTGGTTTGACTATATCATTTACATGAAGAAGTTAAAATGTTTTCATTAGTCTCTCTCTGTTCTGCTGATAGGCAAAGAGTGACATTGTGTAATTTAATTCCAGCTAGGAGTTGGATGGCACCCGACATTAGAGTTGCCAAGTGGTAGTAACAGTCTCTGACCTATGGCACCCAAGGCTAAAAGTCACTACCAATATTCTGTGACACATCAGGTAGCAGCAGCACACTTAACACTTTACGTTTCTTTGCCACCAAATTAAGGTGTTTAACTTGATGTTTATATTTTCTCTATTATTTGAAAGGTTTAATTATTAATGCTCATTGTCGGAATTATTTTTCTGAAAAATTTAATGCAACTCATCTTTATTAGCTTTAGCTGGTGGTATTTCCTTACAAGGTTGATATGACTTAATTGTCAGTACTGTGGTCAGCTTTAATAATCTTAGTTTTGTTTGGTGTCTTTGATTAACAAATACAAGTCTTTTGCAAAATAAATATTGTTTTCTTCTTAAATAGTTGTGTTTAAATTTACTTTTAGAAAATATGCTGGGATGATGTCATCCACCAAAAAAGCTAAGCCCCACATTTCCACTTGGAGTATAGTTTTAGATATGAAATGTAAAACTGAGGTATTAACTCTGTCATTTACAAAAAATTAATACTGATTTAGGGTCAAGATGGCAGAGTAGGTAACTGTTGTGCTTGCTGCCTTTCATGACCACATCAAAATTACAACTAAACTACAGAACAACCATCAATGAGAATTGCCTGAAGTCTAGCTGAACAAGAGCCGTACAAGTAAAGACATACAGAAGAAGCCACCTCAACACTGGTGGGAGGGGTGGAGATTCAGAAAAGGCCAGTCCCACACCCGTGTGTGACCATTAAATATCAGAAAAGATAGCTCAGCTACAGAGGCCCCCACTGAGGAGCGAGGAGGCCCAACCCCACACCAGGCTTCTTAGCCCAGGGTTTCACTGCTGCGGAGGGAAGTCCCCATAACTTCTGGCTGTGAAAACCAGGGGAGATTGTGACTGAGTGAGTCAAAGGGAGATTGCAGTCCCAGGCATTACTCTTAAAGGGCCCATGCATGGATTTACTCGCTGATGGACTCACTCTGAGCTCTAGCACAGGGGCAGCAGTTGAAAAGGCGCCAGGGACATACAAAGAGGAACTGAGTTGTCCGGAGGGGCAGCTTTCTCCAGGAGGGAGGAGCTGGTGGAAGCCCTTGTTTCTTCATGGAGGCCTCCCGCCTCCCGGAGTACGTACACTGGCAACAGCCATAGCTGAGTCTCCATCAGCCTGGTTAACACCATTCATTTGCCCCGCCCTGGTAATTTGCATCATTAGGGTATCAGAAGGATAAGAGTGAGAACAAGGAATGGAAAACCTAATTGAAGAAATAATGATAGAGAACTTCCCTGACGTGGCGAAAGAAATAGACATATAAGCCTTGGAAGTGCAGAGAGTCCCAAACAAGATGAACCCAAACAGGCCCACACCAAGACACATCATAATTAAAGTGCCAAATGTTAAGACAAAGGAAGATTCTTAAAAGCAGCAAGAGAAGGACAGCTAGTAATTTATAAGGGAGCTCCCATGAGATTGTCAGCTGATTTCTCAACACAAACTTTATAGGCCAGAATGGATTGGCACAAAATATTCAACATAACAAAAAGTGAGGGACTACAGGCAAGATTACCCAACACAGCTGTCATTTAGAATCGAATGACAGATAAAGAACTTCCTAGACAAGAAAAAGCTAAAGGAGTTCATCACCACCAAATCAGTATTACAAGGAATGTTAGAAGGACTTCCTTGAGAGGAAAAAAAATGTCAAAAACATGAACAATAGAAGGAGGTCATCACAATGGAGACGTGAAGTGAGCCTCTGCAAATCTCCCCTGGAATTTAGAACTCATTGAACAACAATAACTCCACAAGGAACTCCCTGCACAGCAGACAGGCAAGACGAAGAGGCCCACTACTGCATTCACCTAAAGGTGGGCGAATCGCACTAGTGGGGGAGGAGGGAAGGGAGAAGTATGGAGACGGAACCACGTGGGTGCAGGACGCAGACCTAGCTCAGTGCTCTGAGCTCACTGCATCCCGGAACTACCGCAGCTGCGGGAGAGGGATGAACTCGGACTGCTAGGGCTCCGCTTACGGCCCACAGGGCTGAGGGGGCAAAATATAACATGGCTGAACCCAACACTCACAGCAGACACCTCAGAGAAAAGACTGAGGGAAGAAGGCTGAAAACCGTGGTTTAAGCCCTCACTGCTGAGCAGAGAACGGAAGCCTTAGGCACTGAGACTATCAGCCCCCTCCCTACCCTCACAGAGCTCGCCCCACCCCCACCTGCCCAGTGCTAGAAGCAGAACAGTAGCAGTGTCAGATCAAAAGAACAGAATATTTGCTGTTCTGAGAACTATGGACCACAGACACAGATTCGGAGCCCAACTAGTTCCGGCAAAGGGGAGGGAGCTATGGAAGCAGGACCGGCTGTGGTGGTGGTCGCCGCCATTGCTCTGGGCCACCTCTCACAACTCACACTGCCCCTGGCCCTACCTATCTGGGCGGATCCCTGCAGGGGTAAACAGAACTGCTGAAACACACGGGCTCTGAATCTGGTGCAGGAAGAGCTTTGGAACTTCAAAAGCTCTCCGCATACCCAACACGGACACTGCGCCCTGTGACCCAGGCGAACTATTAACAGAGGAGAACCCCGTCACCCAGGGAACTGCCCCATTGTGTGAGAAGCTGGAATAGTGCAGATAAAACATAGCACTACCCTGTGAGAGAGGAAAAAAAAAGGTTGCAATCGGAGAGAAAATAAAACATTCTAACAACAAGTACTGGAAAACAAAAGAAAGACTTCTTCCTATCAACCTGTTGCAGAAGCCACTCCTGCAGATGTCTAGGAAGAGAAATAATAAATCAGTAATTGCAATGAATAACCAAGGCAACAAGACAGCTCAGAAAGAAAGTGAAAAGTCTCCAGAAAAGGAAATTAAAGATATGGAAATATGTGACTTAAATGACAGAGAATTCAAGATTGCAGTTCTGAAAGAACCCAACGAGATGCAAGAAAACACAGAAAGGAAGTTTAATGAACTCAGAAACACAATCAAAGAACAACATGAGCATTTTAAGAAAGAGATTGAAATTTTAAAAAAGAACCAAATAGAATTTCTGGAGATAAAGAAATCAATAGAAGAAATTAAGTACGATATAACCAGTTTAGTTAGTAGAGTTGACCAAATGGAGGAAAGAATCAGTGACATCGAAGACAGAAACCTGGAAATTATACAGATGGAAGAAGAAAGAGACTTGAAACTTAAAGAAATGAAAGAACTCTACAAGAACTTTCTGACTCCATTAGAAAGAGCAATATAAGCATAATGGGCACCAGAAGGAGAAGAAAGAGAGAAGGGAACAGAGAGTATGTTCAAACAAATTGTTGATGAGAACTTCCCAGACTTGTGGACATAACTGGATCCTCGAATCCAAGAAGCAAATAGAACACCTAACTATATCAATCCCAACGGGCCTTCTCCAAGGCACATTGTATTGAAGGTGTCTAAAATCAATGACAAAGAAAGAATCCTCAATTCAGCCAGGGAAAAGAAGACGGTAACCTACAAAGGAAAGCCCATTAGATTATCATCAGATTTTTCAGCAGAAACTCTACAAGCCAGGAGGGAGTGGAATCAAATATTCAAACTATTGAAAGACAGAAATTATGAGCCAAGAATAATATATCTAACAAAGATATCCTTTAGATATGAAGGAGGAATAAAGACCTTTCCAGACATGCAGAAGCTGAGGGAATTTTCTAATCACGACCCGCACTACAAGAAATACTAAGGAGGCTATTCGAACACCATCAACAGGGACAATTTGTGGCAACCAAAACATAAAAAGGGGGAGAGTAAAGGCCTGAACCAGAATATGGGAATGGAGAAAGTAAGTGTGCTGAAGAAAATGGAATACTCTAAGTATCAAACTTTCTTTTACATAAACTTAAGGGTAACCAATCAAAAAACAATCCAGAACTGAAATGCATACTGTAATAAAAGAAGAAACAGAGGGAAACATCATAGAATATCACCACACAGAAATAATAGACAACAAAAAGGAAAAAAAAATGGAGGTACAGTCTTACCAGAAAACCAAAGATAGAATAGAATGATAGGAAATCCTCACATATCAATAATCACCCTAACTGTAAATGGACTCAACTCACCAAAAAAAAAAAGGCACTGAGTGGCAGATTGGATCAAAAAACTAAACCCAACCATATGCTGTCTCCAAGAGACACCTCTCAGCTAAAAGGACAAGCATAGACTCAAAGTGAAAGGGAGGAAATTGAAACTCCAAGCAAATGTTAGCCAGAGAAAATCAGATGTTTCCATACTAATTTCAGATGAAACAGACTTCAGGGTAAAAAAGGTAACAAGAGACAAAGATGGACATTTCATAATGGTAAAGGGGACTATACAACAAGACGATATAACAGTCATCATTATTTATGCCCCCAATCAGGGAGCACCGAAATACACCAAGCAACTACTAACAGAACTAAAGGGAGAAATTGACCAAAACACAATTATACTAGGGGAATTAAATACATCATTGACAGTTATGGATAGATCATCCAGACAGAAAGTAAATAACAAAATAGCAGCCCTAAATGACACATTAGATGAAACGGACATAATTGACATATATAGAGCACTTATCAAAATTTTTGGGATGCAACGAAAGCAGTTTTAAGAGGGAAATTTATATCATTACAGGCCTATCTCAAGAAACAAGAAAAATCCCAAATAAATAACCTCATGTTACACCTTAAAGAACTAGAAAAAGAAGAACAAATGAAACCCAAGGTCAGCAGAAGAAAGGAAATAACCGAAATCAGAGCAGAACTTAATGAAATGGAGAAGAAAAAGACAATAGAAAAACTTAAATGTGACAAAGAGCTGGTTCTTTGAAAGATTAACAAAATTGACAAACCCTTGGCTAGACTCACTAAGATAAAAAAGGAAAAGACACTAATTAACAAATTCAGACATGAAAAAGGGGAAGTTATCACGGACACCCCAGAAATACAAAGGATCATCCAAGAAGCACTATATGCCACCAAATTCAATAACCTAGAAGAAATGGACAAGTCCTTAGAAACATATAGCCTTCCAAGGCTGAACGATGAAGAACTGGAAAATCTAAACAGACCAATCACCAGTAACGAAATTGAATCAGTCATCCAAAACCTTCCCAAAAGCAAAATTCCGCAACCAGATGGCTTCCCTAGTGAGTTTTACCAAACCTTCAAAGAGGATCTAATACCAACCCTGCTCAAACTCTTCCAAAAAACTGAAGAAGAGACAATACTTCCTAACTCATTTTATGAGGCCAACATTACCCTGATACCAAAACCTGGTAAGGACAGCAGAAAAAAGAACCAAAAAGAACTACAGACCAATATCTCTGATGAATACAGACACAAAAATCCTAAACAAAATTCTAGCAAATTGAATAAAACAATGCATTAAAAAGATTGTTCATCATGACCAAGTGGGGTTCATCCCCAGGGCACAAGGATGGTTCAACATCCGCATATCCACCAATGTGATACATCATATAAACACAATAAAGGACAAAAAGCATATGATTATATCAATTGATGCAGAAAAGCATTTGACAAGATACAACATCCATTTATGATTAAAACACTTAATAAAATAGGTATAGAAGCAAAATACCTTAACATAATAAAGGCCGTATGTGACAAACGCTCAGCTAATCTCCTTCATTAATGGTGAAAAACTGAAGCCCTTTGCTCTACGTTCAGGAACACGACAGGGCTGTCCTTTATCACCTTTGCTTTTCAACATAGTGTTGGAAGTCCTTGCCAGAGCAATCAGGCAAGAGAAAGAAATAAAAGGCATCCAAATTGGGAATGAAGAAGTTAAATTATCACTCTTTGCAGATGACATGATGCTATGTATTGAAAACCCTAAAGACTCCACTAAAAAGCTATTAGAAACAATCAACGAATACAGTAAAGTTGCTGGCTACAAAATCAAGGTACAAAAGTCCATTGCATTCCTATATACTAACAATGAAATCTTAGAAAAAGAAATACAAAAAAACAGTTACTTTTGCAATTGCATCAAAAAGAGTAAAATACCTAGGGATAAACTTAACCAAGGATGTGAAAGACCTATATGCTGAAAAGTATAAGACATTTTTGAAAGAAATTGAAGAACACACAAAGAAATGGAAAGACATTCCATGCTCATGAGTTGGAAGAAACAACATAGTTAAAATGGCCATATTACCCAAAGCAATATACAGATTTAATGCAATCCCCGTCAAAAGCCCAATGGCATTTTTTAAAGAAGTAGGACAAAAAACCCTCAGATATTTTTGGAATCACAAAAGACCCCGAATAGCCAAAGCAATCTTAAGAAAAAAGAACAATACTGAAGGCATCACACTCCCTGACTTTAGCTTGTACTACATGGCTACAATAATCAAAACAGCATGATATTGGTAGAAAAACAGACACATAGACCAATTGAATAGAATTGAAAACCCAGAAATAAAACCACATAAATATGGGCAGATAATTTTTGACAAAGAAGGTAAAAATATTCAATGGAGAAAAGACAGCCTCTTCACTCAATGGTGCTGGGAGAATTGGATAGCCACGTGCAAAAGAATGAAACTGGACTGCTATCTGTCACCATGTACCAAAGTTAATTCAAAATGGATCAAAGACTTAAGCATAAGACCTGACACAATAAACTGCATAGAAGAAAACATAGGTACTAAACTTATAGTCCTTGGGTTCAAGGAGCATTTTATGAAAATGACTCCAAAGACAATGGAAGTAAAAGCTAAAATAAATGAATGGGACTATATGAAACTTAAAAGCTCCTGCACAGCAAAAGAATCCATCGACAAAATAAAGAGGCAAACAACTGAATGGGAGAAGATTTTTCCAAACAGTGCCTCTGATAAGGGGCTAATATCCAAAATATACAAGGAAACTCATGAAACTCAACAATAGAAAACAAACAACCCAATTGAAAAATGGGCAGAGGACCTGAAGAGACATTTCTCCAAAGAGGACATACAAATGGCAAATAGACATATGAAAAAATGCTCAACATCACTAATCATCAGAGAAATGCAAACAGAAACCACAATGAGATATCACCTCACCCCAGTCAGAATGGCTATCATCAACAAGACAAATAGTAACAAGTGTTGGAGAGGCTGTGGAGAAAAAGGAACCCTCATACACTGTTGGTGGTAAAGCAGACTGGTGCAGCCGTTATGGAAGGCAGTGTGGAGGTTCCTCAAAAAATTACGAATAGAATTACCATATGACCCAGCAACCCCTGTCCTGGGCATCTACCCTAAAAATCTGAAAACATTTATACGTAAAGAAACATGTGCTCTAATTTTCATTGCAGCTTTGTTTACGGTGGCCAAGACATGGAAACAACCAAAATGTCCTTCGGTAGATAATGGATAAAGAAGTTGTCATATATATGCACAATGGAATACTATTCGGCGGTAAGAAAAGATGATATAGGAACATTTGTGACAACATGTATGGATCTTGAGAGTGTAATGCTGAGCGAAATAAGTGAGACAGAAAAAGCAAAGAACCATATGATTTCACTGATATGTGGTGTATAAACCAAAAACAACAAAAGAACAAGACAAACAAATGAGAAACAAAAACTTATAGACAGAGACAATAGTTTAGTGGTTATCAGAGGGTAAGGGGGGTGGGGGGTGGTAGATGAGGGTAAGGGAGATCAAATATATGGTGATGGAAGGAGAACTGACTCTGGTTGGTGAACACACAATGTGATTTATAGATGATGTAATACAGAATTGTACACCTGAAATCTATGTAATTTTACTAACAATTGTCAGCCCAATAATCTTACAAAAATGTGAACAATAAAATGGCAATAAGGACATATCTATCGAAAATCATTTTAATGTAAATGCATTAAATGCTCCTACCAAAAAACAGGGTGACCGAATGGATGAGAAAACAAGACCCTCACATATGCTGCCTACAAGAGACTCACTTCACATCAAAAGACACACACAGAATGAAATTAAAGGGATGGGAAAAACATGTTTCATGAAAATGGAAACAAACAGGTAAAACAGCTTGGATAGCAATACTTAAACCAGACGAAATGTGTTTTGAAACCAAGGGTATAACAAGAGACAAAGACTCAGTAATCCCACTTCCGTGTATTTATCTCAAAAAACCCAAAATGCTTCTTCAAGGGGACATGTGCTTCCATATATTCATTGCAGCATTATTTACAGTGGCCAAGATGTGGAGGAGGCCTGGGTGCCCATGGATGGATGAATGGATAAAGAGGAGGTGGTACATATATACAATGGAATATTTCTTGTCCATGGAAGGGAATGGGTTCTTGCCATCTGGGGCAGCATGGATGGACCTGGAGGTTATTGTGCTGAGTGGAGTATGTCAGATAGATGCCATGTGATTTTGTGTATATGTGGAATCTAAAGAACAAACAAACAAAGAAACAAACCCAATAGAAACAAACTCATAGATACTAAGAACAATTTGAGGGTTTCCAGATGGGTGGGGTTTGGGGTAGTGTGTGAAAAAGAGGAAGAGATTAAGAAATTCAAATTGGTTGTTACAAAGTAGTCATGAGGATGTAGAATATAGGATAAGGAATATAGTCAATAATATTGTAATAATTATGCATGTTGTCAGATGGGTACTAGATTTATCAGGATGAAAGATGGGATGGGGGTTAGGGGCAGGGTGGAAATGGTGAAGGGATTAAGAAGTACAAATTTGTAGTTACAGAATAGTCATGGGGATGTAAAAAAAGCATAGGGAATATAGCCAGTAATATGGTAATAACTATGTATTGTGCCTGGTGCATACTAGACTAATTATGGGGATCACTTCTTAAATTATACAAATGTCTCAACAGTATGCTTTACACCAGAAATTAATATAAAATAAAATACTGAGTGTCAAGAAATTAATTAATTAAAAAAATTAATGCCTCTGTTTACAAAAACCTATTCCCTGTGTAAGGCTTACATTCCTTGTGAAATAGCATATTCTTAGTATTCTTCTAGAAACTAGAGATAAGATTTTTTTGATTATATAGTTTACATTAAGAAGTTGGATAGAGGGAGATGTAACCTCTACTTTCAGGATAATAAGGAAATTAATAATTAAAATTTGAGTTGATTTATATGCCACATATCAGTGAAATCACATGGTTCTCTGCTTTTTCTGTCTGACTTATTTCACTTAGCATCATACTTTCAAGATCCATCCATGTTGTCACAAATGTTCCTATATCATCTTTTCTTACCGCCGAATAGTATTCCAATCATGGGGGAATTCTTTGTTTGATTTTGGGTTTCTTCGTATACCTATTAGTAGAACCTAGCTCACCTCTGATTGCCACACATCCACACAGTCCTTGAATTCAATGGTAAGGGGGAGTTAATCACAATTACAACAAAAGTGGGCAAAAACTAAAGCAGTTATATATGATTAATAATGACTTTCAGGTGCATGTTTTAAAATGCTTGGCGTTAACTGCAGAAAGAGGATATTGTCCATTACAACATTTGAAAGGGATGATGTGGGGACAGAGTCCCAGAGAGCAGTTTTCAGGCTCTCGGCCTCAAGTGGAGGGGTGCTGGCTCGGGTAGTAGATGGCTGTCAGCTGTGGCTAATAGACCATCAGCTGCAACCAGTTAGCCAATTAGCCACTGATGTAACTGCTGCGGCTGTGTTGGTTGGTCGGTCAGTTGGTTGGCAGGCAGAGAAGCGGGCGGCAGGTTGCAGGTGGTGTGGATCCAGCCACCAGTGAGACTATAGTGGTATGACTCCCCTACCTATGGCTCCGTGGGTGTTCCTTTTTGGCCTCACCATGTCCTGTGTTCTTATGTGGGGAGCGGGACCAGAGACCCTGCAGGCCGCCCCGCATGACAAATGGCGCAGCGAGCAGGGTCTCCAGCACGACAGATGACTTTTGAAATACGAATGTAGAATGATAAAACAGTTGGAAAATAGTGGCTCTCCAAATGCAGTAAATCAGATTTTTTTGACTGTTGAAATTAATGAAGCTAAAGAAACAAATATTTAAAGGATAATCAGAGCAATTTTCAAATAGGTATTTTTCACTAGATGGGCTAGAAGAAACTTAAATTTTCTTTAAGTAGTTTTTTAAAGTTAAAAGTTTTCCCTCATTATTAAAAAGAAAAAAACTAAGTCATAGGTGTGGGGACAGAGTCCCAGAGAGCAGTTTCTAGGCTCTCGGTCTCCCATGGAGAGGTGCTGGCTCAGGTAGTAGATGGCCGTCAGCTGTAACCAGTTAGCCATTGGCCACTGATATAACTGCCGTGGCTGAGCTAGCAAGCATGGATTGCAGTTAGCAAGGGGTTGGTTAGTTGGCAGAGAAGCACGGATTACAGAGCCTGCTTCCTGTGTCTCCAAGCCAACCGCCAGCGAGAACATAGTGGTATGACTCCCCTATCTATGGCTCCATTGGTGTTCCTTTTTGGCTTCACCATATTCTGTGTCCACCCGCCGAGAGCGGGACCAAAGTCCCTGCATTACAATAGGAAATATAGAAAGTAGAAAAAGAAAAAAATAATACACCACACGTCACCCTTAAAGTGGGTTGGTGTACTTATTTTTAAGATGGGTTTATTTTGCATGGTTAGTTACAGAAGTCCTTTATAAGCCAAGGTGTGCATGTGCACACTGGACTGTAAAATTCACCTCCACCTTCAATGTGCCAAATGTATTCTAGGGGTTGTCTCACTTCCAGGGACCAGGTGATTCCTGCAAGGCGGCTCTGAACTCCACTTTGAGAAGCAGAGCTAGCATGGGTATATTATCCGAAGCATGGAAAGCTTGGCAGGTTTGGCCTATTCCTGTAGGGGGTTGGGTTTATATTGTAGGCATCAAACTTTTATGGCTATAAATAACTAATATAAGGTATAAATGCTATTGCTGTGTTTCCTCAGAGCTCACACAGGATTCTTTGAGATGTGATGTGTTTAACCTCCTGTTAGAATCCAGTTTGGTGCTTTGCCAGTGATACAGTCAACCCAACTGATTAAATTATGAGAAGTGAAATAATATATGCATTTTTTAATGAAACTGAGGAAACTTTGGTTCCTTGCACTTTTCTGTGAGGGCTTATGTTTGTATTTGTAGAAAAAAACTTTTAATATGGTATAAATACCATTTCTGCTTTCCCCCACAGCATGCATAATATACATTGAGGTTTGATTTTCATTAAGTTTGCTGCCCTTCGAGGTTGACACTTTGCCTATGATGTGGCAAACCAAACTTTTTAATTCAAAAAGGAAAACAAAAGACTGATATATCAGAAAAGTACATACTTTGAAACAGTTACAGGGAAATGAGACTTCCATTTTTAAGTCATTGGTCTACAACTTCGCCCAGATTCCTTGTGAGAGAAAAGGCATGATTTAATATGGCTTTTCTATTAGGTAGAGACCCCATGGCATTTTGTAGAGTTAGGCACTTGTAAGAGCACAGCAAATGTTAATGAAATAAATGAATGAGTGAGTGAATCTAATTGTAATGGCTCTTTAATGTTCTGTGTGAAATAAATTGTTGATCTAAATATCTCATTCCATGTAAGCCACCGTTTATATAATAGAAACCACCTGCCCAGCCAGAAACCACTTAAACTCAGAAACCACTGCTAACTTCCTTCTGGTCACATCACTTTAGCTGTTTCTCTTTTTTGGACTCACTACATTCAATGCCACTGAAAATCCTTGTTTTGTTTTTACTTTTGACCTTGCAATATCCTTCTTTTCTTCCTTTTTACTGCTCTTTCTGGTTTACTTTGCTGTTTTAATTTCCTCTTACTTTTCAAGTGTGGCTGCCCCCAAAGGCTTGCATTTGGCTTTCTGCTCTTAGGTCATGCTGACTTTGGAGGAATTAAATGTAGATGATAATCAGGCCTAACCCCTTGCTCTCTGGTTGAACTCTTTAGTTGTGTGTTGGTCATAGCATCTTGTTTGTGTCCTCCCGCTGTCACACCCAAAAGCTTAGCATTCTGATCTCTTAAAAATTAAAAAAAAAAAATCCTCCCATAACATTTGTCCATGGATAGTAGGCACTTATTTGATATTGAATGAACTGGCTCCATCACCAGGAATAACAGTTTATGGGAATTGGGGGAATCGGCCATTTACTCTAAGAGTCCACTATTGTTGGCTCTGCCACATGCATATATTAGGTGCACATGAGTTCTTTGGGTAAGGTTTTCCTACTTGATCTGGTGGTGGTCTCATTATCACGTCCTCAATGTTTTTATTTGAAAAAATAAAGTGATTTGTAAAGCCTTCTCCCCAAGTTTCTCACCAGATTATCTGGGTAAATATAAGACTAGTAGCAGTATCCTCAAAGCAAATGAAATGGGTATGGTGCTTGCCTGGATATAGACAATTCACAAATGGGTGTATACAGCATATAAAGAGGTGATATAGTCTCAAGATCAATCCATGTTGTCACAAATGTTCCTATGTCATCTTTTCTTACCGCCGAATAGTATTCCATTGTGTATATATACCACAACTTCTTTATCCATTCATCTATCAAAGGACATTTTGGTTGTTTCCATGTCTTGACCACCATAAACAAAGCTGCAATGAACATTGGAGCGAGCACACATGTCTTTATGTATACATGTTTTTAGATTTTTTGGGTAGATACCCAGGAGAGGGATTGCTGGGTCATATGGTAATTCTAGTCGTAATTTTTTGAGGAACCTCCACTCTGCCTTCCATAACGGCTGCACCAGTCTGTATTCCCACCAACAGTGTATGAGGGTTCCTTTTTCTCCACAACCTCTCCAACACTTGTTACTATTTGTCTTGTTGATGATAGTCATTCTGACTGGAGTGAGGTGATATCTCATTGTGGTTTTGATTTGCATTTCTCTGATGATTAGTGATGTTGAGCATTTTTTCATACGTCTATTTGCCATTTGTATGTCCTCTTTGGAGAAATGTCTCTTCAGGTCCTCTGCCCATTTTTCAATTGGGTTGTTTGTTTTTTGTTGTTTAGTTGCATGAGTTCCTTGTATATTTTGGTTATTAGCCCCTTCTCAGAGGCACTGTTGGCAAAAATCTTCTCCCATTCAGTTGGTTGCCTCTTTGTTTTGTCGATGGTTTCTTTTGCTGTGCAGAAGCTTTTAAGTTTCATATAGTCCCATTCGTTTATTTTAGCTTTTACTTCCATTGCTTTTGGAGTCAAATTCATAAAATGCTCCTTGAACCCAAGGTCTATAAGTTTAGTACCTATGTTTTCTTCTATGCAGTTTATTGTGTCAGGTCTTATGCTTAAGTCTTTGATCCATTTTGAATTAATTTTGGTACATGGTGACAGATAGCAGTCCAGTTTCATTCTTTTGCACGTGGCTATCCAATTCTCCCAGTACCATTTATTGAAGAGGCTGTCTTTTCTCCATTGTATGTTTTTTGCTTCTTTGTCAAAAATTTTCTGTCCATATTTATGTGGTTTTATTTCTGGGTTCTCAATTCTATTCCATTGGTCTATGTGTCTGTTTTCCTGCCAATACCATGCTGTTTTGATTATTGTAGCCCTGTAGTACAAGCTAAAGTCAGGGAGTGTGCTACCTCCAGTATTGTTCTTTAATCTTAAGATTGCTTTGGCTATTCGGGGTCTTTTGTGGTTCCAAACAAATCTGATGATATTTTATTCTATTTCTTTAAAAAATCCCATTAGGCTTTTGATTGGGATTGCATTAACTCTGTATATTGCTTTGGGTAATATGGCCATTTTAACTATGTTGTTTCTTCCAACTCATGAGCATGGAATGTCTTTCCATTTCTTTGTGTGTTCTTCAATTTCTTTCAAAAATGTCTTATAGTTTTCAGCATAACGGTCTTCCACATCCTTGGTTAAGTTTATTCCTAGGTATTTTATTCTTTTTGCTGCAATAACAAAAGGAATTGTTTTTTTATTTCTTTTTCTGAGATTTCATTGTGAGTATACAGGAATGCAATGGACTTTTTTACGTTGATTTTGTTGCCGGCAACTTTACTGTATTCATTGATTGTTTCTAATAGTTTTTTTGTGGAGTCTTTAGGGTTTTCTATATATAGCATCATGTCATCTGCAAAAAGTGACAATTTGACTTCTTCATTCACAATTTGGATGCCTTTTATTTCTTTCTCTTGCCTGATTTCTCTGGCAAGGACTTCCAACTCTATGTTGAAAAGCATAGGTGACAGGGGAGAGCCCTGTCGTATTCCTGAACATAGAGCAAAGGGCTTCAGTTTTTCACCATTAATTATGAGATTAGCTGAGGGTTTGTCATATATGGTTTTTATTATTTTAAGATATTTTCCTTCTACACATATTTTATTAAGTGTTTTAATCATAAATGGATGTTGTATCTTGTCAAATGCTTTTTCTGCATCAATTGATGTAATCATATAATTTTTGTCCTTTATTTTGTTTATGTGATTTATCACATTGATGGATTTGCGGATGTTGAACCATCCTTGTGCCCCGGGGATGAACCCCACTTGGTCGTGATGAATAGTCTTTTTAATGCATTGTTGTATTCGATTTGCAAGAAATTTGTTTAGGATTTTTGCATCTGTATTCATCAGAGATATTGGTCTGTAGTTTTCTTTATTTGTTTTGTTTTACCAGGTTTTGGTATCAGGGTAATGTTGGCCTCATAAAATGAGTGAGGGAGTAGTGTCTCTTCTTCAATTTTTTGGAAGAGTTTGAGCAGGATTTGTTTTAGATCCTCTTTGAAGGTTTGGTAGAACTCACTAGTGAAGCCATTTGGTTCTGGACTTTTGCTTTTGGGAATGTTTTGGATGACTGGTTCAATTTCATTACTGGTGATTGGTCTGTTTAGATTTTCCAGTTCTTCATGGTTCAGCCTAGGAAGGCATATATTTCTAAGAAAGTGTCTATTTCTTCTAGGTTATTGAATTTGGTGGCATATAATCCTTCATAGTATTTTTGGATGATCCTTTGTATTTCTGTGTAATCGGTGATAACTTCCCCTTTTCATTTCTGATTTTGTTAATTAGTGTCTTCTCTCTTTTAATCTTAGTGAGTCTAGCCAAGGGTTTGTCAATTTTGTTAATCTTTTTAAAGAAACAGCTCTTTGTCACGTTATTTTTTTCTATTGTCATTTTGTTTTCTATTTCATTTAGTTCTGCTCTGATTTTTTTTAATTAAATTTATTGGGGTGACAATTGTTAGTAAAATTACATAGATTTCAGGTGTACTATTCTGTATTACATCATCTATAAATCCCATTGTGTGTTTGTCACCCAGAGTCAGTTCTTCTCCTTCCATCACCATATATTTGATCCCCGTTACCTTCATCTCCCCCACCACCCCCCTTACCCTCTGGTAACCACTAAACTATTGTCTGTGTCTATGAGTTTCTCTTTCTCATTTGTTTGTCTTGTTCTTTTGTTGTTTTTGGTTTATATACCACATATCAGTGAAATCACATGGTTCTCTGCTTTTTCTGTCTGACTTATTTCACTCAGCATTACACTCTCAAGATCCATCCATGTTGTCACAAATGTTCCTATATCATCTTTTCTTACCGCCGAATAGTATTCCATTGTGTATATTTACCACAACTTCTTTATCCATTCATCTATCGAAGGACATTTTGGTTGTTTCCATGTCTTGGCCACTGTAAACAAAGCTTCTGCTCTGATTTTTATTATTTCCTTTCTTCTGCTTACCTTGCATTTCATTTGTTCTTCTTTTTCTAGTTCTTTAAGGTGTGACGTGAGGTTTTTTGGGATTTTTCTTGTTTCTTGAGATAGGCCTGTAATGATATAAATTTCCCTCTTAAAACTGCTTTCGCTGCATCCCAAAAATTTTGGTATGTTGTATTTTCATTGTCATTTGTTTCTGTGTATCTTTTGATCTCTCCTCTAATTTCTTCTTTGACCCGGTCGTTTTTTAAATGTGTGTTGTTTAATCTCCATGTATTTGTGTTTTTTTCCTGCTTTCTTTTTGCAGTTGATATCCAATTTCAAAGCCTTGGGATCAGAGAACATGCTTGGTATGATTTCAATGTTCTTAAATTTGCTGAGGTTAGTTTTATGTCCCAATATATGGTCTATCGTTGAGAATGTTCCATGTACACTAGAAAAAAAAAGTATAGTCTAATGTTGTAGGATGAAGTGCTCTATAAATGACAATTATATCCATTTCATCTAATGTGTCATTTAGGGCTGCAATTTCATTACTTATTTTCTGTTTGGATGATCTATCCATAGCTGTCAATGATGTATTTAGGTCTCGTAGTATAATTGTGTTTTGGTCAATATCTCTCTTTAGCTCTGTTAGTGGTTGCTTGGTATAATATTTCGGTGCTCCCTGATTGGGGGCATAAATATTGATGACTGTTTTGTCTGCTTGTTTTATAGTCCCCTTTATTATTATGGAATGTCCATCTTTGTCTCTTGTTACCTTTTTTACCCTGAAGTCTGTTTTATCTGAAATTAGTATGGAAACATCTGATTTTCTCTGGCTAACATTTGCTTGAAGTTTCAATTTCCTCCCTTTCACTTTGAGTCTATGCTTGTCCTTTTAGCTGAGAGGTGTCTCTTGGAGACAGCATATGGTTGGGTTTAGTTTTTTGATCCAATCTGCCACTCAGTGCCTTTTTATTGGTGAGTTGAGTCCATTTACAGTTAGGGTGATTATTGATATGTGAGGATTTCCTATCATTCTATTCTATCTTTGGTTTTCTGGTAAGACTGTACCTCCATTTTTTTTCCTTTTCGTTGTTGTCTATTATTTCTGTGTGGTGATATTCTATGATGTTTCCCTCTTTTTCTTCTTTTATTACAGTATGCATTTCAATTCTGGATTGTTTTTTGATTGGGTACCCTTAAGTTTATGTAAAATAAAGTTTGATACTTAGAGTATTCCATTTTCTTCAGCACGCTTACTTTCTCCATTCCCATATTCTGGTTCAGGCCTTTACTCTCCCCCTTTTTATGTTTTGGTTGCCACAAATTGTCCTTGTTGATGGTGGTCGAATAGCTTCCTTTAGTATTTCTTGTAGTGCAGGTCGTGTATTAGAAAATTCCCTCAGCTTCTGTATGTCTGGAAAAGTCTTTATTCCTCCTTCATATCTAAAGGATATCTTTGCTGGATATATTATTCTTGGCTCATAATTTCTCTCTTTCAATAATTTGAATATTTGGTTCCACTCTCTCCTGGCCTGTAGAGTTTCTGCTGAAAAATCTGATGATAAACTAATGGGCTTTCCTTTGTAGGTTACTGTCTTCTTTTCCCTGGCTGCCTTGAGGATTCTTTCTTTGTCATTGATTTGTGATAGCTTCAATACAATGTGCCTTGGAGAAGGCCTGTTGGGATAGAGGTAATTAGGTGTTCTATTTGCTTCTTGGATTCAACGATTCAGTTCTTTCCTCAAGTTGGGGAAGTTTTCATCAACAGTTTGTTTGAATATACCCTCTGTTCCCTTCTCTCTTTCTTCTCCATGTTTTATGCCCATTATTCTTATATTGCTCTTTCTGATGGAGTCAGAAAGTTCTTGTAGAGTTCTTTCATTTCTTTTAAGTTTCAAGTCTCTTTCTTCTTCCATCTGTGTCATTTCTAGCTTTCTATCTTCGATGTCACTGATTCCTTCCTCAATCTGGTCAACTCTACTACCTAAGCTGGCTATTTCATTCTTATCTTGTTGTAGTGAGTTCTTAAACCCCAGAAAATCTGTTTGGTTCTTTTTTTAAAATTTCAATCTCTTTGGTAAAATGTTCTTGTTGTTCTTTAATTATGTTTCTGAGTTTATTAAACTGCCTTTCTGTGTTTTCTTTCATCTTGTTTAGTTTTTCTAGAACTGCAATCTTGAATTCTCTGTAATTTAAGTCACACATTTCCATGTCTTTAAGTTCCTTTTCTGGAGACTTTTCACTTTTTTTCTGATCTGTCTTGTTGCCTTGGTTATTCATGGCAATTACTGATTTATTATTTCTCTTCCTAGACATCTACAGGAGTGGGTTGTGCAACAGGTTGATAGGAAGAGGTCTTTCTTATGTTTTCCAGTACTTGTTGGTGAGATGTTTTATTTTCTCTCTGACTGCGGCCCTTTTTTCTCTCTCACACTGTAGTGTTATGTTTTCTCTGCACTATTCCAGCTTCTCACACAATGGCGAGATTCCCTGGGAGACGGGCTTCTCCTCTGTTAACAGTTCATCTGGGTCATAGAGCACAGTGTCCATGTGGGTATGCAGAGAGCTTTTGAAATTCCAAAACTCTTCCTGCACCAGATTCAGAGCCTGTGTGTTTCAACAGTTTTATTTGCTCCTGCTGGGATGCGCCCAGATAAGTGGGGACAGGGGCAGGGTGAGTTGTTAGATGTGGCCCACAGCAATGGCTGTGATCACAACCACAGCCAGTGCTGCTTCCACAGCTCCCTCCCCTTTCCAGAACTAGTTGGGCTATGAATCTGTGTCTGCAGACCACAGTTTTCAGAACTGCAAATATTCTGTTCTTTTGATCTGAGACTTTTACTGTTGTGCTTTTCGCACTGGGCAGGTGGGGGCGGGGTGAGTTCTGTGAGGGTGGGGGGTGGTGGCTAGTCTCAGTGCCTACAGTTTCCGTTCTCTGCAACAGTGAGGGCTTAAACCACTGTTTTCAGCCTTCTTCCTTTAGTCTTTGCTCTGAGATCTCTGCCTTGAACGTTGGGTTCAACCATGTTATATGCTGTCCCCTTAGCCATGTGGGCCATAAATGATAAACAGAGCCCTAGCAGTCCGAGTTCTTCCCTCTCCCGCAGCTGCAGAAGTTCCGGGATACAGCGAGCTCGGAGCACTGAGTTAGGTCTGCGTCCTTTGCCTGCGCAGCTCTGTCGCCGCACTTCTCCCTTCCCTCCTTCCCTGCTCACGCAATTTGCCCACTTTTAGGTCAATTCAGTAATGGGCCTCTTCATCTTGCCTGTCTGCTGTGCAGGGGGTCCTTTGTGGAGTTATAGTTGTTGAATTTGTTGTAAATTCCAGGGGAGATTTCCAGAGGCTCACCTCACGCCCCCATTTTGATGAAGTCCGTTGGATCCCTTTTTTTTTTTTTTTTTTTTTTTAACTCTCAAGTCTCTCCTTCTTCCATCTGTGTAATTTTCAGATTTCTATCTTTGGTTTCACTGGTTCTTTCCTCCATCTGGTCAACTCTATTATGAAAGCTGGGTATTTCATTTGTCATTTCTTTTATTGAGTTCTTAATCTCCAGAAATTCTATTTGGTTCTTTTTTAAAAATTTTCAATCTCTTTGGTAAAATGTTCATTTTGTTCTTTGATTGTGTTTCTGAGTTCATTACATTGCCTGTCTGTGTTTTCTTGC
Organism: Rhinolophus sinicus; assembly: GCF_057876585.1. Taxonomy (NCBI): domain Eukaryota; kingdom Metazoa; phylum Chordata; class Mammalia; order Chiroptera; family Rhinolophidae; genus Rhinolophus; species Rhinolophus sinicus. The sequence goes on along the minus strand of NC_142518.1, from coordinate 66,587,971 downwards.
ATCTCGTTGATTATTTACAGAGCTGCAATCTTGAATTATCTGTCATTTAAGTCACATATTTCCATGTCTTTAAGTTCATTTTCTGGAGGCTTCATTTTCTTTATGAGCTGCCTTGTTACCTTGGTTATTCATGGCAATTAATGAATTTTTATTTCTCTTCCTAGGCCTGTACAGGAGTGGGTTCTGCAACAGGATGTTAGGAAGAAGTGTGTCTTTTGCTTTCCAGCACGTGTTTTTAGAGTGCTATTTTCTCTCCAAATGCCCCCTTTAATTCTCTCTCACACTGTAGAGTCACATTTTCTCTGCACTGTTCTGGGTTCGCACACGATGGGTGGATTCCCTGGAAGGTGGGCTTCTCCTCTGTGAATAGGTTGCCTGGGTCATAGGGCTCCAGCTCCGTTGGGCAATGTGGAGAGCTTCTGAAGTTCCAGAACTCTTCCTGCACCAGTTTCAGAGCCTGTATGTTTCACAGGCTCTGTTTACTCCTGTAGAGATCCTCACAGATAAGTAGGGACAGGGGCAGGGTGGGTTATGGGAGGTGGCTCAGAGCAATGGCAACACCACCAGCACAGCTAGTCCTGCACCCAAGGCTTCCTCCCCTCCTCCAGAACTAGTTGGGCTGTGAATCCGTGGCTGCAGGCTGCAGTTCTCAGAACTGCAAATATTCTGTTCTTTTGATCAGACACTGCTAATGTTCCCTTCTAGCACTGGGCAGGTGGGTGTGGGGCGAGCTCTGGGTGGGTAAGAAGGGGTGGGATAGGCTCCATTGCTAAGCCTTCCATCCTTTGCTTGGCAGTGAGGGCTGAAACTACTATTTTCACTCTTGTTTCCTCAGTCTTTGCTCCAAGGTCTTTGGTGTGAGCATTGGGTTCGGCTGTGTTATATGCTGATCCCTCAGGTGGGACCATGGGCCATAAGGGGAGCACTAGCAGTCCGAGTTCTTCCTTCTTCCATGACTCCCATAGCTCTGGAATGCAGGGAGCTCGGAGCTCCAAACTCTCTGCATTCTGCGGCTGGCATTGTGGCCCATTTCTCTTCACTTCCCCTTTCCGTCCTTCCCGACTCGCTCATTTTTCCCACCTTTAGATGATTTCAGTTGTGTGTCTCTTAGTCTTGCCTGCCTGCTGCACACGGAGTCCTTTGTGGAATTATAGCCATTCATTTTGTAGTAAATTCCAGGGAGATTTCAAGAGACTCACCTCCCACTGCCATTTTTATGACGTAATCTTTTGCCTTCATTTTTAAGGAATAATTTTGTCAAATATAGAGTTCTGTGTTGACAATATTTTCTTTTCAATACTTTGAATATATAATCCCTTTTCATTCTGTCTTCCATAGTTCCTGATGAGAAGTACATTGTTAATATTATTGAAGATCACTTGTACATGCTAAGTCACTTCCCTCTTGTTGCTTTAAAAAAAAAAATCTCTCTTTGTCTTTCATCAGTTTGACTATGATGTATATCTGGGTGTATATATGCTTGGGTTTATATTACTTGGAGTTTTTGGAGCTTCTTGGGTATGTTGATTAAGTTTTTCATGAAATTCAAGGAGTTTTTGGCCATTATTTCTTCAAATATTTTTTCTTCCTCTTTCTCTGGTCCCCTTCTTTTTCTGGAACTCCCATTATGTGTATATTGGTATGCTTGATGGTGTCGCACAGGTCTGTGAGGCTCTGTCTATTTTTCTTCATTCTCTTTACTTTCTTTTATTCAGGCTGGATAATCTTAATTGACCTATCTTTTGGTTCTCTGATTCTTTCTCCTGTCAGTTCAAATCTGCTGTTGAACCTTTCTACTGAATATTTCATTTCAGTTATTGTACTTTTCAACTCCAGAATTTATATGTGGATCTATTAAAAATATTTCTCTTTTCATTCATATTCTCTATTTGGTGAGGCACCATTGTCATACTTTTTCTTTAATTCTTTAGACATGATTTCCCTTAGTTTTTAAAATATATTTCTCAAACCTTTTTTGAAATGCTTGTGTAGTCAATCTATTGTCTGCGCTTCCTTAGGTACAGTTTCTGTTGACTTCTTTCCCCCACTGTGTATATAGGCCATATTTTCCTATTTCTCTCTGAGTCTTTTAATTTCTGTGGAAAACTGGAAACTTTAGATGATATAATTTGGCAACTTTGGATCACATCCTTCCTTCCCCAGGGTTTGTTGTTAATGTGTTTCCCCAAAAATAAGCCTGAGTCTTATATTAATTTTTGCTCCAAAAGATGCATTAGGGCTAATGCTCAGAGGATATCATCCTGATAAATCATGCTGGGGCTTATTTTCTGGTTAGGTCTTATTCTTGGGCAAACACAGTGTTGCTGTTTTGTTAGGTTCCTGTTTGTTTGTTTATTTAGTGACTTTTCTGGGCTAATTCTACTGTATTGACTCTAGTGTACAGCCATGTAAGTCTATTAAGTTTAGTGATTAGATAATGATTCAACAGATATTTCCTTAAATGTCTTGAATCAAAAATTCCCTCATCTTTTGCTCAGGACATCAGGATGGGGGTGGGGCTCTGTGCTGTTTCGGGCATGCCTTCAACACTCAGGCAGACAGCTTACAACTTTGCCTTCACCTTCACTTCTGGCTTGCATAGAACTTTAAGGTCAGCCACAGATGAGAGACTGGTGTTCTTTCAGGTCTTTCCTGGGCATGTACATAGCCCTGCACATACATGCTGCCTCCTACATCCCTTGGAATATATCAGAGCTCTTTAAAAACCACTATGGACACCTAATTCCCTAGATTTTTCTTTTAAGTTTTTTGCTAGGCTCTTACTTGCCCAAATTCGTACCCGTGATGTTAAACAATTGCTGCTGATTGCTTTCAAGGAATGATTGGCAAGTAAAGATTTTCTCATGGAGCAAGCTGTGAGTTAGGTCAAATAGTGAAAACACTATGAATAGGGTTTTCCAGGCAGCTATGAGACAGGCTAAATTGTGACAATATTCTACATTGGGATTTAATTTTTTTTCAATTGCAGTTGGCATTCAATATTATATTAGTTTCAGGTGTATGACATAATGATTAGACATTTATATAACTTGTGAAGTGATCACCGGATAAGCCTAGTACCCATCTGACACCATACGTAATTTTTACAATATTATTGACTATATTCCCTATGCTATACTTTATATCCTTGTGACTTATTTATAACTGCCAATTTATACTTGTTAATCCTTTCACCTTTTTCACAAGATGGGACTTTCTGAAGAGTTCCAGACCCGTTCTACTCCAAATCCTGTCTCCTCCAAACCCTGTATATATGGGCCATATTTTTCTGTTTCTTTATGAATCTGCTCCCTCTGGTGGCTATAATGCTGTTGTTGTTATTGTCTTTTTTTTACAACTATTATGTTTGTGAGTCTGCTGTTTTTCAAGGTTTCTTTGGAACTGGGGAAAGGGACATGAGAGTAAGGCAAGCTAAAAATGACATAAAGTATTCTTCCAGAGGTTAAACAGTTTTTCATGACTAAATGTTCCTCAGATTGCTCAGGCCTTTGGTTAATTTCCAGATTTCTAAAAAAATTGATTTTTTAAAAATTTGCCAGTATTATTGTTGCTTTTATGTTAGAGTGGAATTACAGAAGTCCTCTCTTTGCCATTCCGGAACTCCCACTGGTTAGCTATTATTTTTTGTATAAGTTGCTCTTCAGCCTACTTCTTTTTCTCATTTAAAAATACCTCTTGGAGATTTTTCTATGTCAAGTCATGTAGATCTTCTGTATTTTTTTCAGAGTGGGGGTCAGCATAACTTATTTAACCAGGCCCTATGACTTGACCATTTAGGGTTTTTTTCCTACCACAATTAATGAAATAAATACTCTTTTGAATTATCTTTTTATATATATTGCAAGTATATATGTTTAGGTTAAATTCCCAACTGAGGAATAGTCAAAGAGTATGTGCAGTTCTAATTTTGATTGATATTGTCAAATTGCCCTCAAAATAGCTGCGCTAATTACACATTCTCTACTACTATATCCAAGTGCCTTTCTTCACATATATCTTCCAACACTAAGAATCTTCTCAATTTTTTTTAATTTAATACTTCAGAAAATGGTGCCTCATTCCATTAATTCATTTATTTAGTTTTTATTTGGTTTTGATATAAATATGATTAAGCACTCTACTATAAGGCCAGCTATGCTTACCTCACACACACAGTTTGAAAAGTCCTTTGGATCTAAGCTTTGTTATAATAAGCAAAACGAGAGGAAAAAGCAGTGGCAGATGTGGGAGCATCACAGATAATGCCTTACTACCAAAGTGGTTTTTCCAGTGGTTTGCAAAAGCAGTCTGGGGATAAAGCCATCATTCAAAACCTGCTGTTTCATGGATTTGGATAACTTCACGCTGTTGAGATTAATGGTGGTTGCTGGAAAAATGGAGTACTGCACCCTGGAATTTGGCATCACGCCTTAGGATAGTGAATGCAGCTCCCTCTCATAAATTGCTCTGGAGTCCTGATAAGCTCTGACTAGAACTTACAGTTGCTCACAACGTTTTGAGTAGCTACTGGTGAACTTTTTCTTTCACAGTTGCCACTGGAAAGAATTACACATTCTGTGGGATCACAAATTGTTTGTAGAGGTCACGAGAAGCATACTATTATGTTCGGGCTGCTTTAAAAGTATTCTATGAGAGTGGTATAGAGAAGGAAATAGTGATGTTTAAAGTGGGATTTTAAAAGACGGAAAAAAAAATCCGAGGTCTGCAATTGAAGACCTGATATACCTAAATGCCCAGGTAAATTCAGGAGAGATTGTTTTATGGCAACTGTAAAGAAAACATCGCCCTTGTCTAGGCAGATGTTTTCAATTATGTTAGTTGTCTTTTGGGCACCATCATGGTTTCCAAAAGCCAAGCCAAATTTGCTTAATATGAATTTTATTCTTCTATATTCTCCATACACGGCCACTCCCGTGCTATGGATATTGTGCAGCTCAAATCAAGCCAGTCTGTAGAAGAACTGAGTGGAGAGCATGCAGGCATTAGGGGTGGAGGGGAAGATAAGTAGGTCTTAACTAAGCTGCCACCGTCAACTCTGTGGTGACCTTGGAAAATTTGCTTAATGTCTTAGTTTTCAAATCTCTTAAGTGAGACAATGAATTAACAGGGAACACAGAAACCATTGTTAAAACATTATGGTAGGTGTCACTGAGATCACATACTATTCAGGTAAATTGAACTTGATCAAGTAAGCCTCTGATAAGGGGCTATGCTTCAAATCTTTCTTTGCTCCTCACAATAATTTTGTACTTTTATGCCTTAGTGAGTAAAGTACAAATCATATAATCACAAAGGGAAAAACAAAACAAAACACGAGTACTTTCCCTTTTAAATGTAGACAGTTAGTAAAACATAGTGGTTAAGTGCATGGGTTTTGGAGCCAGACTACCTGCCTTCATATCCTGGCTCTGTCAGTTACAAGGTATGTGACTTTGGGCAATGTCTCAGTTTCTCATTTGTAAAATAATAATAATAATAATAGTTCCTACCTTATCCATAGGATTAATATGAAGATTAAATTGGTTAAAAAAAGAAAAGCACTTAGTACTGGACAAATAGAAAACATTCAATTAATGTTATTATTATTAATTACACATACTCTCCTTTGCCCCGGCACCTACCGGAGATAGTACACTTACTACAGGAGATAGTAAGGCAGGTAGAAGCAGAGAGCTGGTATTTATGAGAGCCAGGAAACCAGAGGCTTTCCTCCAGTCCCACCAGGGAGATCATAGGTCTTTTTTATTTTTTATTGGGGAACTGTGTGTTTCTCCAGGGCCCATCAACTCCAAATCGTTGTCCTTCCATCTAGTTGTGGAGGGTGCAGCTCACCGGCCCATGTGGGAATCGAACCGGCAACCCTGTTGTTCAGAGCTCATGCTCTAACCAACTGAGCCATTTGGCCAACCGAGATCATAGTTCTGATGATGGTGTTGCTGACATACAAGTAAGTCATTATTCAGAGCATAATATCGGGGTGTTTTGTAAAGAGTATATCAATGTTATTTAAAATGTATTCCTTGAGCTACTTGCATTAGGACTACCAGGAGAGAGGAGAATTGATAAAATGCAGATTCCAGAGCTTCATCCCAAACCTGCAGAATCAGAATTTCTGGGCCTCAGATCTAAGACTACGTTTTTTTTAAATTTTTATTTATTTTTTCAATTATAGTTGACATTCAGCATTATTTTATATTAGTTTCAGGTATATAGCATAGCGGTTATACATTTATATAATTTACAAAGTGATCTTGCCAATAAGTCTGGTACCCACCTGGCAATATACATAGTTATTATAATATTATTGACTATGTTCCCTATGCTGTACTTTACATCCCCATGACTATTTTATAACTACCAATTTGTACTTCTTAATCCCTTCATCTTTTTCACCCAGCCCCCCAACCTCCCTCTCATCTGCAACCATCAGTTTATTCTCTGTATCTATCGGTCTGTTTTTGTTGTGTTCGTTCATTCACTTTGTTCTTCAGATTCCACAAATAAGTGAGATCACATGCTATTTTTCTTTCTCTGTAAGACTGTACATTTTTTAAAAATTTATTTTTAAAATTTATTGGGTGACAATTGTTAGCAAAATTGTACATTTTTTAAAAATTTATTTTTAAAATTTATTGGGTGACAATGGTTAGCAAAATTACATAGATTTCAGGTGTACAATTCTGTATTACATCATCTATAAATCCCATTGTGTGTTCACCACCCAGAGTCAGTTCTCCTTCCATCACCATATATTTGATCCCCCTTACCCTCATCTCCCACCCCCACCCCCTTACCCTCTGGTAACCACTAAACTATTAAGACTGTACATTTTTAACAGGAACCCCAGGAGCTTCTGATGCAGACTGAAGTTTGAGAACCACTGGACCAGGCTATATTTAGATATGGTTTGGTCATAACACAGTAAGCAGCTAGTAACACCAACAATAATATCAAATGGTCCTAGTATAATGAGTCATATTAAGCTTGACCCAGGGCCTGCTCTGACTTCACTTGCTTTTACTCTCAGGCTAACGAATAATCTTTTCTTGTAATTTTTGAACTCAGTTGGCAAGAAACCCTCTTCCTAGGCATAGTAACAAAATTTTAATTCCTGGTCCTATAAGGCTTTTGTCATAAATTTTTGATGCTGACTGTACCTCTTGATTTTACCAGTAGGGAGCGCAGTCTGTCTATTGATCTTAGCTTTGTACAACAAGGAAGTCTGAGATGGTCTTTTCTCTATTTTAGTATGGAAATCTTTTCCTGGGGGTTGCATAATAAGAGACAAGGGCCACTTCTGTGTGGGGTAGGAATATGATTCTCAGTAGTGCGATTGCTCATTTTTCAAAGATAACACAGAATAAAACTTTTAAATCTAAAACTTTCATATCTGAAAATTATGGTCTTGTAGGCATGCTACCCTATAAATAATGAAATACAACCCTTTTTTTTTCACGAGTAACATGCATTCCAATTGAGCACTTTGGAACAGTGTGTGAAATGTAGAGAAACATAAGAAAAATTATGAGATTTTGAATTATTCTATTTTTGAAAACAACATGCTTTTTGACATGTCGAATTAGACACCTGGAGAGAAATACTGGAATGCTTGATGAAAGATAAATTTCAATTTTCTGTGGTTTGAGTTGTTTTTCTCAGCTCCTATAGACCATTTAATTATCATCTAAAAGGAACTGGAAGGGCAGAGGGTTTTGGGGCTTTGGGGAAAAGTTAAAACACAGTTCAGCTTTTCCTCCCCTTCTCCCAACCCTCCAAAAATAAAAATATCTGAGACCATGATAGCAATACCCTCAAATGACAACCTTTCTCAGTGTTTCCTGTATAACTTTTCATAAACTCAAAGAGAAGAATTAGTTCCTTAATAAAATGCAGACACCAGGAAAACAAGTTTTAGGGAAAAAAAATTGGACTAAATATCAAGACAAGTAGAATCTCTGTGCAGAACTCTCTCAGTACTTGAAGTAGGCTTAATTCTTAAAATGCCTAAATATAACAGTAGGTCAAAACACTGGAGAATGTTGGTTAATATTTATTGAATGCCCATAATAAATGTGCTGTAGTGAATCGATTTGTGTTGATTGGCCTGAAGACTTTGAATACATTTCAAACTAATAATGTTTTTTCTTTATTTTTTTTTTCTCTGGTGGTCTAAATAGTCATTGTAGTTTCTCTGTATATAAAGGCTTATGCCCCTGGGATTGGTCTTTAGATTGGATACAGCCTTTTATATCTCCAAAACCATATTCATTGGTATGATGGATGGGATACACTGATGGTGCAAAAACTGAAGATTTAGAAAAATAAGTGTGGATTATCAGATACTTGAAAGAAAAGGGAAATTTCCCTGGGTGACAGTAAAATAGAACTTGTTTTTTCTCGCTTTAGATTCTCACTTTTGCTCTGTGTATGATGTGTTGTGAAATTTACACTGCTTTCCTAGACACATTTTGATTCCCCATCATGTAGAAGATGAGCTTTCTCTAGTCGATTTAATTCTGTCAAAACAAAACCTCTTGATGAATAATATTCATTTTATAAAGGTCTTACTCCAAAAACTGATGAGGATTTTTGAAAAGACAAACCTGTCCCATACTTTTCTTCAAAATGGTGCTCTATTTTGATTCCAAAATAAGACATACGTAGTAATTTGGAAGTTTCTTCTTTTCTTTTCTCCTTTCCCAACCAGTTCTAAATCTCCTAGTACCACTCCCTCCCCAACACGCCCATGCTAGTAAAAATGAAAAACAAATAAAACCTTGCAAAAGATAATGGTAAATAGAATTCTTTGCTTTGTGATATAGTATCTTTAGGTATAACCTACAGACTACAGCGACTGTGTACCATTGTATCAACCTAGACCTGTGGGATTAATCCTTGCGAAACTGTGAAGTAAGAAAAATTGGTTTTGGTTCTCTCCCTACCTTTAGCCTTTCCACCTGTAGTGCCTTGACTTTACAGAGTCCTGCAGCTACTTTCCCTTAACATATCTGTTATTTGTTTCCCCATTAGTGTTTTTATTTCCCTTCACTTATGGGCACATTCTTCAGAGAAAAAGTTAATCTTATAGACTGGTTTGTGATCATACAAATAGGCTTTTTTTCCCCCTTTTCTCTTTTTTTAATTTATTAAGATTGTGCGGCATATTTTTTCAGTCAATAAGGTGAATTACATTGATTTTTTAAAAAATGTTAGACCAGCTTTACATTCCAAGGATACATTCTAGTTGGCTAAGATATATAATCCTTTTAATATGCTTGCTAGATGTGATTTGCTAATTTTCTGTTTATAATATCTGCAGCTATATGTTCATGAGGGTTATTCATCTATAGATTTTGGCTCGTTTTTTTTCTTCTTCTGGTTTTGGTATCAGGGTTATGCTGGCTTCATAAAACGAGGTGGGAAATACTCCTTTTATTTCTGAAAGAGTGTATCAGATGGTAGTATTTTTTTTTACTTAGATGTTTATCATTTATCTCCCTCACACTGTGTGAACCCCTTTCCCCCCATCCACTATCCCTCTGACATCTCACAGAGCCATTACATTTCCACTGTCTCTATTCCTAACAAATGGGTCTTAATTTGTTAATGTTTTACCACTTTTCAAGTAATGTATTTGCATTTAACAGAGATTTTGAGAGAGGGCAGCTTAATACAAAAGAAATGACTTTAATAGTAGGGATTCTAGATTCTGTAACAAATTACCAGGTATGGCGAATATGGGCACTTGCCTCCCCAAGCATGACTTTTCCCTTTCTTCCTCAGTAACAGAATCGTGATTTAATTTGGTGTAATAATGCACCCAGAGCAGAGACTACTGCCACTCTCCTTTGAAGCTACATTTGGCCATGGGGCTAAGTTCAGGTTACAACATGTAAGCAGAAATCTCCCTAAAAGGTAAAGAACAGCCTTTTGTTCTGCCCAGCTTCTTTGTGATACTAATCTGGAATGTGAAGATGATGGCTAGAACTGGAGTTAGCTCAGATAATGAGATGACCTTGAGGATGGAAACCACATACTGAGGATGGTGGAGGAGAATGATAGACGCGTGGGTCAGTTGACTGGACTACCTGACTACCTACTTCTACCTTGGTTAAGTCACGTCATTTGGGGGTTTTCTGTTATATGCAGCTGAATCTAATCCTAAGCAGACAGAAAACGCATATCTTTGGGAAATCAGGGCTTTGTGGTATCTCTCAGCAAAATTGGTAGGCAAATTCTGAGAAAACCATCACTGTTGGCTTTTGAAAGGGAGTTCTCCATTTCTGAGAGCATATGGAAAATTCTTGCTCTCGTGAATCCTTCTGAAAGAATTCTGTCTCACACTTTCTTAGTTGTTTAGAGTGTGTAGCTCTTATCATGCCAAATATATTGTAAATGACCAGACAACAAAGAGGATAACCTATTTTCTACCTTCCATGCCACAGTTCTAGCAGAGTGGAATGCTGGTTTTCATATCTTGTTGATTATATTGGGGTAACAGTTCCCCTAGATTGACATGCCCTGGTAGAAAGACATTCTCAAAGAGAGAAGTAGTTTGGAGGGACAGGAAATGTAAAAGGTCAACCACAAACCATTCTGATTTGAACATGATATGTTGTAGCGTAACCAAAACATCAAAAGCTGTTATTGGGAACATGGGGGATTTACATCACAGTGGTACACCAGATAGATACACATGGCTAGAGCAACACTGCTGGGAAGAGGTACCCCCCACCCCAAGGAATAGATTTCAGTGGACACAGTGAATTTGTGAGTGACATGCCCTATGCCAAATAACCAAGCTCAAGTCCCTGTGTTCTATTTGTAGCTAGTCACACTGCTGCTTTTTTACCTGTCTACTTCAGCAACTTAACCAGAGCTAGGGCTTGTACCCTAAATCCCCAACCTTTGGCAAGTGTCCTGTTCTTGGCTCACTGATGATTGATATGGGTATGAGACTGAATTGTGTTTTAGTAACCAACATCTCTGGAAAACCAGCAGAAATACTGCTGTCAGTGGCAAATTCAGAATGGTAAATGATAGCATCATCAGGGAAGGATAAATACAAACAGTATATTCATTTCACTGTTAGAGATCATCTCAGCACTATGGAGTTTATTTGTTTGTTTTGGTGGAGAGATTTATTGTGGCTTGGTCTGTTTCCCTTTCTTCAATCTGCCTCTCTCGATCTGAGCCCTTTTAGCAAGGAAAATAGGCCTGAGTGTCCAATAAATGAACAGAAGAAAAGATAGGCAAATGGAACCCAAATATCAAAGTAGTAGGTATACAAGTGACTAATTCACTCATTAGGTTACTAATGCCAGAGCTGACTATTGATCTAAATAAATTATCAGTGCAGTCCTTGGGTAAGTAGCTTTCATGCAAATTAATTAGACACCAGAGGTGAATTAGAAGCAGGACTTTGGAATGAGCCATGGACAATATTTTTTGTGTGTACATTCATACCTAGTTTTTTAATATGGAGCCACTTTGCTTTCTTGTTAGGGAACAGAATGTTGTCCACAAAATTATGCCCCAGAATAAAACTTCTTCCAAAAAAGGAAAGCCAAAATAAAATTATTTTTAAGGGTATAAATAAAATAGATTCACGCATTTCCTGATAGCCTGAATGAGAAGGTCCATATTTATCTCAGTAAGCTTTTAGTGTAAGACTTTAGGAGCCAAAGTGACAGTTTTGGACTCAGCCAGACAGTGAGCCTTATATATAAAGACTCAAAATAGATTTCCTTTACCCCTAGTCCTGCCAAAGAGCCATTTCAGGTGTGCAGGAAAGGTGCTGAGCACACTAATGCATAATGCCCTTATGTTGAGTGGGAGCAATGGATGGCTTCGCCTAACCTGACTTTTCTTGATTGGAATTTAGATCCCCAAAGAATCTGAAAGGTAATATATTTCTTGTGATTTCATGGCAGATGTGATTTTTGCCTTTTTTCTTTTTTTATACATGATATCATTGAAAATTGAGAAGAAAATGCAAAAAGCCTGCATTTGTATAATAGAAATAGATAATCGAGCTGTGGGCAATCATCTCTGCTTTTGATCATTCTGGGATTAGAGGAATTCTTCATGCTTGTAGAAATAGCCTGTGTCAAAAGATAAGGAACACCAAAATGGATTTAGTAAGATAAGAACTTTCATCCCAAATTTCAACAGAACTCAAGGCCAACTTTTTGTTATAATATTCTGAAGAGCCTTGTAGCTATGCTTTTTTTTATAACCTATTTTTTCTCTGCCTTCTTCCCTCTCTTCTTTCTCATAGGCTTCAATCAAAAAAAATTAAAGGCCGTTTACATGCTTTCGATACTGTGCTAGGTTTTGGACAGAGCAAAACAGGAGAGTGTATAGGCCCTCTTTTAAAAATTTGCAAGTTAAACTTGTATGTAAATGGCAAATACATTGAGCGATAGATTAATTTATACAGGCATGGAGTGAAGTAGAGAGGATTTAGGTTTCATATTTAGATAAGAGAGAAATGGCATTTTTAAATCTCTTCAAATTAGCAAGAGAAAACTCTGTAATCTCTGTAATCTAGAGCTTGAAGAGAAAATAGAGCTTGAAGCTAATGTCCCTGAGACAAGCAAAGGGGGTAGGTAGAGTAATAGGAGAAAAGGGATATGAGATGGTGGTTAAGGGTGATTTGAGGAAGGACTATTTAAATGCAAGTTAGGCCTGATCCTTAACGTAAAAAGTAGCTATTACAGACTTTCAGGCAAGGAAATGGCATTCATAAAATCTATAAGTGAAAAATAAACTTTGTAAAAGCATTCATTGTACCTTCTGTCTATAGCCTGGAAACTTCAGCAGGGAGGAGGTTTTAACAGCTGTGCTAAGAAGTAACCTGTGGCTTGGACAATAAGCATAATTGAGGGGTGGTCTAGGAGAACAAGCTGGATGTATTTGTCATGAGATGAGTGGAGGACAGAGATACGTTAGAATTACTGCTAGGTCTCTGGCTTAGGAGGTCAATGTGACTTTGGTGTCATTCCTTGTGATGGGGAGGCTGGATTTAGGGAAGGGTGGTGGAAGAAAGAGAGTCTGCTCTAGCTTCTGTGGGGTTGGCCTGAGACAAGTGCAAGGCATGAGGTAAGGAGTCTGCGTAGGATTCGAAAGAGGAGCAAACATCAAGGACAGGAGAGCGATACCACACTTTCTCCGTTCTCAACCTGCCCTGGGCCTATAGGAAGTGACAGGCTAATGTGTTTGGGTTTGTTTGCTGTTTCAGTTTGCTTTTTCCTAAGTCTGAGATGATTTGAATGCTTTCTAAAGCATGTCCCTGTATTTTCTTTTAAACTCCTGGTCTGCCTCATTAAGGGGATTATATTTTCCCAATGTAAAATTATGTGGTGGTTAAAGTATCTCATTTGAACATGAAATGCTTCCTGAATTAAAATATGTGAATAGGAACTCTTAGTCCTAAAATGTGACGTGGAACCTTCTATACCTTGTGTATGTGTCTGTGTGTGCAAATGTATATAGCATACCACCTATAACTGTAGTTAGTTGTTATATATAAGTTTCTGTACTTGGGCTTATATATTTTGGATGTCTTCTATTTTTTGGGAAATAAGGAGTATATCTTCTACTTCATTTGTACCCCCCACAGAGCATAATATATATAATATAATGTAGACTGCATAAAATTGAGCATTTCAGGAATTTAAAATTATTGGCTGATCTTAAAAATCAATGTTAAAAATGAATAATTTATTATAAAAACAATGATAGAGAACATCATAAATTCCATACAACCTCAAATTAATTTCATATCTTTTACATTTTTCTATTTCCACTATAAATTAATGCCTGTTATGATCACTGAAGTACTCCAAAATTCTCAGATGTCTTCTAAATCATTAATAACAAGAAAATATTTTTAGTAATGTTGCATTGTTAGGTATTTTTACTGTGCTCTCATTCTGTGAAAAGTGGTAATCCAACTATAGTATGTATGCTAATTTTCAATCAATGCATACCTAACCTTAACTCATCCTTGGGCAAATCCATTTCTATTTGCTTCCTCAACTGAATGGGGGAAAATGACTCCTGGCTCACAGGCATCTTGGTGAAGATTTTACTCTTTGAAAATGCTTTTGTGATGGAAAGTGTCAGACAGAAACCTTCATGACACAATAACTTTGAAGTTGAGCAATGCAGAGATACCCTCAAATGAAACTGAAAGGGGTGACAGATTGGTCAAACAGGAATTTTGAAACTAGAACTGGCTGAGACATCAAGGTTAACATCACCCTCTAACTACTTTTCCCTCTCCTTTGCCTTTCCTGCCTCCCCAAGGTGATCGGGAACTAGGCCTTACCCTTCCTTTTAAGAAAGTGGCATATTGCTAGTTCCTTGTGGTTTTGGAGGACAAAAAAATCACATTTGATTCCTCACCTCAATAATTTCCTATGATGCCTATTTCTCTGAATGATATTTATGGGTCCACCTTTTCCAGACAATTGCCTTGGAAGGTTATGTAACCAGACGCTGATCTAAAGAGAAGTCAGACCTGAAGGTTATGAAGTGTTGAATTTGTCCAAAGTTGAGTTCCTGTTCACAGGAGGAGAGCCTGGGACCCTTTTTTGCTAGGTTAGCTTTCTCCTTTGCTGAGTCTGAACACTTGGAATATTTTAGTGTTGGCCTGCTGTGACTCACAGCCTGTCCAGCAGCTTAATAGATGCTTAAGCAAGTCCACAATATGTCTCTCACATAATTAAACATTGGGGCTATGCACAAAAGGACAAGTTTTTATGCATTAATTATAGGGACATTTTTATCATCAGCCTCTCATTTCCACTTTCTCAATACAGCACAATAAAACATGGTATTTGAGAATTCTTATGCTCTGCCCTTTCCTACTCCCCAAACCTGATGAAATTGCAAGTTTCTGTTGTTGTCATCCATGTTAGACAGATCTGTTCAATCTCAGTTGCAGGAAATAATCTTAGCAAACACTTACCCAGTGTGTTCAGCAGCAATCAGGCCATTGATGATGATGTAGAAGTTTATTAGAACATGAGAGAGGAATTACTTACAAGTAATTCCAGAGTACTGGCTACCAGGAGCCAAGTGCCTCATAGGCAGAAATTCATTGAATAGCATGCATTTATTATATGTAGGCTGCCAGAAATTTAAGCAAGGAGCTCAAACTTGCTCTTAGACCCTCCCCAGCATGCGGGCCACCCACCACTTGCAAGGCATGATGACACGACAGATAACCCGCCCTCCTTGGTAGCAGTATGGATATGGGTAGTAACCTAGCAAAGGTTCACAGACGCGGCGGCAGTAGCGGTTTCCTCGACGGCAGTAAATACAACAATAACCTCTCTCATCCAGCATGGGATCAAATTCTATTCCATTTTCAGTCTGAAAGAAGAAGAAGCCAGTGTTGGAGGGAAAGGGTCACTAGGAAGAGGCCCACCAAGCAGGGGAGGACTATAAAACTATATGAGTTGGGGACTGGTGAGAAACAAAGTTCCTTAGCCTGATCATGGAGAGATACCTCAATAGACATCAAGACTGATTTTGAATGAGCCTCTTGGGATTCCAAGTTTTTTAAATATTTTTTTGTTACAACAATGACCATTCTCCTTTCAATGATTTTGATCTGAGGGGTAGTGTGTTTTGTGAGGGTTCTTTGTTTTTCCTCTAACAAGAATAACAGGAACATAACTCACATAGTCATTTATTGGAAGTTCTTCTTCACTTGCTTGTCTGGTGTGACGCATCTTCTCCGCCTTCACCTGAGGGACCACCCACTGCTCATTTTGTTCAATCCCTTTTTTTCCATTGGTAGGAAAGTGAAGGTCTTCACCATCCTCCTCAAAGTCCTGTAACTCTGAAACTAAGGTAATAAATACAAAGTTGGGATAGATACAGAAATAAATATAAAACTGCTTTCAAACATTTCTAAAAGACGCTCTTGGGGAATAGCATTTGGGGGTAGAGATTTTCCTTGAGTCCTCTCTCTGCCATCATTTAGCATACGTGACTACTTTTCAAAGATCCTCCAGCTTATATTTTAAGATGTAATACAGAATTGTACACCTGAAATCTATGTAATTTTACTAACAATTGTCACCTCAATAAATTTAATAATAAAAAAAAAAAGATTTTCTGAAAGAAATCGGACTATTTACGTGGACACAGACTGCTTTGCTCATTTGGCATCATGCACTTGCTCTTTTGCATACTAAATTAAAAACTGAGGACAGAGGACCTTTGAGTCTCCCCCACTGATTTTATCCACGGTAGGTATTCAAATATTTTTTGGTTGCCTGATTTAATTAAGTGCCCTCTGACCTCCTCTCCTCTCCTCTTTCCTGTCATACATTTTTTAACTTCCTATTTAGAAATAATCTTTGATTCACAAAAAGAGTTGCAAAGATAGTGCCGAGTTCCTGTATATCCTTCACGCAGTTTCCCCTAATGTTAGCATCTTACATAACCATAAGGCAATAATCAAGCCAAGAAATTAGCATTGGTACAATACTATAAACCATAGACTTTGTTCAGATTGCATCATTATTTCCTCTAATGTCCTTTAGAAAAAGAACACTGAAGCAGAAGTTCTAGCATCCAACCCAGTATACCACATTGCATCTAGTTGCCCTTTTCTAAGGCCAAGGAGTACCAATAGATGCCTGCATTGGTTAGAATGTCCTCTCTTGGGTAATATAGTGATGTATGTTGTCCAGAACCAGGGAGGCAAGTTCTACATTAGCGGGGCAGAATAAGGCATCCAGGAATCTTTGTCTTCTCTGTGGGCTCACTGGAAATTTAGAGCTGGACTCTTCTACTCTGGACCTCTAGTCCTCAATTACTTTTATCGTGATTCCTAAAACAGCCACAAAGACATTTGTTTTGCAATGACTGTCCTATCTTCTGGGGAGAATGCCACCATTTGACAAAGACAATCCTTCTTGAGACAATAGAGCATTGTTTTGGTCCTTTTCTCTTCTGGTCTTGGGTTGGGCACACAGAGGTTTGAGCAATAGTCTGGTATCCTGACTGCAATGAATATAGATGTACAAAGAAAGACAGATTAGCTTTTTGCCATCACTGGTCACATTAGGGTGGTGTTACCTTTGCTGGGATATTTAAAAGCCTGTCAGCATTAATTTATCTGATTCATAAGTTGGCTGTGAAAAATTCCCTCCTCACTGGCAGTCGGCATATACACTTTCATCTAAGAAGATGTAAGCAGATCATTTGTTTTTCTAGAAATATAGTCTCTGAATGCTGGGAACATTAACCTGTTACTGACTTTGGGAAGAGGAGGAGGAGGAGGAGACGGTGGTGGCCATACCTGCTATTAGAGTGGGATTGATCCAATACATGGTCACGTTATGACAAATCTCCAGAATTTTGGAATTTTTAAGGAAGTCTCGGTTTTCAATAGGCTTTTCTGCTGGGACCCAAATCACTGACTGTTCAAAGAAAGTTGTGGTAATTTCTTCATTCTGAGAGAAGAAAGTAGTTCAGGGTGAGGATGGGCAGAGAAATTAATCAAATGAGTGAGACATTATGGGCTACTGAAAAACAAACAAACCCAGTTATAGTTTGAATCTGAATAACAATCTCAGTCCCAGGGCTGCCAGTGAACTAGCTATGTGCCTTGCATACAGTAGATGCCCTTGGGAGAGTTAACAACCCATTTGTCTTTTAACAGTAAGGCTGCTCACTGAGACAGGAGCCTTGTCTACTACCTTTTCACTTAAAGTCAGGAAGGCTCTCCCTCATTATCTGGGCCATGTATGTTTTAATTTGGGCTTCTGAATCCTGAGTGGTTTGCATTTGTTTTTTCTCTTCTACGCTTAAATGGATGTTGCGAGTGCCTGCCTTGTTTTAGGTTTGCAGCTAGGGTTGCAAGCCAGATTTGATCTCAAACTGAAAAAAACTGCCACAATCAAAATTGGTGAGATCAATGAAATAACAACCGAACCTAATATTTTGGTTTTTCAAGATTTGCCTGTTAATGCTAACCAGGTGTAGTACAAAAAAATGTCCTTTTAGTTTTAAAGTCATGACTCCAGATTGTGCCTTCACTGGCCTCACCACTATTTTACTCCTTTCATCTTCTAGATGCGTAGTTTGTCTCACAAAGTGTTCTTTCTTTAGGTAGATTTTCTTATATTATCAAGAGAGCCACCTTCTTTTTCGGTTTCTAGTATTGGAAGTAGCTGTCTTGTATACCTAGTTCTTTCTTACTCATTTGTCTTTTGTGTGTCAGTATGTTTCCCCTTTCTCCTAATAAGGTTTTTCCTTTTCAATTTTGTTTCTTTTTATCTTTATGATTTTGGTGTTTTATTCTCTGAGATCTGGCTTTGTATAATCTTACCCTAGTCATTTAAAACTCCAGTCTTAGCTCCTTTGCCCTTGAGTCTGTAAAGACCTTGGGATGCATTGAAAGGGACTGTATAAAATGAAGTTGATATGCTGACTAGCTTTGTTAGCAAAATCAGGGCTATTTATGTACCTGCTCTGCGTGTTTAACATACACGAACCATGGATACAGAGGTGAGGAAAATACAGACTAAGAGGGTTTTTGTCATTCAGGACCACAAATTTGTCTCATAAAAAAATCCGTAGCCTGAATATAAAAAATAGGTTTATCTTGAAGATAAAGTAATCTCACTATCACGAGATGAATACTTGTGTTATTTAAAAGATTTGGCAAAAATAACTGAAGAATAAATTAGAACCAGACATTATGGGCCTTTGCCTTTATTTATTTATTTATTTTTTTCAGAAAATAAATACTGTCGTGTCAGTTTGGACTCTCATTACTGGCTGGCCCTACTCAAATGCTTATATTATTTTCTGCAAAATGCAGCATATGATATTGGGTATAGTAGATTTTATCCTAGTCACTCTACTTTCATATTACCCTTGCCTCCTATAGTAATTCTAATATCCTGGAAGTTATTCTAATCCTCAGATGCATCTAACTTCTACATATTTGAAAAAAACAAATCTCCCCAATTTTTCACTACTGCAGACCTTGGGAGTAGATCATCTTCTTTGGGGGAAATTCTAGTAATAGGGGTCTGTAACTTTTCTGGCCATGAGGAGATCAGTAGCATGCCCATGGGAGCCCATGACAGGTCTGAGACTTGGGTAAGAGAAAGGAAAAAGTGCTCCCCACCCCACCACCCCCAAAATAAGAAAAGCATAAATGGGTAGATGAGAATTAAGATAGAGAGAGCTGGGTAGGAGAAAAGTGAAAAAGGACAGAGGAGAAAGAGAAGAAAGAGAAAAGAGGTATTTATAGTATATAAAGAAGCAACCATGTCATTGCTATAATATCATTTTAGATTTGCCAGTTAAACTCTAAAACAAGCCAAATAAACATTTGTTTGTTCCTGGCTACGATGTGGGTATGCTGTCACAATATGGCCTTAGCTAAGGTTCCCCTTCTTCCTCAACTGATAACAACATACTGTGATTGCAGACAGAATCTCAAGGAAAAATTAAGAGCCTCAAGGGCTTTATTGATGGCTTTATTTTAGGCAATAATCCTCCATCTCTCCCTAGGCTTTCAGGGGCCATTCAGTGATTACTCCAGTACCCTAGATTACCTCACCCAGGCCTAGCAGTATGTTTTCAGAGAAATTGTATTACACTGTAGTTCTTACTTTGATTTAGCCTTTCCTAGTGAGATTAAATGGATTATTCCATTAGCAGCCCAGCATAAAATGGTAAGGTGAATCAACCAAAATCTTTAAAATAGTGAATGTCACAGTATTACAAAAGTGGCAGGATCCCCAGTGCCTTGGAACTTTTCTTTTTAGGACTTTACCTTAGACTGGATTGATTTTGTTCTACTGTTCACCCCACTTAACTAGAAATCTTTGGTTTGGGAGCAAAGCTATATAATGTTAATGGCTACCCAGGTATGAAAGTACAGTGTTGTACCTAAAAGCATGAATTTATTTTTTTAAGGCCTGACTTCAAGATTCCAATCTGCTGCTCTCTAGCTGTGTGACCTTGGGCAAGTCACTTTTTGGTTCTGAGTCCCAGTTTCCTCATCTGAAAATGGGGATAGTAATAGTACTTATCTATAGGGTCCAAGTAAGAATCAAATGAGAGTAAAATATTTAGTACAATGTCTGGCACATAGTTAGCACCCAATAAATGGTAGCTTTTACTACCACCATTATTCTTACATACCTCATCTATTTCCTCCTCTGGTTCAGAAAATTCAGGAATCACTTTGATCTGTGTTTTGATGAAGCATTTTTGAAGACCTACAAAGTAGATGCCAGTGTAGCCCTATAAAACAGATTAAAAAACAACAAAAAACACAGCAACCCTGAAATAACCACAATTTATGAGTTCCATGATCTGTCAGGGCCCTAGTCTGGCAAAATTTGAATTCAAAGGGAAAGCTTTGTCTCATAAATTAAATGGAGGCTACAGGCTATTTTCAACTCAACTATAAATGTTCTAATATTTTTAAATGGGAAATCTTACGGGGAAAATATCTAACTTACATTTTTAAAGTCATGTACTTCCAATGTTTCATCAGTGCCATTTCCACTTCTGAATATTTCGGTTCTGGTCACAGGATCAATTTCCATGTAAATCGTCTTCTTTTCTCCGTTGCTGTAGAAAGTGTGCTCCATGTCGTATGTCTAGGACAACAGAGGAAAACAAGCTCTAAGATACTCAGTGTGTCCCTTCATAAGACACTTTAATTGAGTAATATCTGGGGCAAACTTCTCTTTTCAGAACTTTTGTAGTGAGGCGCCATCTCAGGAGCTTGCCATTGGGAATTCTCTGAGACTCGAGATTAAAGTGAGGTGCTTTTGACATTGAAGCTGATGATATGGGGATCTCTTGTGAACCAATATTTTGTATTCAAGCCAAGTTACTGAATGAAGAATCCCAACGGTTTTCTTGGTAGCTTTGGTAAATAGCAAGTGGTGTTTTGCAAACCAGCCTGTAAAGTATAGCTTCCTTGTCTTGAACAGACGGATCCCCTAAAACCTTTGCTGTTTCTTTATGCTACCACTTGCCTTTCCAAGTGCTCATGGATCACCTTTCTCTCCCATGAAGCTCAGTAGGGCTACATATTTAAACACATGTAGAATGCCTAGGTATTGCTCTTTACCTCCTCGTCTCTCCAAGGCTTTAATATTGGCTCCACAGTGTCTTTTTAGAATCTGAAGACTAATATTACCATTGGCCAATATCAGGTAGTAGTCTTACCCTGACCTCAATTGCTTAATTTTGCCCTTTAAACTCCAGGAAACAGGTATTGCCTTCCCCTAACCTTCTCTTTGATGGGCTAACCAATCCCACTCAGTTTATTCCCGAGTTCTGCTTTCCAAAACTGATTCAATTGGCTTCAAGTCCTCCAGATTCTCCTATATATAGAATTCAACAACTGTGTCAAGGGCCCTGCACTAAGTAATATGGAGTTTCCCAAGAAGAGTGCCTTGGAAAGGCTACTTGTTAGGTAGGTCATTTTTGAATGGTTGAAATAAAACCCCAGACTGTCCCATCCTCTAAAAGAGACACTTCTCTTTCTGAGGACCAAGAGGACCAGTATTACAGTGTCCCAGTTTAGAAGTAAGCCCATTACCTATAACTGAGAGCATTTTTATAGCCATAAGCAAATAACAAGACTAAAGGAATTTGCTACCTGTCACAAACCAGGCCAGACCTGATGGTGCCGCGTGGAAGTCTCTCTGATCCCTGTTGTTGGGAAGCCTTCAGCTATCAAGTTTCTTCTTACTCATTTTTCCTTACAAAAAAAAATTGGTAAACTAAAAGCCTGAAAAGCAAGTCATCTACAGAGCCAATGTTGCTTTCTAATGATACAGTTCTCAGTGGCAGCCTATTAGAGCGTGTGCTAGTTTAGGTTGTTTTTTAATGTCTGCCTGTGTTTGTGACTGAATGTTAGTTTAACCTGGTCAAATTTTCCCCAACTCAAGTAGAAAAACAAGTTGGAAGGGTTTTTAGAAGCAATGTTACTTCAAGTGTGAAAAGTCTATGTAGTTGCTGAATAAGAGAACAAGAGACAATATCCTTTACCTCTTAGTAGCCCTACAGTTCCTTGGACATGGTCAGCACTTAAGTATTTGTTGAATAAGTTTTTCCCACCCATAGCAATTTCTCATCTTCTTAAAGAGAGATTTTGATCACAGACAAGTTTTTTTAAGAGACTGTATTTTAAAAGGCAAAGGAAAACAGTATTTAGAACCTTCCAGCAACTGCAGAGTTAACTCAAGAAGTGTGGCCTGGTTTGTGATAGGTAGCAAATTCCTTTAGGCTTGTTATTTGCTTCTAGTTATAAATATGTCATCAGTTCCAGCTCTGCAGCCAGCTTGGGAAACTTCTACCTAGGACAACAAATTGAGCTCTCAGTCAGCCTGACCTAAGGAGAGGAGAGCGGCATCTACTTCAGATCCAGTCTTGTCAGATCTCCCAACAGGGGAGAATTCATTAGAAATACTACCCATTGTTGAGACAAATATCAACACCACCAGTCATTGAGGGTGGGGTGGGGTGTTTGTTTCATCAGTAGCACCACTGATGGATTATTGCATGGAAAAATGAGGTTAGAAACCAGGGGTTGTTGGAAGGCTGCCTACCTGGGCAAAAGAGAACATGCAGGCTGTGTTTTCAATCATTGGTAGAAGACTATGGAACCATATTGGTGACATTTAGAATTTCAGTGTACTTCTGTGCAATGAGTTTTCCTGCACTATTGGCAATGCACTCCACTTGGATACCTTGCTAGATGAAAACTGTTAGAAACTGCCAAGCTCAGCCGATCTTGATTAATTTCAACATTCCTTCAAATAGTTTTGTTTTGTTTTGTTGGTGGGGGAGAAGGGGTCCATTCTGATCATATTCATTAACCAGCTTGTTGCCTTTTTGTTAGCAATGGTAGGTTGCTAAATAGAGTAGGATCAGAATGACTTCATTTATGCGTGAATCCAGGTAGGGAGCTATATATATTCACCCAGATGGAATTCCGCTATCAAAGGTGTCTTTTTGGAACAGACTATCCTTTGTCTAGGAAGACGATGCTGGTGGTTCACTTTGGACTGTTTGGGGATGAGTTTGAGCAAATCCAGACATACTGTCTCGCCCGGGTCCCTGTGGAGAACATTGCCTGGGTAATGGCTATGCAAGCTTCACTGGCCCATATGGACACTGAGCTCATGCCTTTGGCCTCAGAAATACTTTTCTCTCTGCTAAGCTCACTGGCTCAGGGGCTGAGAGGGTCTTTCTGAAGATGAAGGATTAAATAAATGTTTTTTTCTTCTCCGGGTGCATACTAAGGTAGACAGGATGGCTGGCCTGAGAGAGGTGTGAGTAGGCTCCCAATAGCTCATCTCACTCAGACTGTCCCCAACACAGCTGTATTCCAGGAAGGACAGAGCAAAGATAGAGTATGATGAGGAGTATACTTCTGCCAAGTTGGCAGATTGGGAAAGTTAATCTTTGGTGTTTCAAGTCTCCTTTCTCTGTACTTTTCATATCCTGTTTGTTCACATTGTACCTCCTATCTCTTCCCCCTCTCCCCATCTCTCTCTAACCTTTTATCTCCTGTCTAGGAATCTCTTGGTGCTTCAGGTATCTTGTGTCAAAGAAAAAATCATTCTGACAAATGACTTCATACTAAGATGTTAGTAATGGGTATTTGTCTGTTGAAAAAAAATTGTCAATTTTTTTCAACAAATACCCATCAAAGGGATGGATTACTAATGGTGGATTTTAAGCACAATGGCACCAGGAATCAGTGATATTTTGGGGGGCAAGGGCATCTTTCCAGCACCACTCAAATGGGTTCATACTCCACCCACACATAAGACTGGTCTTAACTCTAAGGACTAGCACACTGGGATGGGGCAAGGAAGCCAGTGGAGTGAAATATGATTCAGAAGTGAAATGAAATAGGTATGTGGTTAAACCCGGGCAGTGAGAGATGTCAGAAGACCACACTGACAAAACATGGAGAGAACACAAACTCATTTCTCTTCCCTGCCCAGGAATTCTTTCCTCAGTCCAGTTAAATCCTCCGCTTAGGCAGCAAATGAGCCCTAACATCCCCCTTTCACAGTTTTTTCTTTTTTTTGCTTCAATTTGTGACAATTGCTGAGATCAGAAAAGAAAGCTTTTTATAAAGAGTAAAACTGCCTCAGACCTCAGTGTGATGGATCTGTTTGGGGGGCAAGTAGCTTTAGCCTGTCCTGAAAGGGATTTGAGGACATTTGGCTTAGGTTTGTTTTTTGAAGCCTGTGATTAATCTAGCTGTGTTTCTTTCCACCTTCATCCTTTACTGTCTGTTTATGAGGTACACTCTCCAGCGGTGAAATAAATGCTCAGAATAGCTGGCTCTGATCAGGTGTCAGGCTGGAAGGAAGGGAAGGGAATGTATTGTACCATATTATTACCAACCTAGCCTGTGGGAATTAAAAGGCCTCTGAGTATTTCTTTACCAACACAGATCAGACAGATTGTTTCTAATGCAAAGCTGGACCTCTGCATCTTCAATCACCAGTTCTCAGCCCTGAAAAACACTGGCATAAGCAGCAGACATTCCTCTTTTTCAACAAGAAAAAAAAAGCACATTTCTTTCATCTACAAACCAAAGCTGGCTGGGAAGTTTTCCCCTACTCACTCCCTCCCCCACCTACCTACTATTCTTAAATGCAGCTGAAAAATAGTGGAAAGAATCCCCAGACCAGGTTCTAGTCCTAGCCTCAACTCTGCCACTTACAAGCTGTTGGGCAAGTTTCAGTTCTCATCTTTATCTCCCACCTATTGCCAGACACAATGTTGAATAGCTGACAAAATCAGATCTGCTCAGATCTGGGTTGATGATATATGTCAGGTTGACCAGTGGACTGCCACTACCTGTTGAACACCTGAGTTGCTTTCCCCTTACAGCCACAATCTCACTCTCAGCCACTAAAGAACAACTCCTTTTGAAGACCCAGGCTTTCCTTGCTGGTGCTACATAAGTTGCTCAGCAAATGCTGCCTTAGAAGAATGAGACTGAATAAGAATCTGCCCATAGTTGCCAGAGTCCTGCTCTACATAATTGGAGAGGCCCTGAGTACTTCAGAGCAAGAGCTGGTCCAGCAAGAGTTGCTGTACAAAGGTGGACTTTGCTCCTGTGATGGTTTTGGAGAAAAATTAAATGTAGGAAAGTCTTCTCTTTTAAAATGCTGATGTGGTACTATTTGGCGAAGCTCAGTCCCAGTGCTAAAGAGATTCCAGCTACCACTCTAAGTTTTTCCTTGAGGGTGTGAATGCTTCTCCGGGCCCACATTTCACCCATCAAACTGCTGTGTAGGAAAGCCCAGGGAACTCAGTGAGGAAAGTTGTATCTCCTGTGTGCCTAGAAGGGGAGTGAAGAAAGCTGGTCTCTGGCCAATGCTAGCATTAGACAAACAGGCACAGGATAGCTGAACACAGACTTAGCAAGAAGGTTCTTTTCTGAGCAAAGGATTTTCAGCCTAGGATGGTATTAGGCTCGCAGTCCTGAGTGAGACTGTTTTAACGGTTGTCTGCAGTTGAGTTGGGGGTAGGGGAGAGAAAGATGCCCACCTATCCCTCCCACTTCTCATCTCAAGTTGGTAGTATGTAGAAGTGGAGGGGACATCCCCGGGAATCTGTTGATAGCTGTGTGGGCCTTAGAACTTATGGTTTCTAAACAACCCTAAAGTCACCAGGAAATTCCTAGATATGGCAGGAAAAGCAGCATTTCATTTATTTAATTTATTATTGGTCTGCCTCATTCTTCAAAATATTGAAGGCAATAGGCTACAAGGTCTGTGCTACAGCTAAAAACTGTCGGTTTAAGGGCTGGGATTTTTCCAACTCGTTTTCTCCATGTTGAATTAATTAGCTGGGGAGTTTGCTTCTAATTGTTTCAAGTTAAATGTGTAATACAGGGAGCTTTAAGCAAGAATGTTTCTCCAGGGAATCTGCTTCAAAGATCCCCGGGCAGTCACTGCCTGGAAGTGAAACCTCGTTGTGATGCTCTCTAAAAATTTCTGGGACTGAATATGTCCCCTCTGCTAGGTTAAGAAAGCTGAATACAGAGCTTGATGGATTGGCTTTTATTCAGCTCAAATGGCTCCTAAATGTGGCTGTGGGTTAGGGTGGCTGTAAGCCTGTAAGTGAGTGCCACAGCTCACCCAGAGTTAGTCCTTGTTGGTTAACTTTATTTTGATCCCTTTCTCTCTCTGGTGTGTGTGTGTGTGTATGTGTGTTTAAATATATGCGTGTGCTCATGCCTGTGGTGTGTGAGGAGAGGGAGTAAAGCATGGCTTACTCCCCATTTGGGATCAAGAATTTGGATCTTTTGCATATACCAAGGTGGGAGGTAATGGAAGGAGGGAGAGAACCTCCTGGCATGGAAATGTCAACATCAGATGTGGAATGTTAAATAAACACTGTTTATTATAAACAAGTGTTTATTGAAAAACAAAATAAAAAGGAGGTGTGGTGGAGGTTAGAGGAGCAAACACTAAGAGCTTAGAGGGAGCCCCAGGAAAGCAAATAAGTCATTGACATCCACAAGCACAACAGCATCAACAGTTCTCTCCACCAACGGCCCACCATCTCCATAGGTCCCACAGGCTTGTAAGGGGAAGTCCAGAAGAGGCTTGGTTTTAATCTAACTGTTGTTTCCTGCTAGGTCATATTCTTTTTTTTTCTTTTTCTTTTTTTTTTAAATTTTATTTTATTAAATTTATTGGGGTGACAATTGTTAGTAAAATTACTTAGATTTCAGGTGTACAATTCTGTATTACATCATCTATAAATCCCATTGTGTGTTCATCACCCAGAGTCAGTTCTCCTTCCATCACCATATATTCGATCCCCCTTACCCTCATCTCCCACCCACCACCCCCCACCCCCCTTACCCTCTAGCAACCACTAAACTATTGTCTGTGTCTATGAGGTTCTGTTTCTCATTTGTTTGTCTTGTTCTTTTCTTGTTTTTGGTTTATATACCACATATCAGTGAAATCACATGGTTCTCTGCTTTTTCTGTCTGACTTGTTTCGCTCAGCATTACTCTCTCAAGATCCATCCAGGGGAGAGTCTTTAATTTGTGCGAGATGTCTAGCTCCTTTTCCTCTGCAATTCTTCTTCTAATACTAATCTGACTACGCTTCTCTTCCCAGGATTCATAAGTCAGCTTGGAGGCAGGCTTATTGGCAGTATTAGCCAATAATTAGACCATATATGTTAGACCATAGATGGTCTCTTGGGCTCTTTGTATGGAAATTGAAGGTAGTAATAGACTGAGTGAAGCATACATATCTCCAGCTGGTTCCTTAGATTGTAATGGATCCTGCCTGGTCTTGTGGTGAAGGCCCAGACTTAAATGTCAAAGACAATAAATTGCAACTCCCCACTGGAATGGAGAACAAACAATCTTTACTCAAGGTGGAAAAACTTGCCCCAGGAGGCATCTATTGTCTTTTACCAGATTTCTTTGTAATAACTTTGTTCATTTCTGAGACTCCCTTTGCTGAAAAATTACATCCCAAGATGGATTACTTCATGAGAGATTTGGTTCTTGACAACCTTCATCCAGTAGCATACCCCACCTCTTCTGTGCATGCACTGACTAGGTTTTACTTTTTGTTTGAAGAATCACAGGATTGCTTCTCATAATCCATCAAAAAGGAGAACTGGAGTGAGAAGCAAAGATGGTATAATACAGAAGCAGAGGGGACCATGGGCACTGTCAGTGAGTTTGGCAACTTGCAAGAAAAAGCAAATTCCCCACCTAGTCATTTACAGTTTGCACTGAGGAAAATAGCATTCTAAGTTTAGGAAAACACATAAACTCTTTCAGCATAGCATTGTTAATACCAGCAGCTACAATAAAACAAGAAAAGACATCTGGCCCCACATTTAGGTATGTGTGTATGGGTGGTCAAAAGGGCTAGCTACCTACCACATTCAGTTAAGTACATTATGGCCATGGAGAACAAAAGGGTTTATTGTCCTCTAACTCCTCTATAAATGTCAAAAGGATCCAATTGAATTGTAGGGCAACATATCACCTTGTGAATTAGCTAAGTGGTAGCAGATTTGGACCAGAATGCATTTTGGCATTCCTATTCATTTTCTGTTTCCTTCCTGATGTCAATTGCTTTGCTGACCTTGCTAGCCTGAATATAGGGGCTTCTCTAGGAAGACATGTGAGCAGTAAGTAGTTCCAGAGCAGGGAGCAATGAGAGAGAGAGAGAGAGAGAGAGAGAGAGAGAGAGAGAGAGAAAGAGAGAGAGAGAGAGAGATTGGTTGAAAGGGTTAACTATAGGCATTGGGAGATGCCTGAAATGCTTTCTGAAACAAGGTGTAAATGAGAAGACAAACACAGTAGGCTGCCTTGCTCTTCATTCTCCCTCTTACTTAAAGTAAGGTAGCCCTTAGAACTAAACGAAAGAGGGTATGGCAGCAGAGGTGAAGAATCCAAGGTGGCTCAGCCTTCTCTGTTTTCTTTTGGACACTTGTCCAGCTGAGTCTCTATTTTCTCCCTCTCTGCCTCTCCTTCCACATTAATCCATATTCTTTCCTCTCTACTCCTATCGCTCCTTTGGCTCCTAAAGGTCCATGCCAACCCATTTTCTTCTCGTCTCTCATCATTGTTCCTGGATTTGTGCCTTTCCCTTCCTAAACCTGTTACCAAATAGAAACGAGCATCGTATGACAACAATTTAATAACAACAGTAACAACAATCTACAAGCAGAGAGAAAAATGTGGCAAAGACAGAAAACCATCTTCACACCTGTAGCTTGTACATTTATTAATTCTCTTTGAAATAAACATTTTTACCATGAAAGGACTATGATTTTCCTTCGGTCACATCTAAACTTGCCCATTGCGTAGGAGCCCAGGGATAACAATAACACTAATACCAACTACAATCGTCAGCCAAGCTTCACCAAATGACCCAAATATCAGAAGCTTTCTGAGATACCTGTGATTTATGACTTGGTGTCACTTGTTTCTACTTTGTGGCACTACTATCTCAGTGGAACAGTGACGATTATGGCTGGTGAGGAGCGGAAAAGCTCTAGTTTATTTTTTTAAGTTATAAATAAATGTGAACTCAAGTATGAGAATTGCTCCTTCTGAAAAGGAGTTTTCTGTCTGTCCTCACAGCAGATGCATTAAGTGAGAAACGTAACCCCTGAAAATGCTTTGCTGCCATTTCTGGTGTTTTTTCTTTTCTTATGTGGTGGTATAATTACTTTTCCATCAGTTTCTGCCCAGATAATTGAAAGATGGAAAGTATTTTCTTCTTACAGTAAAATTTTTGCTTCTAGGAAGAGTATTAACTCCTTAAAGCCAAGCATTATAAAAGAATGGGTAATTCTACATCTTACCATTACTAACCAAAATACAGAAAACACATTTTTTTCCTTACCAAAATAATTAGTCAAATAAAAGAGAGCTAAATCTTGATTCAATTTTTTATACCACCAGGAAATAAACACAAAAAGGACTTAATTGTTTTTATTTTAAGAGTAACATACATGTCAATCACCAATTAAATTCAATCAAACTCAAAACAGAAGCACTGGACAATAATGTGCGTTTACTTACTTTTTTGGGTGTCTCCAGCCAGAAGTACTTGCCCCCCCAAAACAGGACAATTAGAGTTAAGGCCAGGATACCGAACACCAACCCACAAATCTTGAGTGATTTACATATCTTCTTGGATTTAAAAGCTTCTGCCTAAGCAAAGAGCAGAGAAAAATAAAACAATACACAATAATCCTTAAAATAGCAAGCCATAATTCAAAGTCATTTTTGATTTCACTTTCTAATGTTCACAATGCAGTACAATAAGTCTGTGAAACCATGATTCTGCTCAAAAGGGGAAAAAATATGAATCAACTTACATTTAGAATGTGACAGTCCTCACAGTTCTCTGGAGGATTCTTGGCCATGGTCTCTCAGCACACTGCACTCTTTCCCGGCTTTGAGAGAACTGAGACCACTGCTGAGGTGGAGTTGCAAGTCGGCTAACAGATGCCAGAGGAGAAGCTGAATTTATATGGCTCAAATATGTCATACCAGAGCCTGAGGGAGCCCAGGGGGCTCCTGTGCTGCTATTTGTTACATAGATATACCCATATATGTATATAACTTCTGTGCAGACAATTCCATCCAGAATGGCAAAGACAGAAGGTTATAATGAAAACTATTGTCCTGGGGGTTGGTTTGGAAGGGGACCAAGCCTAGAACACATTGAAATAATTTTTCACTGTGAACTTAAAATATCAGCAGCATGCTGCACACTCCAGAAATAAGCAAACAAAACAAAAAGGGGAAGGAGTCATGATTTCAATTCCATTTGATTTTACAAATATTTATTGCAGGGATATTAAATGTCAGGCACTGTGCATGGCTTTGGAGAGTCAGAAATGAATAAGGTGTTGCCTCCTCCACTACGTTAAAGCTCTGTGAGCACTGAGATCAATATATACTCAACTAATTATAATTAAAAACAAGATTAAAAGGGTTAAATAGAAGTTTTCTCTCTCTCTTCATCCCATCTCTCAGATTATTTTCCTTTCATGGGTTCTCTTCTCTAGTCTGTTACTTAATGTTGATATTCCTCATGGTTCTGTCCTTGATGACCTTCTCTCTATAGATACACTTCTTAGATGATTTTATTCACTCCAGTTTAAAATATCACCTATGTATGTATCAATGATTTCCAAACCTGTATCTATAACCCTGTTCTAGCTCTTGAATTGCAAAGCAATTTGAAAATCTCTACCTGGGTGTACCCCAGGAATCTCAAACTCAGCATGTCCTGCATCAAACTCTTCTTTTTTTTCAATACCTCCTTCTCCCAATCTACTTTCTTTCCCATATTCTTCATCCTGGTTGGTGGCTAAATTAGTTTGCTAGAATTGCCATAACAAAGTACCACAGACTGGGTGGCTTAAACAACAGAAATTGATATTCTCATAGCTCTTGATGCTAGAAGTCTAAAATTAAGGTGTCAGCAGAGTTGGTTTCTTTGGAGGCCTCTCACTTTGCTTTATAGATGGCCTTCTTCATTGTCACATGGCAGTCTCCCACTATGCATGGCTATGTCTTAATTCCTCTTCTTCCAAGGACACTAGTCATATTGGATTAGGGTCCATCTGTAGGACCTTATTTTTCCTTAATTACTTCTTTAAAGACCCTATCTTCAAATACAGTCACATTCTAAGATAATGACTCTTAGGGCTTTAACATATGAAATTGGTGGTGTTGGGGGGTGGACAATTCAGCTCATAATAGAGGAATCATCACCTACTCAGCCTCCAAAACCAAAAACTTGAGGTTTGTCCTGACTCCCCTCTCTATCACATTCCCTTTATCCACTCACCAAGTTTTATCAATTTTAAATTCTTACAGTGTTCAAAGTCATTTTTTTCTCTCTTTGTTGACTGCTACAGCCTTAGTTTAGGTTGCTATCTTCTCTGACAAGTCTCAAATCTGTATCTCTAACCCAGGCTGCTCTCTCAGGGCTCCAGACCCATGTGTTCATCTAACCTGCTGGACATCTCCACTTGGATAGTTCACAGGCACCTCAAATACCACGTCCCAGACTGAATTAATTATCTCCCTTTCCAAACATACTCTTCCCTCCATATTGCATCTCTCTGTAAGTTATACAATGATCACTCTCTAGAATAGAAACTTCTGAATTATCCTTGATTTCTTCCTCTTCTTGTTCACCTTCCATGCTCAATCAGTTATTAACTCCAGTCAATTTTGCCTCTGAATTGTCTCCCCAATTCTATTCTCTCCATCTTTAATTGCCAATTGCTGTAGTTGACGTTCTCATAGTTACTTTTACTGTTGCAATAGAAGCCTAACTGATTTCCTAGCTTCTAATCCATTGCCTTCAAGGAGATCTTTCTAAGATTTGAATCTGAGTATAATCTCTCCCTTCCTTAAAATCCTTCTGTGTCTATAAAATCAGAGCTATTTATGGTAACATCATAGCCACTTCAGGGTCTGGACCCTGCCTATCTCTCCAGCTTTGATTTTGGACAATTTCCTCCATAGAGGCGGAGCTAACTGGGGGGCAGGTGGATGCAATTGGACAGAGCCATGGAGCATGTACATGTGACTTCATTCACATCCTAATGTCTCAAAGGAAAATAATTTTCTAATTGTTGCCAGCATGATCATGCATGAAATTGATTATGCAATTTATTAAATGTAAGTCATGGTTTTATTTGCTCTGCAATACTTTGGCCAAGCTTTGAAAAAGGAAAGTCATGGAAAAAACCTATATTTATTGTGTTAGATGGTTTCCCCTCACACCATGCCCCCAGTGTCTTCCTTACATTTTATTGATATTGAGCACACTCTACTTTTTCACACTAAGGGCATTTACACATGCTATTTTCCGGATTTCCCTTTCTCCCCTTGTCTACCTGGAAAATTCCCACTTAGCTTTTAAAATGCTACCTAGATGTTGCTGGCTCCTAAATCCCTTCTGTGGTCTCATCTACCATATCATTGAGTTCATCACCCTTTCCCTTGTTCTATCTTTGTATCTTATTCATACTTCAAATGTTGCACTTATTGTACTGTATTATAATTAGTTTTTATGTGTTTTCTCTTGAATAGACTTTGAGATCCTTTAAGACATGCCTTATTATTAAAAGGATTGAATTAAAATAGTGTTCAAAGCAATGTGCTGTGGAAGCATAAAAAGAGGAGTGATTAATTTTGATTCAGGAGAGCAGGGAAAATGTACATGGAATTTCAGTAGATTGTACATTTATTAGCACTGTTTATGCAGTGTCCTCTTTGTGGTAGGCACGGTTATAGGGGATGGATACATATATAATAGTGGACAAGACAAACACAGTCCCTGACATTATAGAGCCCAGAGTCTACTTGGGGAGACAGAAGTTAAACTAAAAGGAAAATAATCCTATAAAAAAAAATTAAAAATATAAATTATAAAACGTGTAAAGAAGGAAAAGTTCAACCTGCTATGAAAGCACCTAATTTGGATTAGAGGGTGTCAGGGAAGTGCATGCCGAGGAGGTGTCCCTTAAGCTTGAACCAGAATAATGAGAAGAACTTAGCCAATGAAGAGTGGGGAAAAGATTATTTTTGGCAGTGAGAACAACACATGCAAATACCCTGAAGAAGAAAAGATGTTGTATTTGAAGAATAAAAGATGTGGTTGTAATACAGTGAATAAAGAGGAGAGTTGCTTGAGATAAGGTTTAAGAGGTAGGCAGGAACCGTATCTATAAAGACTGTTTTTGGCTACAAGTAACAGAAACCAAGTTATGGTGCTTTAACAAAATAAGGGGTTTATTTTTCTGACGTAATGGACAGCATCAGCAGTCCAGAGCTCATGCAAGTTTCATCTTTTTTTTCTGTGACCCTTTGAGCATGGCTACCCTCTTCATGCTTCTAAGATGGCTGTTCCACCTCCAGG
The DNA here is from genome assembly GCF_057876585.1 of Rhinolophus sinicus. Taxonomy (NCBI): domain Eukaryota; kingdom Metazoa; phylum Chordata; class Mammalia; order Chiroptera; family Rhinolophidae; genus Rhinolophus; species Rhinolophus sinicus. The sequence goes on along the minus strand of NC_142518.1, from coordinate 66,554,465 downwards.
GAAGACAATGCAAAGGGCAAAAGACATGTGACAGCTGAATCTGTCTTTTTCCACCATGAAAGTAATAGTTTTTCTCAAAGCCCTATCCTGTACATTTCTGCTTACGTAATTTCCCAGAACTGGGTTGGATGCCACCCCTCCGTTTAATGGAATCTGGGGCGGTTTTATTTTCAACTCAGCCTACTACTATTCCTAACAAAATCCTGTTTTTTTTTTGTTGTTGTTTGTTTGTTTTTATAGAAGGGAGAAACATACTGAGTAGGCAACTTACAGTTTCTGTCACAAGGGATGTGGTAAGGCCTTTGAAGTTTACTCTAATGGCAATGGAAATTCATTGAAGGGTTTTAAACAGAGGGATACACAGTTCCTTTTATGAGGTGTGATCAAACAATACCGTGAATGTTTAATTTTAAAAAGTTATTAGAGTAAAAGACACATTGCCATTAATCTTCCTCAAAATACACCCCCCCCCCCACTTAGAACACACTTATCCCATCATTCTTGCCACTTTCTGAAGCAGTTCTGGAAGTCCTCTTTTGTGAGTGTCTTTAGTTGTGCTGTCATGGCTGCCTTGGTGTCCTGAATCATTTTGACTTTGGGGAAGAGCCAAAAGTGCCAGATCCGGTAAATAAAGTGGATGAGGACATACCGTAATGGTTTTATTTGACAGAAATTGCCATACCACAAGTGACATGTAACATGGTGCCTTTCCATTGTGGTCACAAAATACAGTGAATGCTGCCACCAAGTAGCATCCAAGGGAAAGGCAAGGATCTTTAATACAGGAAGCGGTGCATCGACCTTAGTAACAGTGTGTGAGAAGTTTAACTTGTTCGGTGTAGTCAGTCGGGTTTGAGCTATGATTGAGAGGATGTCTGTTTTAAAGTGTACCATAAATCATGGATCACAGACAACACATGAAAATGAAATGGGCAAAGGTTTAATTCTCCATCATAACAACGTTCTGTGTCACACATCACTTCTGGCATGGTAATTTCTGTCAAATTAAAACATTATGGTTTGTCCTCATCCACCTTATTCACTGGATCTGGCACTGTGCGACTTCTGGCTCTTCCCCAAAGTCAAAATGACCATGAAAGGTACACATTTTGAATAGATTCAGGACATCAAGGCAGCCATGACAGCACAACTAAAGACACTCATGAAAGAGGACTTCCAGAACCGCTTCAGAAAGTGGCAAGAATAATGGCATAAGTGTGTTTGAAGTGAGGAGGCGTATTTTGAGGGGGATTAATGGCAATGTGTCTTTTACTGTAATAATTTTTAAAATTTAAACATTCACTGTATTTTTTTTATCACACCTCGTATGTATATTAGCACCCCTCTGGCTGCTGTGAGAAGAATAAATTATAAGGGAGGCAAGACATATAAGAGGTTGTCCAGTTAGGAGATAATTGCAAGAAATGATGGTGGCTTGGGCTAAGGAAGTGGTAGTGGAGATGGAGAGAAGCAGATAAATTTAGGATATATTTTAGAGGTAATATATACTTGGTGATAGATTAGATATACAGGGTGAGAGAAAAGAAGGAATAAAAAATGATTCATGTATTTCTGGTTTATGCATTAGGATGGAGAGTTGTGCCAATCACTGGGATTAGGAAACACGGATGAGGACCAGTTTGAGGTGATGAGTATGTCTTTGGACATGTTGAATTTGAGGGGTGTATGAAGCATACAGGAGGAGATGTCTAGTTGGCAGTTGGGCATATATGTCTGGAGCTCAGAAGAAAGACCATGGAGAGAAAATACAGATTTGGGAATCATTTGCGTACAGATGGTATTCAAAGCTGTGGGTGATGAAGACATGGTCCAGAAAGAGAGTGCAGAATAGAAAGAGAAAGATTCAAGACTGAGCCCTGTGGAATCTTCACAGCTATTTATTTAAAGACATACTTTTAGAGTGGCTTTCATGGTTTTTTTTGGGGGAAAAAACAATACACACTCATATAAAAAGCAAACAGTATAGAAAAGTGCAAAAAAAGAAGAAGAAAAAACCCCTCCAAATCTGCACTAGCTAGGAATAACCATTTCTGTGCCTTCTAAAACGTTCTCAGACAAGCTTCTTTATCTGAGAAAAGAAGGATAAAATAATGCTTCATTACAGGATTGTTGTGATAACTTAATGAGGTAATACATTTAAAGTGATTACTCTGCTACCTGGCAGAGAGTAAACACTTTACAAACATTGCCTGCTAAAATTAATGAACATTATTCTGGGCATCATTTTTATTATATAGGATTACTAAATAGATAATAGAAATAATATAAATATTATTTTTAAAAGTATGAATTTAAAAATGCTTGAATTAAACAAAAAGAAACTCAAACTGAAAGTAAAGAAATTGATAAACTTAAGATAAATGTTTCTTCCCCCTCAAGAAATAGTAGTCCCTGAAAGATGATTTGAAAGTTAAGATCATGTTCCAGTCAAGATGATGTACTAGGAAAATTCTGTGCTTGCTTCCTCCCATGACCACATTAAAATTACAACTAAATTATAGAATTATCAATCTGAAAAACTATCTGAAGACTAGCTGAACAGAAGTCCTATAATGGAGGACATAAAGAAGTCACATGAATACTGGTAGGAGGGATGTGAAAAGGGCTGGCCCAACATGTGTGTGGCAGTTGAGAGTTAAGAGGGATATCTCAGCTGCAGAGGCATCCCCTGAGGAGCAAGGGGCCACAGCCCAACATTGGGTTGCCCCGCCCAGAGCATCAGTCCTGAGAAGAGGAGCTCCTACATCTGGCAGTAAAAATCAGTGGAGATTCTGTCTTTCCGGGTGAGACGGAAGGCTGCTGGCAACCCAGGAATCCTCTTAAAGGGCCCACACACAGGCTTTCTTACTTCCAGGCACTGAGCCTGGGCTCTGATGGAGGGATGACAGCTTGGAAGGTGCCAGAGACATACAGGGAAAGACTGAGTTATGTGGCTTCTGTGCAAGGGTAGGAGGGCCCTGTGTTGAGCCCTCCTCCTGTGTACCCAGCAGGGAGACACCATCTTTCCTGTATTGAGCCCTCCACAACATGCACACAAATATGAATCTGCCTTGGCCTGGAGAACTCCACTCACTGCACTCTGGTGACTCCCTGGAACAATGCCACACTCAATTCAACACCACCTGCAGCTCTTTCAGCAGTGGGTACCTTCTTTGTCCCACACTGCAGTCTTTCTTGGACTACTTCCTGGGGTCCACAGGCCCCAGGCAATTGTGACTGGCCTCAGTGTGCTCTGTGCCTTTTTCTGAGTGGCCCAAGCATCAGCACTGTTGCCAAATCTGAATCTGCATTAACCTGGTGAAAGAGGACTCATCTCTCCCTGAGACCCCATGCCACACAACTCCTGCACCACCAGGCTCTTTTAGGATCTGAGACTTACAGGCAGCTGGCAGGTAGCATCAGGACTTGGGGTGCCCTGTGCCTTTTCCTGAGCTGCCCCAGGCCTGGTAAGGGTGGCAGCCGTCCTTAGGTCACAGCGTGGCCTCTCCCACACACTTCCAGGTCTCGCACAGGAAGCAGCCCACCATGGTACACTTTGTAGGTCTTACCAGGTAGCACAAGGCCAGTCATAGGCAACAGTTGACCTTGACCTGCACAAGAGCTTATCCCAAGAGGCCTCAGAACCAATACACTTGGAAGCTAGCTTCAGACTGCAACAAAGCACCACCCAATTAGCTCCACAAGTGGCACACCAAAAGACTAGTCTTGACAGGCACCAAAGCACACTGGGGTGAATCCTGCTCCATGGGGTCAGGCCACGCACAGCAGCTCATATGCTGTGGTCATAGCCAATCCTCATAGCCAGTAAGTCTGCAGGTCAGTCCCACACACAGACATGACAACAGCAATCAAGCCTCAAATTTAAAAGGAAGGCACACACAACCCAGACAAGGAATACTCCTGGAGCACCCAGCTCAGGTGATCAGGGAGACTGTATCACGGCCCCATAGGACACCTACTACATCAGGCCACCCAGCAAGATTAGGAGATGTAGCAGATCTACCTACTACATAGAAACAAACACAGAGAGGCAGCCAAAATAAGGGAAACAAAGAAATACATCCCAAATGAAAAAACAGGAGAAAAATCCAGAAAAACAAATAAACGAAATGAAGGCAAACAACCTACAAGAGACAGAGTTCAAAACAATGGTTATAACAATACTCAAGGAACTTAGTGAGAACTTCAACAAAGAGATACCAAGCATAAAACCAGGCATAGAAACCATAAAAAAGAACCGGTTAGAAATGAAGAGTACAATAACTGAAATAAAGAATGCACTAAAAGGAATCACCAGCAGCTAGGTGAAACAGAGGACTGAATAAGCTACTTGGAAAACAAGTTAGCAGAAAACACCCAGTCAGAACAGCAAAAAGAATTTTAAAAAATTGAGAATAGTTTAAGGGACCTCTGGGACAACATCAAGTGTGACAACATTAACATTATAGGGGTACCAGAAGGAGAAGAGAGTGAGCAAGGAATTGAAAGCCTATTTGAAGAAATAATGATGGAAAACTTCCCTAACCTGATGAAGGAAATTGATATAGAAGTCCAGGAAGTGCAGAGAGTCCCAAACAAGATAAACACAAACAGGCTCACACCAAGACACATCATAATTAAAATGGCAAAGGTTAAAGACAAAAAGAGAATCCTAAAAGCAGCAAAAGAAAGGCAGCTATTTATTTACAAGGGAGCTCGCATAAGACTGTCAGCTGATTTCTCAACAGAAACTTTGCAGGTCATAAGGGATTGGCATGAAATATTCAAAGTGATGAAAAAGTGAGGACCCACAACCAAGAGTACTCTACACAGCAAGGCTTTCATTTAAAATTGAAGGAGAGATAAAGAACTTCACAGACAAGAAAAAACTGGAGTTCATCACCACAGTATTACACAGTATTACAAGGAATGTTAGAGGGAGTTCATTAAGATAAGAAAAAATATCAAAAATATGAATAATAAAATGGCAATAACTACATGTCTATCAACAATTACTTTCAATTAAATGGATTAAATGCTCCAGTCAAAAGATAGGGTGACTGAATGGATAATAAAATAAGACCCTTACATTTCCTGCCTACAAGAGACTTCAGGTTGAAAGACACACACAGACTGAAAATAAAGGGATGGAAAAAGATATTTCATGAAAATGGAAACAAACAAAAACCCTCAAAACAACAACAACAACAAACCCAGCTGTGGTAGCAATACTTATACCAGACAAAATAGACTTTAAAACAAAGGCTATCACAAGAGACAAAGAAGGAAGAAGTAATCCTACTTTCAGGTTTTACCTGAAAAAATCCAAAATGTTACTATGAGGGAATGTGTGCATCCATATGTTCATTGCAACATTATTTACAATAACCAAGATATTGAGACAACCTAAGTGTACCTGAATGAATGAATGGATAAATAATAGGTGGTACATATAGAAAATGGAATGTTACTCAGCCATGGAAGGGAATGGGTTCTTGCCGTCTGTGGCGACATGGATGGATGGACCTGGAGGGTATTGTGCTGAGTGGAGTATTTCAGACTGAGAAAGACAGATGCAGCTGGTTTTTTCTTATATATGGAATCTAAAGAACAAAACAAACAAACAAAACAGAAATAAACACATAGATAAAGCAAACAGTTTGATGGTTGCCAGATGGGAATGGGGTTGAGGGGGTGGGTAAAAAACAGGAAGGGATTATAAAGTACAAATTGATGTTACAAAGTAGTCATGGGGGAGACAGCATCAAAATGGCAGCGTGAGGTGAGACTCTGTAAATCTCCCCTGGAATTTACAATTAATTGAAAAACTATGACTCTACAAAGGACTCCCTGCACAGCAGCCAGGCAGGATGAAGAGACCCACTACAGAATTCACCTAAAGGTGGGCGAATCACCTGAGCTGGGGGGGGGGGAGGGAAGGGAGAAGTGCGGAAGCGGAGCCACACAGGAGCAGGATGCAGACCTGGCTCCGTGCTCTGGCTCGCTGCATCCTGGAACTACTGCAGCTGCGGGAGAGGGAAGAACTCGGACTTCTAGGGCTCTGCTTATGGCCCACAGGGCTGAGGGGGCAGCATATAACACGGCTGAACCCAACACTCACGGCAGAGACCTTGGAGAAAAGACTGAGAGAAGAAGGATGAAAATGGTGGCTTAAGCCCTCACTGCCCAGCAGAGAACGGAAGCCTAAGGCACTGAGACCAGCCGCCCGCTCCCTATCTCCCCAGAGCTCGCCCCGCCCCCACCTGCCCGGTGCTAGAAGTGGAAAAGTACCAGTGTCAGATCAAAAGAACAGAATATTTGCTGTCTGAGAACTGTGGGCCGCAGACACAGATTTGCATCCCAACTAGTTCCGGCAAAGGGGAAGGAGCTGTGGAAACAGGACTCGCTCAGGTGGTGGTTGCCGCCATTGCTCTGGGCCACCTCTCATAACTCACCCCGCCCATGACCTCACCTATCTAGGCGGATCCCTGCAGGAGTAAACAGAAATGCTGAAACACACGGGCACTGGATCTGGTACAGGAAGAGCTTTGGAACTTCAAAAGCTCTCTGCATACCCACACAGACACAGCGCATTGTGACCCAGGGGAACTATTAACAGAGGAGAAGCCCATCTCCCAGGGAATCCCCCCATTGTGTGAGAAGCTGGAATAGTGCAGAGAAAACATAGCACTACCGTGTGAGAGAGAAAAAAAGGCTGCAGTTGGAGAGAAAATAAAACATTCTTCCAACAAGTACTGGAAAACAAAAGAAAGACCTCTTCCTATCAACCTATCAACCTGTTGTAGAAGCCACTCCTGTAGATCTCTAGGAAGAGAAATAATAAATCATTAATTGCCATGAATAACCAAGGCAACAAGAACGCTCAGAAAGAAAGTGAAAAATCTCCAGAAAAGGAACATAAAGATATGGAAATATGTGACTCAAATGACAGAGAATTCAATATTGCAGTTCTGAAAAAACTCAACGAGATGCAAGAAAACACAGAAAGGCAGTTTAATGAACTCAGAAACACAACCAAAGAACAACATGAGCATTTTACGAAAGAGAGTGAAATTTTAAAAAAAGAATCAAATAGAATTTCTGGAGATTAAGAACTCAATAGAAGAAATTAAGAATGAAATAGCGAGCTTAGGTAGTAGAGTTGACCAGATGGAGGAAAGAAACTGTGATATTGAAGATAGAAACCTGGAAATGACACAGATGGAAGAAGAAAGAGACTTGAGACTTAAAAGAAATGAAACAACAACTCTAAAAGAACTCTCTGACTCCATCAGAAAGAGCAATATAAGAATAATGGGCATAACAGAAGGAGAAGAAAGAGAGAAGGGAGCAGAAAATATATTCAAACAAATTGTTGATGAGAACTTCCCAAACTTGTGGACCGAAATGGATCTTCGAATCCAAGAAGCAAATAGAACACCTAATTACCTCAATCCAAACAGGCCTTCTCCCAGTCATATTGTATTGACGCTGTCTAAAATCAATGACAAAGAAAGAATCCCCAAGGCAGCCAAGGAAAAGAAGACGGTAACCTACAAAGGAAAGCCATTAGATTATCATCAGATTTTTCAGCAGAAACTCCACAAGCCAGGAGGGAGTGGAACCAAATATTCAAACTACTGAAAGAGAGAAATTATGAGCCAAGAATAATGTATCCAGCAAAGATATCCTTTAGATATGAAGGAGGAATAAAGACCTTTCCAGACACACAGAAGCTGAGGGAATTTTCTAATACACGACCTGCACTACAAGAAATACTAAAGGAGGCTATTCGACCACCATCATCAGGGACAATTTGTGGCAACCAAATCATAAAAAGGGGGAGAGTAAAGGCCTGAACCGCAATATGGGAATGGAGAAAGTAAACGTGCTGAAGAAAGTGGAATACTCTAAATATCAAACATTTTTTATATACACTTAAGGGTAACCACTCAAAAAAAAAAAAAAAATCCAGAACTGAAATATATACTGTAATAAAAGAAGAAACAGAGGGAAACATCATAGAATACCACCACACAGAATTAACAGACAACAACAAAAAAGCAAAGAAACAATGGAGACACAGTCTTACCAGAAAACTAAAGACAGAATGACAGGAAATCCTCACATATCAATAATCACCCTAAATGTAAATAGACTGAACTCACCAATAAAAGACACAGAGTAGCAGATTGGATCAAAAAACTAAACCCAACCATATGCTGTCTCCAAGAGACACATCTCAGCTACAAGGACAAGCATAGACTCAAAGTGAAAGGGTGGAAATTGACACTCCAAGCAAATGGTATCCAAGAAAATCAAGTGTAGCCCGACTGATATCAGATGAAACAGACTTCAGGGAAAAAGGTCACAAGACACAGATGGACATTTCATAATGGTAAAGGGGACTATACAACAAGAAGATAAAACAGACATCAATATTTATGCCCCCAATAAGGGAGCACCAAAATACACCAAGCAACTACTAACAGAACTTAAGGGAGAAATTGACCAAAACACAATTAAACTAGGGGACTTAAATACATCATTGACAGCTATGGACAGATCATCGAAACAGAAAATAAATTACAAAATAACAGCCCTAAATGACGCATTAGATGAAATGGACATAATTGACATATATAGCGTACTTCATCCTAAAACATCAGAGTAACATTTTTTTCTAGTGTACATGGAAGATTCTCAAGGATAGACCATGTATTGGTACATAGAATCAGCCTCAGCAAATTTAAGAAGATTGAGATCATACCAAGCATATTCTCTGATCACAAGGCTTTGAAATTGGATACCAACTGCAAAAACAAAGCAGGAAAAAACACAAATACAGGGAGATTAAACAACATACTTTTTTTATTTTATTTTATTAAATTTATTGGGGTGACAATTGTTAGTAAAATTACATAGATTTCAGGTGTACAATTCTGTATTACATCATCTATAAATCCCATTGTGTGTTCATCACCCAGAGTCAGTTCTCCTTCCATCACCATATATTCAATCCCCCTTACCCTCATCTCCCACCCCCCACCCCCCTCCCCCCTTACACTCTGGCAACCACTAAACTATTGTCTGTGTCTATGAGTTTCTGTTTCTCATTTGTTTGTCTTGTTCTTTTGTTGTTTTTGGTTTATATACCACATATCAGTGAAATCACATGGTTCTCTGCTTTTTCTGTCTGACTAAACAACATACTTTTAAAGAATGACAGGGTCAAAGAAGAAATTAGAGGAGAGATCAAAACATACATAGAAACAAATGACAATGAAAATACAATCTCCCAAAATTTTTGGGATGCAGCGAAAGCAGTTTTAAAGGGGAAATTTATACCATTACAGGCCTATCTCAAGAAGCAAGAAAAATCCCAAATAAATAACCTCATGTTACACCTTAAAGAACTAGAAAAAGAAGAACAAATGAAACCCAAGATCAGCAGAAGAAAGGAAATAACACAAAAATCAGAGCAGAACTAAATGAAATAGAGAACAAAAAGACAACAGAAAAAATTAATATGACAAAGAGCTGGTTCTTTGAAAAGATTAACAAAATTGACAAACCCTTGGACTCACTAAGATAAAAAGAGAGAAGACACTAATTAACAAAATCAGAAATGAAAAAGGGGAAGTTATCACGGACACCACAGAAATACAAAGGATCATCCAAGAATACTATGAAGGACTGTATGCCACCAAATTCAACAACCTAGAAGAAATGGACAAGTTCTTAGAAACACATAGCCTTCCTAGGCTGAACCATGAAGAACTGGAAAACCTAAATAGATCGATCACCATTAATGAAATTGAATCAGTCATCCAAATCCTTCCTAAAAGCAAAAGTCCTGGACCAGATGGCTTCACTTGTGAATTCTACAAAACCTTCAAAGAGGATCTAGTACCAATCCTCCCCAAACTCTTCCAAAAAATTGAAGAAGAGACAGTACTCCCTAACTCAGTTTATGAGGCCAATATTACCCTGATACCTAAACCTGGTAAAGACAACACAAAAAAGAAAACTACAGATCAATATCTCTGATGAATACAGATGCAAAAATCCTAAACAAAATTCTAGCAAATCGAATACAACAATGCATTAAAAAGACTATTCATCACGACCAAGTGGGGTTCATCCCCGGGGCACAAGGATGGTTCAACATCTGGAAAGCCATCAATGTGATACATCACATAAACAAAATAAAGGACAAGAAGCATATGATTATGTCAATTGATGAAGAAAAAGCATTTGACAAGATACAAAATCCATTTATGATTAAAACACTTAATAAAATAGGTATAGAAGGAAAATACCTTAACATAATAAGGCCTTATATGACAAACCCTCAGCTAATCTCATAATTAATGGAGAAAAACTGAAGCCTTTGCTCTATGTTCAAGAACACGACAGGGCTGTCCCCTATCACCTCTGCTTTTCAACATAGTGTTGGAAGTCCTTGCCAGAGCAATCAGGCAAGAGAAAGAAATAAAAGGCATCCAAATTGGGAATGAAGAAGTTAAATTGTCACTCTTTGCAGATGACATGATGCTATATATAGAAAACCCTAAAGACTCCACCAAAAATCTATTAGAAACAATCAGCCACCCTATGTCTCTTGATTGGAGCATTTAATCCATTTACATTTAAAGTGATTATTGATAGGTACATAGTTATTGCCATTTTTTAATTTGTGGTTAGATTGTTTTCATCTTTCTTCTATTTGCAGAAGTCCTTTTAATATTTCTTGCAATGCTGGCTTGGTGGTAATGAATTCCTTTAGCTTATTCTTTTCTGGGAAGCTCTTTATCTCTCCATGAACTTTAAATGATAGCCTCTGCTGGATAAAGCAATCTAGGTTGTAGGCCTTTGTTTTTCATCACTTTGAATACCTCTTACCCTTCCCTTCTGGCCTGCAAAGTTGCTGTAGAAAAGTCATTTGATAGTCTTACAGGAGTTCCCTTGTATGTAACCCGCTGTCTTTCTCTTGCTGCTTTTAGGGTTCTCTCTTTGTCTTTAACCTTTGCCATTTTAACTATAATGTGTCTTGGTGTGGACCTGTTTGGGTTCATTTTGGTTGGAACTCTCTGCACTTCCTGGGCTTGTATGTCAGTTTCCTTCACCAGGTTAGGGAAGTTTTTAGTCATTATTACTTCAAATATGTTCTCGATCCTTTACTGTCTCTCTTCACCCTCTGGTATTCCTATGATACGCATGTTGTTGCACTTGATATTATCCCAGAGGTCTCTTAAACCATTTTCATTGTTTTTTATTTTTCTTTCTTTTTGTTGTTCTGTTTGGGTGATCTCTGCTAACTTGACTTCTAAATTGCTGATTCGATTCTCTGCCTCATTTAACCTACTGGTAATTCCTTCAAGTGTGTTCTTTATTTCAGTTATTGTATTCTTTAGTTCAAACTGGTTGTTCTTTATGATTTCTCTATCCTTCTTTGTGTTGTCACCAAGCTCCTTAAACATTGTTACCATCAGTGTTCTGAACTCTGTCTCTGATAGGTTGATTACCTCTATTTCATTTGGTTCCAATTCTGGAGGTTTCCTCTGTTCTTTTATTTGGGACATGTTTCTTTGTTTCCCCATTCTGGCTGACTCTCTGTATTTGCTTCGATGTATTAAGTAGATCCCCTAGGATTCTCGGTCTTTGCTGGGTGATCTTATGTAGTATGTGTCTTTTATATTTGACTTGCACCACTTCTCTATTCTCCTGTGAGTATACTCCAAAAGTGACCCGTGTGTTGTGTGTATTCTCCTGTTAAAGTTGAGCTTTAATTGCTTTTGGCTTGTCAGTAGGTTGGATTGACTCCTAGGCTGACTAGCTGTGAGAGTTGGCTATGCCTACAATGGATGAGCTGTTGTGTGAGGGTTGACCATTCAGATGAGGCTTGGCCCCTATGGGCTCTTGTGCCTGTAGAGATTTCCCTGTGGGTGTGTCCCTTGTAGGTCAAACCTGGTAATACTCTGGTTTGGTCTGGAGTTGGCTTCTGTGTGTGTTGGGTCTTGTGCCTCTTGGGCTGGGCCCTGGTGTAGGGCAATTTCAGAACAAAACAAATCAACAAGCACAACAAAGAGAAAAACAAATACACTCATATGTAAAAATAACTGATATTCCACACTCAACACAGGCAAAAATATCAAACACACACACACACACACACACACACACACACACACACGCACACACAAAGTGCCAGTCTTGTCTTAAGCTCACCAAGCATTCTCATGGTTGTCCTCTGGCATACAATTACTCCTCTGCATCTTGTGGAGGTAGAGCTGGCCACCTGGCACCCAGAGTGGGGCTATGGGATGTGGATGGTAGTTTTTACCAAGTCAGTGCAGTTTCTGCTCTCACCTGCATATATGCATGCTGAGAGTGCCACAGCCAGCCACTGGGAGGTGGGCTTATTCCCTGTGCCCAGGTCTCCTGAGTCTTAGGGCACTTCTTTTTTCGGGGGATGTGGAAGGTGTAAGATTTCTGTGATACTGAAAGTCCAGAGCTGCCTCTGCCACGTGCTGCTGATCGGGTGTGTCTCCACAGGTGTATTTGCCCTGACACTGGCAGGCCAGAAAAGGTGGGGGCTGAGGATGGAAGAGTCTTCTCTCTCCTAATTCAGCAGTGTCACACTCTTCCCAGCCTCTTCCCTGGGTCACAGCAGCTGCAAACTTGTCCTCTCAGATCTTGAGGGCTACTGCTCCTCTGTAATCTGACAGTACTCCTCAGTTCAGGGGCCAGCTTGAGTCTCTGGAAGGGCAGGGGGTAGGACTGCTGTGGGAGAATCGGGGGTCCCAGGTATGGTATTTGCTTTTTTGTTTGACCTAGGGCCCAGCTGGAGATCTCAGCTGAGGTTACTGCCTCAAATGCTGGACACACTGCTCTCTCAGCAGGAGAGATCAGCTGTGGGGACTCAGGGAAAGAGCCCACTTCCTGGCTCTTGTGATCTCTGTTTTGTGTCCTGGGGCCCCCGTGTCTCCACAGCTGCGGATGCGAGCCATATCTCCACTCTGCTCCCTTCCCTCTTCTCCTGCTCGCCTGGTTTTCCCACCTTCAAGTAATCCTTGTATGAGTCTCTTAGCTGTTCTGTGTGATGAGCAGAGTCCTTTGATGTGTTATAGATGTTGAATTTGTGGTAAGTTCCAGAGGAGAACTCAAGAAACCCATCTATCTGCTGCCATTCCTATAACGTCACCCCAGTATCACACTGTTTTGATTACTATAGCTTTGTAATAATTTTTAAAAATCAGACAGTGTGAGTTCTCCAACTTTGTTCTTTTTAAAGATTGTTTTGGCTATTATATGTCCCTTTCATTTCCCTGTAAATTTTAGGATTAGCCTTTCAATTTCTGCAAAAGAAGCAGCTGGAACTTTGATGGGTATTTCTTTCAATCTGTAGATAAATGTGGGGATTATTGCCTATTTATCAATACTAAGTCTTCCAACCCGTGATGATATGATGATATTTTTTCATGTATTTAGGTCTTCAATTAATGTCTTTCAGTTACGTCTTCCAGTTTCCATTGTAAAAGTTTTACACTTTGGTTAAATCTATTCCTGATATTTTATTCTTTTTGATGCTATTGAAAATGGAATTGTTTTCTTAGTTTCATTTTTGGATCACTCATTGCTAGTATATAAAAATACAAGTGATTTTTAAATATTGATATTGTATCCTGAAGCCTCGCTGAACTTGTTAATTAGCTCCAATAATTTTTTAGTGGATTCTTTAGGTTTTTCCACTGTAGGATCATACCATCTGCAAATATAGTTTTGAGTCTTCTTTTCCAATTCTGATGCCTTTCATTTTTATTTTATTTTTTTGCTAATTTTCCTGACTAGATCCTCCAGTAGATCTACTGAGTTTGCAAATTCAGTTTTGGATATGCTGAGTTAGAGTTGCTTGGGCACCATTCAAGTGGAAAAGTCAATATGTGATTGACTATTCAGGTCAGGAGAGAGATCTAGTCTGGAAATCCAGATTTAGTAGATGTTAACATATGGATGTTAATTGAAACCCCTTGAAAAGATGACTTTGCTCAAGAAGAATGCTTAGAATGAGAAGAGGGCCCAGAACACAGATTAATATCCCATAAGGATTGGGGATAAGAAGAAGAGATCAGAAAGGAAATTGAGTAGTCACTGTCAGAAAATTAAGAGTTAAATCATGAAAGCATGATGCCATGGAAGTCAGGGGGAGAAAGTTTCCAAAAAGTGGGAGTTGTCATTAGTTTGGGGGATATGAAATGTTTCAAATGCTGCTGAAAAGTTGAGTAAAATAATATCTGGGGTAGATTAGAGCATGTTAAAATGCTCAAAGTACAAGGTCAGTGAAGTTGATGGTGAGGATGCTAAAGACAAGGGATAATCAGCAGCCTATATTTGTTTCAGTCAGTAAATACTAGCTTTGGATTTGAATTAATATCTTGATATTCTGTGTATTGCTAATGCTTTTTTGATGTGGTGAAAAACTCACTGTAGAGAATCCTTTGCTTGAAAGACTGTATTCTAAAAGGCCATGTATGAGCAATTTCCAGGTAAAGGGGTCTCTATATGTTTTTTCTACCCCAGAATTTCTCAAAGTATGCCCTGGCTTGCATTAGAACCACCAGCAATACTTTGGAAAATACAAATTTGTGGGTATAATTACAGATTGCTGAATTACAACCCCAGGAGTGTACCCTGGAATCTAAATTTTAACAACTTCCCTCAGATAATTCTTATGCATACATAAATTTGAAAAGCTTGGTTCTGGAAGAGTCACCTTCTAAAAATTAGTTAAGCTGAGTCATTTACTCCAGTGTAATAGAGAACAGACCTACTCAAAAGTGATGCTTACTGTAGCAACATGAGTTTATTTGTCTACCTTTGTGTACGTGGGTGTACAGCCTCACAGAATGTTTGTCAAGTGTCAAACATGCTGTTATATTACCAATGATGTTATCAATATTTGGTGGGAACAATGGTGCTAAGGTCTTCTTTCATTGGTCAGATTCCATCTTTCTCTATTTTTCATCTCTTAAGGTCAAGATTCCTTGTTTACAACCCATTCTCGTATATCTCCTTTGATCAGTAACAACATCAACCTACAAAAAAAGACAGCTTAGGGGTGGAAGTTGGTCATCCAAGTCTTCAGGTTCTCTGTGAAATGACTGACCTATATCAAACAATATCTAAATCCATTCATAGGTTTCTAACCACATCTCATGCTTTTCAGCTTCATGCCTTCAATTTTTCTTTGTGTACTGTCTTCTGTCCTGAACAACAAGTTAGCCTCTTGTCTTTCCTATTTGTTCCATGTGCTTATTCACAGAATATTTTTCTTTTATT
Source organism: Rhinolophus sinicus (assembly GCF_057876585.1). Taxonomy (NCBI): domain Eukaryota; kingdom Metazoa; phylum Chordata; class Mammalia; order Chiroptera; family Rhinolophidae; genus Rhinolophus; species Rhinolophus sinicus. Next base: position 66,539,123 of record NC_142518.1, on the reverse strand, counting down.
GGTCATAGCATCAAGGAAAGTTGGGACTAAAATGAACTTAGAGATTTTCTGCTCCAACTGTTATTTTTGTAGATAGGGAAACTGAAGGCCAGAGTCATGAAACAACTTGCCCAAAGTAACACAGCTAGTTAGTGACCCAGGTAGGAGCAGCCCCTGGACTCCTGATTCCTTTTCTCAGGGCTCTGCCCACTATAGCAGAGATAGTTATCATCAGAGAAGACAAACTAATAATTTTTCGTATGTTCTTCAAATAGTGGTCCCAAGTTTGGGGTGCAAAAGGAAGAGCTGAAGGAAAATAGTGAGCTTCTTTTTAAGCTTAGTCTGTTAAAGAGATTTAACTTTCAAATACTATATTACTTTTCATTTTTTCCCTCTTCTCTGCCAGAAACAATAAAATGACTGCTGTGGTACTGAGACCAAGGCAAGTTATTATATTTAAATCTGAGTTTAAATGATTTACAATTGACTGAGAAGACTGTCTGGTGTACTGGGTTTACCAGGCTCTTTCTGAATGCCACAAACCAGCCATGTGACCCTCATCAAATCACAACAAGAATATGTCCCTCAGTGTTTTCATTTTACAGGGAGGACTCTACTCAGAGTGCCTCAGCAGAGACCAATGAGAAAGCAGTGGGGGAAAAAAAGAAGTTGCTTATATTTAAGGGGTATTAGCTCCGGGCAACTTAGTGACTGCTTTTTACGAAGGATAAGATTGAGGCATAGAAAGGTGACTAGACTCCTCCCGGCCTCATACTGTGGCTTGATTAATATTCACTTTTGAAAACTTAAAAAAATCTCAAGATAAATATAATATCATAGTTTAAAATGGGAGTAAAATCTGGAGTAAGAGAAGATGCTTTTCTTCCTACTGATCTTTTCTTTTTCTAAATAAGCCTTTTGGGTATTTCCAAAAGAATCATTAGAAAGTGAGCATGAAAGGGACAGACAGAAAATAAATGAGATCATTCAAAGAGAATTTGACAAAAGAACAATGACTGTAGGGATTAAAAAACAAAACCTCAGAGAAACGTGGTAAAGTCAAGCAATTTGGGTGAAAAGAACATGTGGTGCTGTGTAGTAGTAGATGCCAAGGAGGATAGGTGGAAAATAGCATATGCCTGGCCAAAGAGCTTTGTATTTATTTTTAATTTTAATTTTATTTTATTTTACTGAGAACAGTGGGAGATAAATGGGCAGTGTCCAAGGTGCTCTGGAAAATCAATCACAAACATCATCTAGAAGCAGCTGACTTAATTCATTCTATTACAATAAATCTGACTGGCATATAAAATTCGTATGCCTGGAAATACTAGCTTGAAAAATTACTGTTGTGCTCTTGCTTGAAGTTTTACATAAATAAAGAAAACTAGTATTACAGGAAGAGAGAGTCCTTGGCTTTGCGTAGGAAACAATTCAAGCGTGATCCGTGAGCCAGTATAGAGTTTAAAGTAAAAGTAAGTTTATTTAACAGAGAAAGTAAAAAAAGAAAGGGAAGGCCACCCAATAGACAGAGTGGCGGTCTCTAATCGCTAGTGGAAGAGAGACACCCTTCATCGGCTGAGCTAGGGTTTATACGTGTTTCTTGTTTCCATGGAAAACTTTTAGGTATGGGAAACTTCTGCAAGGTAAAAGAATAGGGGCAGGTTTATCTTTAACTTCTGTAAGGTACAGCCCGTGGCTAGTTTGTAATAGGTTTGATTAAGGGAATGGCCATAATGGAATCTCATTGCTCAATAGATGTTAATCTGTTCTGTGTGATTAACATTTACGGGATTTCTGTGTCTTGGAGCAGGTAGGCAGAAGGTTTGGAATCCAACCTCCTACGTCCTTCTTCTGTAAAAATAGTCCTCATGCCCCGTTCCTATAATACTAGGAAGACACCAAAAACCACAGAGCACTAGACTATTTTCTTCTCCAGAGAATGTCTCAAGATATAGATCCAGACTAGTGTTTGGATAGTAATGGACAATGTAAAATAATTTGTAAATTTTGGTTTTCAAAAATGAGGATGCTCTTTTTTCTATGTGAAGAAACAGAACTTCTATTAGAACAGATACTTGGAGTGTTTGTTTTTTTTCTCATACTGGGGGTGGTTTTGTATGAACCCATCTGTGTTTTCTAACCCTGCTTCCCTCGTGTTCAATGCTAAGAGGCTATCCAGGGAACAGAATAAATTGAATGGCCCACCCAGGGGTTGGGCCCATGACTGGGACCTCATTAGCACCTTGGCTCAGCTAACTGATTTTAATGAAAGCTCCACTGAAGTGGCTGTCATGGATTTCCAAGCCTTAAATTAAAGCTACTAAAAAAAATAGTATCTTTCACACTGTTGGGCTTACTGCAGATCAGCTCCCATTGATGATAAGCAAATTACTTCAGAGTGGTCAGTCTCTTTTTGTGCATTTTGCTGGGCACTTGGTGGGCTCACCAAGTACTCACCAAATACTCTAAGGACTTGTGACCCTTAATCCTGGGAAAAGTTTTTGCACTATTTATTTGGTAGTTTCATTCCCTACATTTTCTCTCTTTCTGAACTTCAATTAGGTGGATATTAGACCCCAGATCGATCCTCAAATTTTATTATCTTTTCTCTCCCATTTTTAATATCTTTACCTTTTGATTTTGCTTTTTTGAATTTTAATTTTAACTTTATTTTTTAAGAGCAGTTTTAGGTTCACAGCAAAAGTGAGTGGAAAGTACAGAGATGACCTATATCCCCCGCCCTCGTATATGCACAGCCTCTCCTATGCTCAGAATCCCACAACAGACTGATACATTTGTTATAATTGATGAACTTACATGGACATATGATAATCACTCAAGGTTCATAGTTTACATTAGGGTTTCTGCTTGGTGTTGTGCACACTATGAGTTTGGACAAATGTATGCATAGTGATATGTTATCTACCATGATCATATCATATAGTCTAGTTTCACTGTCCTAAAAGTCCTCTCTGAGCCTATTCAGTCCTCCCTCCCCACTAATCCCTGGCAACCACTGACACTTCGCTGTCTCCATAGTTTTACCTTTCCCAGAATGTCTTATAGTTGAAATCATACAATACATAGACTTTTCAGATTGGCTTCTTTCACTTAATATGCATTTAAGATTCCTCCATGTCTTTGCATAGCTTAATGGCTCATGTCTATTTAGTGCTGAATAATATTCCATTGTTTGGATGAACTACAGTTTATTTATACATTCACCTATTAAAGGACATTTTTGTTGCTTCCACGTTTTGGGCTATTATGAATAAAGCTGTTATAAACATCTATGTGCAAGCTTTTGTGTGGACATGTTTTTTAATGCCTTTGGGTAAATACCAAAGAGTGTGATTGCCAGATTGTATGATAAGCGTATGTTTAGTTTTGTAAGACACTGCCAGAATGTCTTTCAAAGTGACTGTAACCACTTTGCATTCCCAACAGCAATGAATGAAAGTTCTTGTTGCTCTACATCCTCACCAACATTTGGTGTTGTCACTTTTCTGAATTTTGTCCATTCTAATAGATGTGCAGTGCTATCTGAATATTGTTTCAATTTGCATTCCACTGATGATATGTGATGTGGAACATCTTTTCATATACTCATTTGTCACTTGTATATCTTATTTGGTAAGGTGCCTGTTAAGGTCTTTGGCCCATTTTTTAAGTGGGTTGCTTGTTTTCTTATGTTGAATTTTGGGAGTTCTTTGTGTATTTTGGATGACAGTCCTTTATCAGATGTCTTTTGCAAATATTTTCTCCACTTTGTGATATGTCTTTTCATTCTCTTGATAGTGTCTTTCACAGAGCAGAATTTTTTCTTTGTAATGAAGTCAAACTTCTCAATTATTTCTTTTATGGATTGTGCCTTTGAAGTTTTATCTAAAAAGTCATTACCATACCTAAGGTCATCTATGTTTCATCTATGTTATCTTCTAGGAGTTTTGTAGTTTGACATTGTACATTTATGTGTACGATCCATTTTGAGTTAATTTTTATAAAAGGTTTAAGGTTTGTGTCTAGATTCTTATGTTTTTTTGCACGTGGATGTCCAGTTATTCCAGCACCATTTGTTAAAGAGACTATCTTTGCTCCATTGTATTGCCTTTGCTCCTTTGTCAAAGACTATATTTGTGTGGGTCTACTCATGGGCTCTTTATTCTGTTACATTAATTTGTCTATTCTCTCGCTGATGCTACACTCTCTTGATTACTGCAGCTTTGTAGTAAGTCTTGAAGTTGGATTAGTGTCAGTTCTCCAGCTTTGTTCTTCTCCTTCATTATTGTGTTGCCCATTCTGTGTCTTTTGCCTCTCCATATAAACTTTAGAATCAATTTGTCAATAGCAACAAAATAATGTTCTGGGATTTTAATTTGGGTTGTGTTAAATCTATAAATCAAATTGGGAAGAACTGACATTGTCGTGCGGGGGATACTGCCGACTACGCCCTGTGTCGTGCAGGAGACCCTACTCACTGCGCCATTTGTCATGCAGGGAGGTCTTCAGGGTCTCTGCTCCTGCTCCTCACATAAGAACGCAGGACATGGTGAGGCCAAAAAGGAACACCCATGGAGCCATAGATAGGGGAGTCATACCACTATATTCTCGCTGGTGGCTGGGTTGGAGAAACAGGAAACAGGAGCCACACAATTCTCAACGCTCACTGCTCCGCTTGCAGGCTCAGCCACCATCTTCTTGCTAGCCCCCATTTTTCTGCTAGCGTAGCCACAGCAGTTATATTAGTGGCCAATGACTCACTGGTTACAGCTGACGGTCAACTAGCCACAGCTGATGGCCATGCAATCACAGTTGATGGCCATTTACTACATGAGCCAGCACCTTTCTATGTGAGGCTGAGAGCCTGGAAACTGCTTTCTGGGGCTCTGTCCCCACAGATATCTAGACAATATTTAGTCTTTCTATCCATAAACATGGAGTATCTTTCCATTTATTTAGTTCATTAATTTCTCCCATCACAGTTTTGTAGTTTTCCATATATATATAACAAAATATATACATATTTTGTTAGATTTATACCTAAGTATTTCATTTTTTGGATGCTAATGTAAATGGCATCGTGTTTATAATTTCAAATTCCACTTGTTCATTGATGGTATTAGAAAAGTGACTGGCTTTTGTATATTAACCTTATATCCTCCATTCTTGCTATTATTGCTTATAATTCCAGGTGTTTTGGGAGTCAGCTTTTTATTTTCTATACAGTCATGTCATCAGCAAACAATGACAGTTTAGGTTTTCCTTCCAACCAGGATACCTTTCATATCCTTTTCTTGTCTTATTGCATTAACTATAAATTCCAGTACAATGTTGAAAAGGAGGGGTGAGAGGGGCATCCTTGCCTTGTTCCTGATCTTATAAGAAAAGCTTATAGTTTCTCACCATTAAATATGATGTTAGCTGTAGGTTTTTTGTTTATACTCTTTAGTGTGTTACCCTCTATTTCTCATTTGCTGAGAGTTTTTATCATGAATGGCTGTTGGATTTTGTAACATGTTTTATCTGCATCCATTGATATTTTTTTTTTCTCTTTTAGCCTGTTAATAGGATGAATTACATTAATTGACTTTTGAATGTTGAGCCAGCATTACATACCTGGGATAAATTCCACTTGGCCAGTGTGTAAAATCCTTTTTTACACATTGTTGGATTTGATGAGCTAATATTTTGTTAAGTATTTTGCATCTATGTTCATGAGAGCTATTGATCTGTAGTTTTCTTTTCTTATAGTGTCGTTCTCTGGTATTTGTGTTAGGGTGTTGCTGGCCTCATACTATGAGTTAAGAAGCATTCCTTCTCCTCTATATTCTGAAAGAGATTGTAGAGAAATGGTATAACTCCATCCTTTAACGTTTGGTAGAATTCACCAGTGAACTCCTCTGGGCCGGGTGCTCTCTGGTTGGGGAGGTTATTAATTATTGATTCATTTTCTTTAATAAATATATGGCTATTCAAATCAGCTATTTTTTCTTTTGTAACTCTTGGCTGTTTCGCTTTTTAAAAGGGAGATTTTCTCTACTTTATCTTTCTATATTTTGATTAAATTGGTTATTTGTTCTTTTTAAATTCCAGATGTATCTTTTGGTTCTTTATTCTTTTTCCATAGAATCCTGCTCTTGTTCTATGGATGCAATAATTTCTTAATTCTCTGAAGATATTAATTTTAGCTTTTAAAAGTACCTTTTTAGTGGAAGAGAATCACTTGGAATCAGAGAGAGAGAGAGAGAGAGAGAGAGAGAGAGAGAGAGAGAGAGAGAATTCAGTAGAATGGTAGAACATGAAGTTAACTTACAGAAATAAATCAGTATTTTTACTGTGTACAAGGAACCCTTTAGAAGATACAATAGAATAGAAGACCCCTTTTGTAATAGCAACAAAAAAATAAAACACTTAGCAAAAAAATATGCAAAACATATGAGGAAAACACTATGGAAAGACAAAAATATACCTGAACAAATGGAAAGACATACTTTATTCATAGATAGGGAAGATTCATATTGTAAAGATATTAAATCTTTCTAAGCTAATTTATAAACTTAATGTAATCTCAATAAACTGTCAATAGTCATTTCCTTGAAGAGAATTCTAAACTTCATATGGAAAACAAACAAACAAAAATAACTGGGGATCTTTGAAAAAGAAATATCAAATATCATAGCATATTATAAAGCCTCAAAAACTAAGAGTGTAGTATTGGTGAATGAATAGACAGATGGAACAGAAATGTCCAGAAATAGACCTAAATGCACATGGGAATTTAGTATAGGGCATCTCAAATCAATATGGCACAAATGGACTTTTAAACAAATGGTTGTGTAAAAGATAAAGTTGGATTCATATCTCACGCCATATACCAGGCTAAATCACAAATGATTCAATGATTTAAATTTAAAGAGAAATGAAACCACAAAAGTACTAGAAGAAAACATTATAATCTTGGAGTGAGAAAAGGCCTTTTTTCCCCCAGAAACCATTAAGGGAAAAGATTGACAACTTTGGTTTCATTAAATAAAGAAAAATCTTCTTCGTGGCAAAAGGCATCATAAGCAAAGTAAAAAAAAGACAATGTGAGAGAATATTTGCAATTTGTATCACAGAAAAAGAACTACTCTCTCATAGAAATTAAGAAGAAAAAGACCAAGAACTCTATTAAAAAATTGACATACGATATGAACAGACATTTCAAAAAATGCAAAGATCCCTTAAAATATATAAAAAAGAAGCCCAGTTTCATTCAGAATCAGAGAAATTAAAACTAAAACTTCTCTGAAATATTAATGCTAACCTACCAGTGTGGCAACAATCCAAATATTTGACAATATAGTCTGTTGATGAGGCTTTGGGGGAACGGGCACAATTCCTATGGAGGGGAATCTGGGAATATAATACCATAATTACAGATCTATTTTCTGTTTGAAACTAATAATCCCATGTTTGGGAATCCATCTTATATGTATTCTATAGATACATATGTAAAAATTGTATGTGTTCAATGACATATATACAAAGTGAACCCTTTCAGGCAAAACAAACAAACAAACAAGCAAGCAAACAAAAAAAAACTAACTCAAATGCAAAAAAACAAAAACAAAACTATGACAAAATCAAAGATAATCATGCATTGATATGGAGAGATCTCCACGATATATTTTTAGTGAAAAAAATTTTAAGCTGAAAATCAGTATATTGTATACTTTCTCTTGTGATGTAAATAGAGGAAAATAAAATATATATTTCTATTTCCTTATATTTACCTAAAGAAATATTTTAAAATATACACATGAAGCTAATAAAATGAGTTTCTGTAGGAGACTAGGGGTGGGAAGGAAGTAGCTGAAAGCAAGGGCAGGAGTGAGACCTTTCAGAGAATTCCTGTTTATATTATTTTGACCTTTGAACCATGCAAATATATTATTGATTGAAAAATAATAATAAAGATGAGTAATCTTTTACCTGCATTGTCTCTATTTCCTCATGTTTCCTTTTATTGCTTGGCTGTTTGGTCTTTTAGCCTGTTGGTGTTACTGAATGATCCTGAAATGTCAGAATCTGAGGGATATATTCTATAGGTCTTTCCATTTCTCAAGAGAAAAATTCATCTTTTTGGGAGCCAGATACATGGTTTCTAGCATTCTGGGCACAGGGGAGAAGGGGCAGATGTTGAGGGGCCCTGCCTTTATGTTGCACACTTTTATTTCATCCACCTGTTTTCAGGTCTTCATTGACTCTTGCCTTCGACTAGGTCTGCAGTGGTTCAATTTCTCCACAGAATGAACCTTAGATGGTGAGCATAATTGCATGGGATCTCAGGTGGTGATTCAACCACTTCCTATGTAGAATTTCAACTAATTACCCTGTATTAGTTCCATGCCTCACCCTAGTTTTCTGAGGTGATTAGAATCTGCAAGCTGTCATCCTGTAAGTGTTCTTCAGGGTGAATCAGCTCTTTTCTTCCTCCTCCTCCTCTTCCTTCTCCTCCTTATTGTGGCAAATATATATAACATAAAATTTACCATTTTAACCAGTTTAGATGTGCAATTCACTGGCATTTTAAGTATATTCACATTGTTGTGCAACAATCACCACGATCCATCCCCGGAACTATTTTACCTTCCCAAAATGAAACTCTGTACCCATTAAATAATAACTTCATTCTACCTCCCCTAGACCCTGGCAACCACCATTCCACTTTTGTGAATTTGACTACTCTAGGAACCTCATGTTAGTGGAATCACACAATATCTTCCCTTTGGTGTCTGGCTTATTTCCCTTAATGTAATGTCTTCAATTTTCATCCATGTTACAGCATGTTGCCAGAGTTTCCTTCCTTCTTAAGGCTCAATAGTATTGCATTCTATGTATAGAGAAGATTATGTTTATTCATTCATCTGTTGATGGAAATTTGGGTTGTTTCCACCTTTTGGCTATTGTGGATAGTACTACTATAAACATTGGTATATGAATATCTGTTCAAGTCCCTGCGTTCAATTCTTTTGGGTTTATTCCCAGTAGTGAAATTGCTAGATCGTGTAGTTATTCTATATTTAATTTTTCTGAGGAACTGTCATACTAGTCTTTTCGACAGCAGCAAATACCATTTTACATTTCTGCCAACAGTACACAAGGGTTGCAATTTCTTCACATTCTTGCCAATATTTGTTTTTTAAAATAATAGCCATGCTAAAGGTTGTGAAGTGGTATCTTATTGTGATTTTGATCTGCGGTTCCCTAATGATTAGTGATATTGAGCTTCTTTTCTTGTGCTTATTGGCTCTCTGTATATCTTTGGAGAAATGTCTATTCAAGTCCTTTGCCCACTTTTAAATTGGGTAGCATTTTTAAAAAAATTATTGTTAAGTAGTAGGAGTTCTTTACATATTTGAGATATAAATCTCTTATCAGATATGTGATTTGTACATATTTTCTTCAATTGTGCAGGCTGACTTTTCACTCTATTGACAGTTTCCTTTGATGTACAAAAATTTTTAATTTTGATGAAATCCCATTTATCTAATACTTTTATTTGTCCCTTGTGACTTTTGTGTCATATACAAGAAATCATTTCCAAATCCCTTGTCATGAAGCTTTCCCCCTGTTTTCTTATACTTTATAGATTTAGTGTTTATATTTAGGTCTTTGATCTATTTTGAGTTCATTAATACATATGGTGTAATTACTTCTTTTGCATGGGAATATCCAGTTTTCCCAGCATCATTTGTTGAAAAGACTGTATTTTCGGTCTGGCACACTTGTCAAATACAGTGCTTGTCTGAATGGTCCTGGAACCCTTGTCAAAATCAATTGACCTGTGATGTCACAGGAATGGTGGCAGTGGGGCTCACTTTTTGAGTTCTCCTCCAGATCTTATCACAAACGGGACATCTATAACCCATCAAAGGACTGTCTGCTCATCACGCAGAACAACTAAGAGACTTGTACAAGGATTACTTGAGGGTGGGCCAATTGGGCTAGTGGGAGAAGAGGGAAGGGAGCAGAGTGGAGATGAGGCCTGCACCTGTGGCTGTGGAGGTGCAGCCAGCAGCTGCAGAGACGCAGGGGATCCCAGGATGGAACAGAGAACACAAAAGCCAGGAGGTAGGCTCTTTCCCTGCATCCCACAGCTGATCTCTCCTGCCGAGAGGAAAGCATATCCAGCATTTGAGGCAATAACCTCTGCTGAGACCTCCAGTTGGGCCCTAGGTAGGACAAAGGGCACAAACTCCATACCTGGGCCCCTCCCCCCACTCTTCCAATCCTACCCCGCCCTTCCAGAGACTTAAACTGGCCCCTGAACTGAGGAGTAGTGTCAGATTACAGAGGAGCCTTAGTGTTCAGGCCCTAAGAAAGCTGCGTGCAGCTCTGACTCAGGGAAGAAGCTAGGAAGAGTGTGATTTTTGCTGGGCTAGGAGAGAAGAGACTCCTCCACCCCAAGCCACCACCTTTTCTGGCCTGCGGGAAGAGTGTGACATGGCTGGGCTGGGAGAGAGAAGACCCCTCCATCCCCAGCCCCCACCCTTTCTGGCCTGCCTAAGGCAGGGCAATTACAACTGCAGAGGCACTCCCAGGGATCAGCAGTAAGCAAACGCAGCTCTGGGCTTTCAGTAGCTCAGAAATCACCCACCCGCCACACACACACACACACACACACACACACACACACACACACACACATAGAAGTGCCCTAAGACTCAGGAGAACTAGGCACAGGGCTGGTGGTGCTACCCTCAGTGCGCATATGTGCAGGCAAGAGCAGAAACACAACTGACTTTGTAGAAACTACCATCCAGACCCCTCAGCCCCACGCATCTAAATCTGCAGTCCCAACGTCACTCTGGGCACCAGGTGACCGACTCTGCCTGCACAATACGCAGGGGACCCTTTGGTACAGCAGAGGACAACCTGGAGATTACTTGGTGGGCTTAAGCCAAGACTGGCGCTGCTTTTTTTTTTTTTTGTTTGTTTTGATTTGTCTTTATATCTTTGATATCTTTGCCTGTGTTGAGAGTGGGTTGTTGGTTGTTTTTACATGTGAAGGTATTTGATTTTTTTGTTGTTGCTGTTGTTGTTGTTGTGCTTGGTGATTTGCTTTGTTCTGAAATTGCCCTACCAGGGCCAAGGCACAAGATTCAACATACCCAGAGGCCAACTCCAGACCAAACCAGAGTACTACAGGGTTTGACCTACAAGTGACACACCCAGAGGGGATTCTTTACAGGTACAAGAGCCCATAGAGGCCAAACCACATTTAAGTGGTCAACCCTCAGACAGCAGAACACCCGGTGGTGGGCAGAGCCAAGTCTCACAACGAGTCAGCCTAGGAGTTAACCCCACCTACTGACAAGCGAAAAGCAATTAAAGATCTTCTTTAACAGGACAATATACACAACACAAGAGTCACCTTTGGAGCACACACAGAGGAGAAGAACGAAGTAGTGCAAGTCAAATATTAAGGACACATACTACATAAGATAAACCAGCAAGAAGTAAGAACTCTAGGGGATATACCTAACACATTGAAGCAAACACAGAATGTCAGTCAGAATGGGGATTTAAAAGAAACATGTCCCAAATAAAAGAACAGAAGAAACCTCCAGAAATGGAACCAAATGAAACAGAGGTAACCAACCTATCAGAGACAGAGTTCAGAACACTGATGATAAGAATGTTTAAGGAGCTTAGAGACAACATAAAGAAGGATAGAGAGATCATAATGGACAACCAGTTAGAACTAAAGAACACAATTACCGAAATAAAGAACTCACTTGAAGGAATTAACAGCAGGTTAGATGAAGCAGAGGATCGAATCAGCGACTTAGAAGACAAGTTAGCAGAGATCACCCAAACAGAACAACAGAAAGAAAAAAGAATAAAAAACAATGAAGATGGTTTAAGAGACCTGTGGGATAACATCAAGCGCAACAATATGTGCATCATAGGAATACCGGAGGTGAAGAGAGGAAGCAAGGGATTGAGAACATATTTGAAGTAATAATGTCCGAAAATTTCCCTAACCTGATGAAGGAAACCAACATACAAGTCCAGGAAGTGCAGAGAGTTCCAACCAGAATAAACCCAAATGGGTCCACACCAAGACACATTATAGTTAAAATGGCAAAGGTTAAAGACAAACAGAGAATCCTAAAAGCAGCAAGAGAAAGGCAGAGGGTTACATACAAGGGAACTCCCATGAGACTATCAAACGACTTTTCCACAGAAACATTTTACAAAACGTTCCAAAAAGAATTCTCACCTATTCTCCTCAAGCTCTTCCAAAAAATCCAGAAGGAGGGAAGACTCCCAAACACTTTTTACGAAGCCACTATCACCCTGATCCCCAAATCAGACAAAGACACCACAAAAAAAGAAAACTACAGGCCGATATCGCTAATGAACATAGATGCAAAAATCCTCAACGAAACATTAGCGAACAGAATTCAGCAATACATTAGAAAGATCATACACCATGATCAAGTGGGATTCATCCCTGGTATGCAAGGGTGGTTCAACATCCACAAATCAATTAATGTGATACACCAGATTAACAAAATGAAAAATAAAAATCACATGATCATATCAATAGATGCAGAAAAAGCATTTGATAAAATCCAACAGCCATTTATGATAAAAACCCTTAAGAAAGTGGGAATAGAGGGATCATATCTCAACATAATAAAGGCCATATATGATAAACCCACAGCTATCATCATACTCAATGGGGAAAAGCTAAAACCATTCCCCTTAAGATCAGGAGCAAGGCAAGGTTGCCCACTTTCTCCACTTCTATTCAACATAGTTCTGGAAGTTCTAGCCATAGCAATCAGACAATAAAAAGAAATAAAAGCATCCAAATTCATAAGGAGGAAGTAAAATTGTCATTATATGCAGATGACATTATACTATGTATAGAAAGCCCTAAAGACTCCAGCAAGAAACTATTAGAGCTGATAGATGAATTTAGTAAAGTAGCAGGATACAAAGTAAATATTCAGAAATCAGTTGCATTTGTATATGCCAATAATAAAACATCAGAAGGAGAAATTAATAATCAATCCCATTTATAATTGCTCCAAAGAGTATAAAATACCTGGGAATAAATTTAACCAAAGAAGTAAAAGATCTGTACTTAGAAAATTTTAAGACACTGAAGAAAGAAATGAAAGAAGATACAAATAGATGGAAACACATACCATGTTCACGGATAGGAAGAATTAACATAGTTAAAATGTCCATACTGCCTAAGGCAATATACATATTCAATGCAATTCCTATCAACTACCAATGACGTTTTTCACAGAAATAGAACATATAATCCTAAAATTTATATAGGACCACAAAAGACCCCGGATAGCCTCAGCAATTTTGAGAAATAACAACAAAGTGGGAGGTATAATGATACCAGACATCAAAGTATACTACAAGTCTACAGTAATCAAAACAGCATGGTACTGGCATAAAAACAGACACATAGATCAATGGAACAGAATAGAGAGTCCAGAAATAAATCTATGCCTATATGGCCATTTAATGTATGACAATGGAAGCAAGAATATACGGTGGGGTAAAGACAGTCTGTTCAATAAATGGTGCTGGGAAACCTGGACAGACACATGCAAAAAAATGAAGGTGGACCACGTCCTTACACCATATACAAAAATAAATTCAAAATGGCTTAAAGACTTAAATGTAAGATCTGAAACCATAAAATTCCTAGAAGAAAATATAGGGAGAAACTTCACAGACATTACCCGGAGTAAGATTTTTACTGATATATCCTCTCATGAGGGAAGTAAGAGAAAAATAAACATGTGGAATTACATCAAACTAAAAAGTTTTTCATAGCAATGGAAACCATCAATAAAACAAAAAGGGATCCTACTGAATGGGAAAAGATATTTGCCAATGATATATCTGATAAGGGGTTAATATCACAAATTTATAAAAAACTCACTCAATTCAATTCCAAAAAACAAACAACCCAATTAAAAAATGGGCAGAGGACAGGAAGAGACATTTTTCTAAAAAGGACATACAGATTGCAAACAGACATAAGAAAAAATGCTCAACCTCACTAACCATCAGAGAAATGCAAATAAAAACCACAATGAGATACCACCTCACCCCAGTCAAAATAGCTATCATCAATAAATCAACAAACAACAAGTGCTGGCGCGGATGTGGGGAAAACGGAATGCTTGTGCACTTTTGGTGGGATTGCAGATTGGTTCAGCCATTATGGAAAACAGTGTGGAGATATCTCAAAAATCTGAAAATGGAACTACCTTATGATCTAGCAATTCCACTCCTAGGTATCTATCCGGAGAAATCCAAAACTCTAATTCAAGAAACTTTATGCACTCCTATGTTTATTGCAGCACTATACACAATAGCCAAGACACAGAAACAACTGAAATGCCCATCAGTAGATGACTGGATTAAGAAACAGTGGTACATTTATCCAATGGAGTATTACATGGCCATAAAGAAGAAAGAAATCTTACCATTTGCAAGAACATGGATGGACTTAGAGAACATCATGTTAAGTGAAATACGTCACACAGAGAAAGACAAATACCATATGATCTCACTTATATGTGGAATCTAAAGAAAAGAATAAGTGAATGAACTAATCAGAAACAGTTTTGGAGACATAGAGGAAAAACTGAGGGTTGCTAGATGGGAGGTGGGTGGGGATAAGGGGGAAGGTGGGGGGATTACAAAACAGTCAGTAATCACAAGATGGCCATGGGGTTTTGAAAATTAGTTGGGGGAATGTAATCAATAATGTTGTAAAGATTTTGTAGGGTATCTGATGGACACTTGTCCCATTTGGGAGACCACCTCAGGGATGATGTAGGTGCCTGATCATTGCACTGTACACCTGAAGCTGAAACTGAACAATAATGAATGCCAACTATAATTTTATATTTTTTATATATATATATATATATATTATGTATATACTTACAAGAAGCGGAGTACAGCATTAGGAATAGAGACAGTGGAAATGTAATGGCTCTGCACAATGTCAGAGAGATAATGGATGGGGGGAGGGAGGTTCACACAGTGTGAGGGATATAAATAATAAACGTCTAAGTATTACTTTGTCTTGTTCACCTGAAAGTAATAAAAGAAAAGAAAAAAAAAAAGAAGTGGATGGAACCTGATTAAAAAAAAAAAATCAATTGACCTTATATGTGAGGGTTTATTTCTATTTCATTAGGCTATATGTCTGTCTTTATGCCAGTATCACGCTGTTTTGATTGTTGTAGGATTGTAGTAAGTTTTAAATTCAGGAAATATGGGACCACTAACTTTGTTCTTTATATATATGCCATTTGAGGTCTCCTGAGATCCCGTATGAATTTTAGGATGCATTTTCCTATTTCTGGAAAAAAAGTCATTGAAAATTTTGAGAGGAATTACATTGACTCTGTTGATTGCTTTGGGTAATATTGATATTTTAACAATATTGACTTCTAATCAATGAACATAGATGTCTTAATTAATTTATGTTTTCTTTAATTTCCTTCAGCAACATATTTGTAGTTTTCAGTGTACAAATCTTTCACCTCCTTGGTTACTTTTATTCCTAAGTATTTTATTCTTGTTGATGCTATTGTAAATGGAATTTTCTTAATTTCATTTTTGGATCATTCATTGTTAGTGTATAGAAATACAAATGTTTTTTTCAATATTGATCTTGTATCCTGAAACCTTACTGAATTCATTTATGAGTTTTTACAGATTTCTAGCTAAGTAACTTTTAGCATGTTACTTAATCTTCTATGCCTCAGTTTCCTCATCTGTAAAATGAGGATAATGATAGTATCTAATTCATAGGCTTGATGTGAGTATTATATGAGGTAATCCATATACACATTTAGAATGGTATCTGGCTCACAGTACTCATTCAGTAAATATTGGATAATATTACATATTTTAAAGTTTATCAAAAAATGTAACTAAGACATAAACTATAATTTCAAAAATATCATTGCTTAAGATGTCACAAAATAAAGACAATGAACCTTCAGACTAGATTACTATAAGAAAGGAATAGGCCAAGCCTTCAGATATGAAGGGTAATAATGAGCAAGGTTGGGGGAGGTAGAGTGTTCACAGAGTAGAGAAAGATGTAGTGACATACAAAGGAGGTAGATGGAAAAGGAAGAGAATGGAAAAGGAGGGGAATGGAAAAAAAGCTATCCTTAATTATTTTAACTGTTTGTTCCTAGAGAATTTTAAGTGTGTCTGAGTAATTGATACATCTTCCACTATTTTGATGTGAAAAGGCCTGTCCCCTCACTAATGCAAGGCTCTGCTGTCCTGCTCAACACATCCTTGGCCACTGGATGTCATCTTCTTAAGATGCCTGAAATTTGTGCCTGGTATCTTTATGCTAGTGCAGTGCTTCTGAGACTGGAGTCATTTATGAGCCACAGTTATAATTTTTGCCATATATGCCTACCACTGACAGGGATGGTGGTAAACACACAGGGAGGGGTGTTTCATGAGAAATGGTGGGAAAATAAAAGGTTTGATTGTGATTTTGTTCAAAATTGAAACAAACAATTGTGAAAAGAGGTTTATTTTACATTTAACTCAATTCAGGTTTGAATTCATCTCTTTTCTAATTCTTAGAACAAAGAAAAAAGTTGTTGATTTGGGGGTGTAATTTTCTGACAGACTTATGTGATATCATGATTATAATACCCTTCACTTCACTTTTGACTTCCATTAGAAGGTCATTTTTGCAAAATTGCTTGAGAACTCCATCGTTTTTTCCAAGGACATCTCTTAAGCTTTTATTATTCAAATAATTCTCTTTTGAAATGTCAATGCTATCATCATCCTTGCCTATTTTCTCTTCTTCAATTGTTAACTGATCTAACTTTGCTAGGTCATCAATTACCAATGACTTTGTGAGTTATTTGAACAGTTTGCCAGCATCTTTTATCTACCTCATACTTCTAAGTATTTTGCAAAATTTTCAATTTTACTCTGCAAATTTTCACAGTGCATTGTTTTTAGGGTATTTACAGTGCAGAAAGACCATTGCTACAATGACCAGAGATAGACACTATCGTTAGTCAAGGAGGGATGTGTAAAAGGAGGGTCTAGTGTTACTAAGGTTAGTTCATTGATGAGTATTTTTTTGTTACTGCAAATTTTGCTCCTTGTGGCTTACTGTTTAGACTCTCATAATGAACACTTGGATAGTAAGTGCCTCTCCGTATATCCCAATAACTCTCATCTTTAATTAATTAGGATTCTTTTACCATAGACAATAGTCAATGATTTCAGTGATTTATTCTTAAGTGTTCCAGTGGTAGTGATAGCATTACCACTGGAAATCAATATGGTAGGTCTTAATAATCTATGAGAAAGAAAACTGGGAATATCAGTGAACCAGACTGACCAAAGGCTTTAAATGGAACTGAACCAGACTATGCCCCACTCAGAACCATTGCAAAATGGGGCTTATATTGGTTGATTAATAAAGAAAAGATGCCAGGAAAACACTGCAATGTAGTTATATCAGGCTGTATAATGTGTCAAGAACTATGAATAGTCTGAGATTTTAGTTGCATGCCAGTTTCATGGATACTGGCAGATGATATGAAACTTCCAGGTTAGAGAGAATGGACTTCATTACTCATTGCACAGCAATCAGCATGAGATTCATGTTCATGTCAGGGCCCCTTGCCACACCTAACCCCCACTTCCCATAGAGAGATGCAGAAGGGTGCTGGGTGGAAGCTGTGCACACAGTGGGTTTGCATCACAGCTGACGAGTCATGTACTTTGGGAACTCAAATCTTTTATAATGAGCTGCACATTCACCTGTTCAACCTTCGCTCTAGAGGGAAACATTACTTTTATTTCACTGGAAGTTTTAACACCACATCACTCCATTGATGAGGGAGGGAATCCCACCCTAGGGTTATGGAAATGGCCAAACACATGACACCTGGCAGTGGACAGATGAGATGCACAGCAGTTTATTATCACATATACTCACAGCCCAGGGGAGGAGGACTCCATATGCCTTGTAAGTCACATGAGGTTGCACACAGGAACAGAGTTAACAACCAGGAGCCGTGGGGCCAAGCTTTGTAATATCAAGAGGGTGACGTGCCCCTTGGTTCCTGTGAGAAGATGTGATTGGCTTATTTCAGTAATTCTGTAAAACGACAGGGAACTGAAATGCACCATTCAGTGCTAAGCAGGAACTGTACCTTGTCCCCATGATAAGGGGGGTTGTTTGGCTAGGGGATGTTATCTACAGGAGAAGAGCAGGGGGAAAATTACATTATACTAGACAATAAATCTGCCTTTTGTCCCAGAGTGGGATGCTATTTCAACCCTTCATGGATATTTGCTATATAAACGTCTTTGAAAATACTGTGTTTCCCTGAAAATAAGACCAGGCCTTATATTAATTTTTGCTCCAAAAGACACATTAGGGGTTATGTTCAGGGGATGTCATCCTGAAAAATCATGCTAGGGCTTATTTTCCAGTTAGGTCTTATTTTCAGGGATACACGGTATAGTCAGTGCCTCTGGTTGCAAGACATGCAGAAATGGGAGGGACCTATGATGGATAATTGACTTCCAATACGCTGTAGATGGGATTGAAGAATAAGTGCATTTTGATTATGTTAGTAACAAGAATATAAGATTATGGAAGTAGCAGGTTTAAAGAAAAACTTATCTGTCACAGGGTTTATGTGTTTTGAATATTTTGAAGCAGCCAATTGTTTTCCAAAATGGCTGTGCTAATAAATACCCTCCCAGCGATGCATGAGAGTTCTCATTCCCGTACATCTTGCCATTTTCTACAATGTGGATGGAAGTTGAGGGCACTATGCTAAGTGAATTAACTCAGGCAGAGAAAGACAAATATCGTATGATTCACTAATATGTGGAATGTAAAAAACAAATAAACCAATCTCATAGGTACAGAAAGAAGATTGGTTGTTGCCAGAGTCAGGGGATGGTGGCGGGTGAAATGAGTGAAGGGGGTCAAAAGGTACAAACCTCCAGTTATAAAATAAATAATTCCTGGGGACATAATGTACAGCATGGCAACTGTAGTTAATAATACTGTATTGGATATCTGAAAGTCGCTAAGAGAATAGATCGTAAAAGTTCTCATCACAAGAAAAAAAATTTCTTTTGTTATTATGTGCAGTGAAGGGTGTCAACTAGACTTATTGTGGTGAGCATTTTGCAATATATTCAAATATTGAATCATTATGTTGTACACTTGAAGCTAATATAAAGTTATATGTCAATTATATCTTAGTAAAGAAAATATATAAAAAACTTACGTGATCAATCAGAGTCAATAATTTTGACAGTTCTTTGTATGGAGGATCACATCAAACTACACAAATGCACCTTTTCAATTGTATAAAAAGCTAAAGTAGAATTGCTGGGGAAGTCATCAAAATGACAGCGTGAGGTGAGCCTCTGTAAAGCTCCCCTGGAATTTACAACTAATCGAAAAACAATAACTCCACCAAGGACTCCCTGCACAACAGACAGGTAAGATGAAGAGGCCCACTACTAAATTCACCTAAAGGTGGGCAAATCATGCGAGCGGGGGAGGAGGGAAGGGAGAAGTGTGGAGATGGAGCCCTGCTGGCACAGGACGCATACCTAGATCACTGCTCTGAGCTCGCTGCATCCGGGAACTACCACAGCTGCGGGAGAGGGAAGAACTCGGACTGCTAGGGCTGCGCTTATGGCCCACAGGGCTGAGGGGGCAGCATATAACACGGCTGAACCCAACGCTCATGGCAGAGAACTCGGAGAAAAGACTGAGGGAAGAAGGCTAAAAATGGTGGTTTAAGCCCTCACTGCCGAAGAGAACGGAAGCCTTAGGCATTGAGACTAGCCGCCCCCTCCCTACCCTCCCAGAGCTCACCCTGCCGCCACCTGCCCACTGCTAGAAGCGGAACAATAGCAGTGTCAGATCAAAAGAGCAGAATATTTGCTTTTCTGAGAACTGTGGACCGCAGACACAGATTCGCAGCTCAACTAGTTCTGGCAAAGGAGAGGGAGCTGTGGACACAGACCGGCTGTGGTGGTGGTCGCCGCCATTGCTCTGGGCCACCTGTCACAACGCACCTCGCCCATGGCCCCACCTATCTGGGCGGATCCCTGCAGGAGTAAACAGAACTGCTGAAATATACAGGCTCTGAATCTGGAGCTGGAAGAGCTTTGGAACTTCAAAAGCTCTCCGCATCCCCACACAGATGCGGCTCCCTGTGACTCAGGCAAACTGTTAACAGAGGAGAAGCCCGCCTTCCAGGGAATCCCCCCATTGTGTGAGAAGCTGGAATAGTGCACAGAAATCATAGCACTAACGTGTGAGAGAGAAAAAAAGGCTGAAGTCAGAGAGAAAATAAAACATTCTACCAAGAAGTAATGGAAAACAAAAGAAAGACCTCTTCCTATCAACCTATTGCAGAAGCCACTCCTGTAGATCTCTAGGAAGAGAAACAATAAATCAGTAATTGCCATGAATAACCAAGGCAACAAGACAGCTCAGAAAGAAAGTGAAAAGTCCCCAGAAAACGAACTTAAAGGTACGGAAATATGTGACTTAAATGAGAGAGAATTCAAGATTGCAGTTCTGAAAAAACTCAACGAGATGCAAGAAAACACACAAAGGAAGTTTAATGAATTCAGAAACACAATCAAAGAACAACATGAGCATTTTACAAAAGAGATTGAAATTTTTAAAAAGAACCAAATAGAATTTCTGGAGATTAGGAACTCAATAGAAGAAATTAAGAATGAAATAGCCAGCTTAGGTAGTAGAGTTGAACAGATGGAGGAAAGAATCAGTGACATCGAAGATAGACACATGGAAATTACACAGATGGAAGAAGAAAGAGACTTGAGACTTAAAAGAAATGAAAGAACTCTACAAGAACTTCCTGACTCCATCAGAAAGAGCAATATCAGAAGAATGGACATACTAGTAGGAGAAGAAAGAGAGAAGGGAACAGAGAATATATTCAAACAAATTATTAATGAGAACTCCCAAACTTGTGGACAGAGCTGTATCCTCGAATCCAAGAAGCAAATAAAACACCTAATTACCTCAATCCCAGCAGGCCTTCTCCAAGGCACATTGTATTGAAGCTGTATAAAATCAACGATAAAGAAAGAATCCTCAAGGGGGCCAAGGAAAAGAGGACGGTAACCTACAAAGGAAAGCCCATTAGATTATCATCAGATTTTACAGGAGAAACTCTACAAGCCAGGAGGGAGTGAAACCAAATAGTCAAACTATTGAAAGACAGAAATTATGAGCCAAGAATAATATATCCAGCAAAGATGTCCTTTAGATATGAAGGAGGAATAAAGACATTTCCAGACATACAGAAGTTGAGGGAATTTCCTAATATGCAACCTGGAATACAAGAAACACTAAAGGAGGCTATTCGACCACCATCAACAGGGACAATTTGTGGCAACCAAAACGTAAGAAGGTAAGAGTAAAGGCCTGAACCAAAATATGAGAATGGGAAAGTAAGCATGCTGAAGAAAATGGAATACTCCAAATATCAAACTTTCATTACATAAACTTAAGGTTAACCACTCAAAAAAAATCCAGAACTGAAATATATACTGTAATAAAAGAAAAAGCAGAGCAAAAGACCATAGAATACCACCACACAGAAATAACAGACCACAACAAAAAGGCAATGAAACAATGGAGACACAGCCTTACCAGAAAACTAAAGACAGAATGACAGGAAATCCTTACGTATCAATAATCAACCTAAATGTAAATGGATGAACTCACCAATAAAAGGCACAGAGTAGCAGATTGGATCAAAAAACTAGCCCCAACCATATGCTGTCTCCAAGAGACACATCTCAGCTAAAAGGACAAGCATAGACTCAAAATGAAAGGGTGGAAATTGACACTCCAAGCAAATGGTACCCGGAGAAAATCAGGTGTAGCCATAATGATATCAGATGAAACAGTTTTCAGGGTGAAAAAGATAACAAGAGACAAAAATGGACATTTCATAATGGTAAAGGGGACTATACAACAAGAGGACATAAGAGTCATCAATATTTATGCCCCCAATCAGGGAGCACCAAAATATACCAAGCAACTGCTAACAACTAAAAGGAGAAATTGACCAAAACACAGTTATACTAGGGGACTTAAATACATCATTGACAGCTATGGATAGATCATCCAAACAGAGAACAAATAACGAAATAGCAGCCCTAAATGACACATTAGATGAAATGGACATAATTGACATATATAGAGCACTTCATCCTGAAACATCAGGCTATACATTCTTTTCTAGTGTACATGGAACCTTCTGAAGCATAGACCATATATTGGGACATAAAATCAGCCTCAGTAAATTTAAGAAGATTGAAATCATACCAAACATATTCTCTGATCACAAGGCTTTGAAATTGGATACCAACTGCAAAAAAAAAGTAGGAAAAAACACAAATACATGGAGATTAAACAACATACTTTTAAAGAACGCCTGGGTCAAAGAGAAATTAGAGAAGAGATCAAAAGATACATAGAAACAAATGACAATGAAAATACATCCTACCAAAATTTTTGGGATGCGGCAAAAGCAGTTTTAAGAGAGAAATTTATATCATTACAGGCCTATCTCAAGAAGCAAGAAAAATCCCAAATAAATAACCTCATGTTACACCTTAAAGAACTAGAAAAGAAGAACAAATGAAACCCAAGGTCAGCAGAAGAAAGGAAATAACAAAAATCAGAGCAGAACTAAATGAAATAGAGAACAAAAAGACAATAGAAAAAATTAACGTGACAAAGAGCTGGTTCTTTGAAAAGATGAACAAAATTGACCAACCCTTGGCTAGACTCACTAAGGTAAAAAGAGAAAAGACACTAACTAACAAAATCAGAAATGGAAAAAGGGAATTTATCACAAACACCACAGAAATGCAAAGGATCATTCAAGAATACTATGAACTACATGCCACAAAATTCAATAACCTAGAAGATATGGACAGGTTGTTAGAAACATATAGCCTTCCAAGGCTGAACCACGAAGAACTGGAAAATCTAAACAGACTGATCACCAGTAACGAAATTGAATCAGTTGTCCAAAACCTTCCCAAAAGCAAAAGTCCGGGATCACATGGCTTCACTAGTGAATTCTATCAAACCTTCAAAGAGGATCTAATACCAATCCTGCTCAAACTCTTCAAAAAAATTGAAGAACAGACAGTACTCCCCAACTCATTTTATGAGGCCAACATTACCCTGATCCCAAAACCTGGTAAGGACAACACAAAAAAAGAAAACTAGAGACCAATATCTCTGATGAATGCAGATGCAAAAATCCTAAACAGAATACTAGCAAATCGAATCCAACAATGCATTAAAAAGATTATTCATCACGACCAAGTGGGGTTCATCCCCGGGGCACAAGGATGGTTCAACAAATGCAAATCCATCAATGTGATACATCACATAAACAAAATAAAGGACAAAAATCATATGATTATATCAATTGATGCAGAAAAAGCATTTGACAAGACACAACATCCATGTATGATTAAAACACTTAATAAAATGGGTATAGAAGGAAAATACCTTAACATAATAAAGGCCATATATGACAAGCCCTCACCTAATCTCATAATTAACGGTGAAAAACTGAAGCCCTTTGCTCTACATTCAGGAATATGACATGGCTGTCCCCTATCACCTCTGCTTTTCAGCATAGTGTTGGAAGTCCTTGCCAGAGCAATCAGGCAAGAGAAAGAAATAAAAGGCATCCAAATTGGGAATGAAGAAGTTAAATTATCACTCTTTGCAGATGACATGATGCTCTGTATCAAAAACCCTAAAGACTCCACCAAAAACCTATTAGAAACTATCAATGAATACAGTAAAGTTGCTGGCTACAAAATCAAGGTACAAAAGTCCATTGCATTCCTATATACTAACAATGCAATCTCAGAAAAAGACATACAAAAAACAGTTCCTTTTGCAATTGCAGCAAAAAGAATAAAATACCTAGGAATGAACTTAACCAAGGATGTGAAGGACCTATGTGCTGAAAACTATAAGACATTTTTGAAAGAAATTGAAGAAGACACAAAGAAATGGAAAGACATTCCATGCTCATGGATTGGAAGAATCAACATAGTTAAAATGGCCATATTACCCAAAGCAATATACAAATTTAATGCAATTCCCATAAAAAAATCAATGGTATTTTTTAAAGAAATAGAACAAAAAATCATCAGATTTGTTTGGAACCAGAAAAGACCCCCAAATAACCAAAGCAATCTTAAGAAAAAAGAACAATACTGGAGGTATCACACTCCCTGACTTTAGCTTGTACTACAGGGCTACAATAATCAAAACAGCATGGTATTGGCAGCAAAACAGGCACATAGACCAATGGAATAGAATTGAGAATCCAGAAATAAAACCACATCAATATGGACAGATAATTTTTGACAAAGAAGCTAAAAACATACAATGGAGGAAAGACAGCCTCTTCAATAAATGGTGCTGGGAGAATTGGATAGCCACATAAAAAAGAATCAAACTGGACTGCTATGTGTCACCATGTACCAAAATTAATTCAAAATGGATCAAAGACTTAAGCATAAGACCTGACACAATAAACTGCATAGAAGAAAACATAGGTACTAAACTAATGGACCTTGGGTTCAAAGAGCATTTTATGAATTTGCCTCCAGATGCAATGGAAGTAAAATCTAAAATAAACGAATGGGACTTTATGAAACTTAAAAGCTTCTGCACAGAAAAAGAAACCATCGACAAAATAAAGAGGCAACCAACTGAATGGGAGAAGATTTTTGCAAACTGTGCCTCCAATATGGGGCTAATATCCAAATTATACAAAGAACTCATGAAACTCAACAACAGAAAATCAAACAACCCAGTTGAAAAATGGGCAGATGACCTGAAGAGACATTTCTCCAAAGAGGACATACAAATAGCAAATAGACATATGAAAAAATGCTCAACATCACTAATCATCAGAGAAATGCAAATCAAAACCACAATGAGATATCACCTCACCCCAGTCAGAATGGCAATCATCAGCAAGACAAATAGTAACAAGTGTTGGAGAGACTGTGGAGAAAAAGGAACCCTCATACACTCTTGGTGGGAATGCACACTGGTGCAGCCATTATGGAAGGTAGTGTGGAGGTTCCTCAAAAAATTACGAATAGAATTATCATATGACTCATCAATCCCTCTCCTGGGTATCTACCAAAAAATCTGAAAACATTTATACATAAAGACACGTGTGCTCCAATGTTCATTGCAGCTTTGTTTACGGTGGCCAAGACATGGAAATAACCAAAATGTCCTTCGATAGATGAATGGATAAAGAAGTTGTGGTATATATACACAATGGAATACTATTCGGCGGTAAGAAAAGATGATATAGGAACATTTGTGACAACATGGATGGATCTTGAGAATATAATGCTAAGCGAAATAAGTCAGACAGAAAAAGCAGAGAACCATATGATTTCACTGATATGTGGTATATAAACCAAAAACAAAAAAGAACAAGAGAAACAAATGAGAAACAAAAACTCATAGGCACAGACAATAGTTTAGTGGTTACCAGAGGGTAAGGGGGGTGGGATTGGGAAATGAGGGTAAGGGGGATCAAATATATGGTGATGGAAGGAGAACTGACTCTGGGTGGTGAACACACAATGGCGTTTATAGATGATGTAATACAGAATTGTACACCGGAAACCTATTTAATTTCACTAACAATTGTCACTGCAATAAATTAAAAAAAAAAAAAAAAAAAAGAATTGCTGGGGAAGGCACATCCTAATTTTTGTATTCTGAATATTTGACCATCAGCAGCTTTAACCATTCCAGGTATGATACAGTAATTCTAACTTTCTGGTTAGGTGAATAAAATCTAAACCCTGGGTAAAAGTAAGAATAAAAAAATCATAAACAGAATCAGAAATAAGAAACATCTCTTTGCAGAAATATTGTCTTCTGAATGAAGCATGAAAACCCAACAAGATAACCCTCATGAAATTTCCATTCCTAGCTCAAATAATATCTCTTCTGAGAATTAATTTTGAGTAGTCTTTTTCATTTTCTCATCTAAAATTAATCCCCTTATGTTATTTGAATTAAAAGGATTTTGTTTGTAACATTTATTACAGCAGCTATTACATACATTTTTACTACAATAGTTATCTTATGTCCTCTACCAGATATGGTTTCTGACTCTTAGCAGCTTACAATCTAGTTAGTAAATTTTTGTTTCCAAAATGGATTCTTTTCTTCACTTTTAAATTTATTTTTCTTTCATTTTTGTGCCTCTCATAGTTCTCTATAAGAAGTATGTGCTCAACCAATATTTGTTGACTATAATTGGACAAAATAAATGGAAATAATAATACCATATATGTTTGCAGCACTTTTAAAACATGTCAAAGGTCTGTTGTATCAAGTATTTCATTTGCATTCCCCTTAAACCAGGAACAAGACAAGGATGCCCACTTTCACCACTTTCATTCAACATAGTACTGGTAATTCTAGGCACAGCAATTAGACAAGATAAAGAAATAAAAGGCATCCAAACAGGAAAGGAAGATGTAAAATTGTCATTGTTTGCAGGTGACATATTACTATTTATAGAGAACCCCAAAGATTCCACCAAAAATAAAAAACAAAACTATTAGAACTGATAAATTCAGTAAAGTAGAATGATACAAACTTAATATTCAGAAATCGGTTGCATTTTTATACACCAATACTGAATTATCAAAATGAGAAATTAAGAGACATCCTATTTACAATTGCATAAAACAAACAAACAAACAAACAAAAACTAGGAATAAATTTAACCAAGGAAGTAAAAGACTTGTACTCAAAAAATTATAAGACATTGAAGAGAGAAGTTAAAGAAGATACAAGTAAATGGAAACACATAACGTGGTCATAGATAGAAAGAATTAATATAGTTAAAATGTCCATCCTACCCAAAGCAATATGTAGATTCAATGCAATCCTTATCAAAATACCAATGTCATTTTTCACAGAAATAGAACAAGTTATCCTAATGTTTATATGGAACCATAGAAGACCCGTAATAGCCCCAGCAATCCTGAGACAGAAGAACAAAGCTGGAGGTATTACACTACCTGATATCAAATTATACTACAAGGCTATAGTAATCAAAATAGCGTGGTACGTGCCTAAAAACAGACACAGAGATCAATGGAACAAAATAGAGCCCAGAAATAAATCCGTGCCTATATGATCATTTAATCTATGACAAAGGAAGCAAGAATTTACACTGAGGTAAAGACAGTCTATTTAGTAAATGATGCAGGGAAAACTGGACAGATGCATGCAAAAAAAATGAAACTGGACCACTTTCTTACATCCCATACAAAAATAAACTCAACATGGATTAAAGACTTAAATGTAAGACCCGAAACCATAAAACTGCTAGAAGAAAATGTAAAAAGTAAGCTCTCAGATATTACCCTTAGTAATATTTTTACTGATGTATCTCCTCAGGCGAGGGAAACAAGAGAAAAAATAAACAAATGGGACTACATCAAACTAAAAAGTATTTGTATAACAAAGGAAACTATCAACAAAACAAAAAGACATCCTACTGAATGGGAGAAGATGTTTGCCAATGATCATCTGATGAGGCGTTAATATCCAAAATTTATTTAAAAAAAAACTCATACAACTTAACACCAATTAACAAACAATTCAATTAAAAAATGGACAGAGCACCTGAATAGACATTTCTCCAAAGAGGTTATACAGATGGCCAATAGACATATGAAAAGATACTCAATGT
Organism: Rhinolophus sinicus; assembly: GCF_057876585.1. Classification (NCBI taxonomy): domain Eukaryota; kingdom Metazoa; phylum Chordata; class Mammalia; order Chiroptera; family Rhinolophidae; genus Rhinolophus; species Rhinolophus sinicus. The sequence continues at coordinate 66,511,230 of NC_142518.1, read as the reverse complement.
CACTAATCATCAGAGAAATGCAAATAAAAACCTCAATGAGCTATCACCTCACACCTATCAAAATGGTCATTATCAATAAATCAACAAACAAGAAGTGTTGGCGAGGATGTGGAGAAAAGGTCACCCTTGTGCACTGTTGTTGGGATTGCAAATGAGTGTAGCCACTATGGAAAACAGTATGGAGGTTCCTCAAAAAATTAAAAATAGAACTATCTTATGACCCAGCAATTCAACTCTTGGGTGTTTATCCAAAGAAATCAAAATTACTAATTGAAAAAATATATGCACTGCTATGTTTATTGTAGCACTATTCACAATAGCCAAGATATGGAAACAACCAAAATGGCCATCAATAGACAACTAGACAAAGAAATTGTGGTACATTTATACAATTTAATATTACTCTGCCATAAACAAAATGAAATCTTACCATTTGCAATAACATGGATGGACCTAAAGGATACTATGCTAAGTGAAATAAGTCAGACTGAGAAAGACAAATACCATATGATCTCACTTATATGTGGAATCTAAAAAACAAAACAAATGAACAAACAAAACAAACTCACAGATATAGAGAACACACTGATGGTTGCTAGATGGGAAGGGGGGTTGGAAGACGATTGAGAAAGGTGAAGGGAAGTACAAATCGGTAGTCACATAATAGTCATGGGGATGTGAAATACAGTATGGAGAATACAGTCAATAATGTTGCAAAGAATATGTAGGTTGTCAGATAGGAATTGGACTTATCGGGGGGAATCACTTCATAGATTATGTAATTGCATAACCACTGCACGGTATACCTGAAACTAATATAAAATAATATTGGAAGTCAACTATTATTAAATACACACACACATACACACACACACACACACACACACACACACTCACACAGGATGTAAAGTACAGCATAGGGAATGTATTATAATAGCTATGTACAGTGTCACATGGGTAGTAGACTTGTTGGGGTTATCACTTTGTGAGGGGTGTAAATGTCTAATCATTGTGTTGTTTTGTACACCTGAAACCAATAAAAAAAATCAGTCCCCCAAGAACATGAAACTAAATACAGAAATTGTTTATTAATGTTGAAAATTATCTGAACAGCTTTCTAAATGAAAGTATCATTTCCACGTTATTCTGCATAATTATATTTTATATATAATATAAAATTATTGTATGTGTATATTATATACATTTTATAGCATAGGCACACTACCCTTATTATCTGATTGCTAAAAGCACCCAAACTCACTGTCATAGAATCTGGGCTGAGCAAAACTATTCTTGGTACAGTTATCATAAGCTTGCTCTCCTGTACTGCATGAAGCATAAGATGTTGCTTTCTCCTAACAAAGTTATGTAAGAGAGGAAAGCATGCATGTCCTCAATGGCATTCAGTTCTGGTGCAGAAACCGTTTCATTATATAACAATTGACTACATGAAGCAAATTCCAAGTATTCTCCTACTTGGTAAGATTATTGACTTGGAGAATTTATCAGAGCATGCACACAAAGCGCCTATTTTAGTGTGTTTATTTTGTGATAATTAGTAACTTAATGCAAATACTTTTCATTGCGGCTTAGTCATCTTTTTCACAGGGAATGATAATTGAAAGAGAAATTAAAGTAATATAACCAGTAACTTACATTTATTTTTCAATCTTTGTTTTGTAAAGTACCTTTTCCAGTTATAGTATCGTTTGAATGTAATAAACTAACAGTAATCTACAATGTGTTTGATTCTTTTCATTCCGATATTTTTATGTGAAAAAAGTCACTGTCTTAAATCTTCTGACAGAAAATGGCATGTTTATGTTCTTCTTTGTCTTTTTATTCTCTATTGTTCATGTTACATGCTTGTTTGTAGTGATTAAAATACTTCTCTAGCAAACCTTGAGTGCTGTTAAGTAAAAAAAAAAAGAAAAAGAATCTTTAGTGCTTATTTTCAATGTTAAGTGAAACAAAACAAAACAAAACAAAACAGAATGTTGGATCTATTCTACCAGCTCAATTATATAAAATATATTATGCATTGGTAAATACTAAAAAAAATGTAGGGTAAGAGTCTCTAGATGGTAGGTTTAGATATTTTTAATTTTCTTTAAATTTTGTATTTTCCCTGTTTTCTATGATGAGTACATATTACTTGTATAATAAAGCAAAGATTCTTTTCAAAACACAGAACTGTTTGTGGCAGAAGCAGAACCAGAGTCTTTGATGCCCCTCCCCTTGCCTTATGCATCTAGAAAGTTGTGGTCAAAGGTAGAAGGAGAACCAAGGGAAAGCAAGGAGAGCAAGGAGTTTCAAGAAGAATGTTGTAGAAGAATAATCTTATTCTTAGGAGATGCATGCTGAGGAACTGAGGAGGGTTGAAGTGTAATGATATCTGCAACCTAGGAAATGTATGCTGAAGTATTTAGTGTCACAATGGTGGAAAAGAGAAGGGGGAGAAGGAGGAAGAGGAAGGTAGAGAGTGAGGGAGGGGAAGGAGGGATGAAGGAAGTGTGACAAAATGTTAACCGATGAAACTAAGTGAAGGCTATGTGGCTGCTCATTGTAGTATTCCTTCAATTTTTATAGGTTTGAAAATTTTCGATATGAATGAGTTGGGGAAATTGTGAGTAAAAAAGAAGGGGATAAACACCTTGCAAATGTTTTGGAGAAATGCATTAGGATGAGTCCTAAGAAGAGGCAGTTGGGTCTAGGGATCAAGAGACCAATTGAAATTTTAAGGAAATAATTATTTCAGGAGGGCCATATGGGGAGGGGAGTAAAATCAGATTGCAAAATGTTGGCAAGTGAGTGGGAGGTGAAAGTCAATGGTATGGACTGCAATTCTGAGAGTTTGAGGAATGGGGAAAAGAGATGGGAAACTGGCTTGAGAAGCAATAGAATTTTGAAAATGTTATATTGTTATTAGTGTTCATCTCATTATGGATTCTTATTAATATAAAACCAATATTTAATCTTCTATCTCCCCTGCATACATATGTTTAGCTGACGTATAAAATGATGAATTAGGAAACCAATAAAAAGAAGTAACAGAAAAATATGCACAATGCTACCATCTAGAGCATCCACTGAAAATTACACGTAGAGTTTGACATTTCAGGTGACTTGCTTAGAGACTAGTTTAGGGCCTCTGGGTTTATGTGTGTGTTTGTTGTATTTGTCGCTTTGTGTAAGCTATGTAGGAGGGTAAGTGATATTCTTGGAGTATCCCAGTGTTTGGGGACTGATAGTTTCATTCCTGAGTGAAGTATTTAAAATTTCCATGAAGTCCCAAAATTTGATTTCAAACTAGAAGAGACATTTTGGCAACGCTTTACCTCAATAGTGCTTTGGAAATGAAATGGGAACATTTGAAAGAAGTAGGGGAAGTCAAAGATAACCATAACTACAAGAATTAAGGGGTTATTGTGTTTAGCTGGGAGAAAGGTAAAAGTATGCTTGAAGTTTCTTTTTTGCTTTAGAAAACTTCATCAATCTTTGTAGTTAGTCCAAAGCCAAGTATCACTAGGTAATGGTGACGCTGTACATATGGGAGTGCACTCTCAAGGAATGGTAGACAGAGTAATTTAGGCTAAGTAGGAGCTGCCTCTTGATGTGTAGGATTTCAACAGGCAAAGATGGGGGTGGACAGCAAAATTTCCAGGCAGAAGGAACATTGAGAACAAAGGCAGAAAAGCACAGGGCATATTTGGAGAAACTACGTTAGTCCCCTTACAGATAGAGTATGAAATGCATTAGGAGAAAGAGTGGGGTAGGAAGTGGGAAAGGTAGATTGGCACCTATACACCTCTTTTCTCTTTTCCCAACCAGAGGATTCACTCTTGAAAATATGGGGGCTGGTCTTTTGTTTCTGTCTAAGGGCCTAACACTTGGCTGGGTACACAGTATGGATTTAATAAATTTTGGTCAATTAGACGATTAGCTAACACCGTTGCACTTATATCTCCTAAGAGTTTGGCCATCAGAACTAGGAATGAAGCTGGATGCTGGGACTTAGCTACTAGAGGCATGATTCTGGTGCTTGAAATCAGGCAAGCTCATCTCCCAGCTGACATCTCGAGCAACACTTCTCAGTCTTTAATACGAATCACTGGGGATCTTGTTAACGTGCAGATTCTGATTCCATATGGCTGGCTGGGGTGAAGACTGTGAGTCTGCATTTCCAATAACCTTCCTAGTGATGCCTACATTGCTAGGGGACCAAACATTGAGTAGCAAGGATTTTTTAAAGAATATTTTTATTAAAATATAGCTAACATACAATATTATATTAGTTTAAGGTATACACAATAGTTATTCAACATTTATATACATACAGAAGTGATCACCATAAGTCCAGCAAACATCTGACTCTGTACATGCCATCACAATATTATTGGCTATATTCCTTGTGCTGTACATTACATTCCCATGAATTAATAGTTTTATATCTGGAAATTTGAACTTCTTATTCTCCTTCACCTTCCCCCCCTTTTTAAAATTTTCAATTACAGTTGATATTCATTATTGTTTTATATTAATTTTATATAGCATAGTGGTTAGATAATTATATAATTTAAGAATTGATCCTCCTGACTAGTTTAGTACCCACCTGGCACTATGCATAGTTATTACCATATTATTAACTATATTCCCTATGCTTTACTTTACATCCTTGTGACTATTTTGTAACTACCGATTTGTACTTCTTAATACCTTCACCTTTTTCAGTCTGTCCTCCAAACCTCCTCCCATCTATCACCCCAATAAATCTAGTACCCATCTGACATCATGCATAGTTATTACAATATTATTGACTATATTCCATACTCTATACCCCACATCCCCATGACTACTTTGTAACTACCAATTTGTACTCCTTAATGCCTTCCACTTTTTCACCCATTCCCAACCCCCATCCCATCTGGCAACCATCAAAATGTTCTCTGTATCTATGAATTTGTTTCTGTTTTGTTTGTTTATTTTGTTTTTTAGATTCCACATATAAACAAAATCACATTGCTTCTGTCTTTTGCTGTCTGACATACTTCACTCAACACAATACCCTTCAGACCCATCCATGCCACCACCGATGGCGAGAACCCATTGCTTTCCATGCCCAAGCAATATTCCATTGTATATATATACCACTAACTCTTTATCCATTCATCCATCAACAGACACCCAGGCTGCCTCCACAACTTGGCCATTGTAAACAATGCTGCAGTGAACATATGGATGCACACATCCCTTCAAAGTAGCGTTTTGAGTTTCTTTGGATAATTACTCAGAGGCCCTTTACTTTCAGTCTGTGTGTGTCTTATGATCTAAAGTGAGTGTCTTGTAGGCAGCATATGTAAGGATCTTGTTTTCTTATACATTCAACCACCCTATCTTTTGATTGGAGCATTTAATCCATATACATTTAAAGTAATTGTTGATTGATATGTAGCTATGGCCATTTTATTATTCATATTTTTGATTTTTTTTTGTCTTAAAGAAGTCCTTGTAACATTTCTTATAATACTGGTTTGGTGGTGATGAACTCCTTTAGCCTTTTCTTGTCTGGGAAGCTCTTTATCTGTCCTTGAATTCTAAATGATAGCTTTACTGGGTAGAGTAATCTTGGTTGTAGGTCCTTGCTTTTCATTACTTTGAATATTTCCTGCCAATCCCTTCTGGCCTGCAAAGTGTCTGTTGACATTGTCTGTTGACAGGTCATTGTCTTATGGGAGCTCCCTTGTAGGTAACTAATTGCTTTTCTCTTGCTGCTTTTAAGATTCTCTCTTTGTCTTTAACCTTTGGCATTTTAATTGTTATGTATCTTGGTGTTGGCCTCTTTGGGTTCATCTTGTTTGGGACTCTGTGCTTCCTGGGCTTGTATATCTATTTTCTTTGCCAGGTTAGGTTAGTTTTCAGTCATTATTTCTTCAAGTATGTTTTCAATATCTTGCTCTCTCTCTTCTCCTTCTGGATCCCCTATGATGCGAAGGTTGGTATGCTTGATATTGTTCCAGAGGCTGCTTAAACTCTCATAAGTTTTTTTGGATTCTTTTTTCTTTTTTGTTGTTCTCATTGGGTGTTTTCTGCTACCTTATCTTCTAAATCGCTGATTGAGTCCTCTCCTTCATCTAATCTACTGTTGCTTCCCTGTAATGTAATCTTCATTTCATTTATTGTAGTCTTTATTTCTGACTGGTTCTTTTTTTTAGGTTTTCTATCTCCATTTTTGTTTCCTATCTCTTTGTTTAAGTTCTCCCTGGGATCATTGAACATCCTTATAATCAGCGTGTGGAAATCTGCATCTGGTAGATTGCTTGCCTTCATTTTGTTTAGTTCTTTTTCTGGAGTTTTGTTCTGTTCTTTTATGTGGGAAATATTTCTTTGTCTCCCCATTTTGGCTGCTTCCCTGTGTTTGTTTCTATGTAGGGCTGCTATGTCTCCCAGTCTTAATAGAGTGGCCTTATGTAGTAGGTGTCCTGTGCGGCCCAGTGGTACAGTTTCCCTGCTCACCAGAGCTGGGTGCTCCAGGTGTGTCCCTTGTATGGGTTGTGTGTGCCCTCCTGTTGTATGTAGTTGAGCCTTGATTGCTGTTTGCATGTCAGTGGAAGGGATTGACCCTCACACTGTTTGGTTGTGAGAACTGGCTGTGAATACAGTAGAGGAGCTGTTGTGCAAGGGTGACCCTACAGAGCAGGGTTCACTTCAGTGGGGCTCTGGTGCCTGTGCAGTCTGCCATTTGGGTGTGTGATCCTTGGAGGTGGCTGGGTGATGCTCCGGCCCAGTCTGAAGCTGGCCACTGGGAGTGCCAGGGCCAGGGCCTCCTGGGAGTGGACCCACTACAGGCCAAGTTCAGCTGAAGTCTGTGCCCTGCCCAGGGCTATCTGTCATGAGACATAAAGCAATCCAGAGGTGGCCACCACCCACACTGTGCTTGGAAGGACCTTGAGAAGCCAAGCCACAAACCAAGGCCAGCTGCTACTAGTGCCAGGCTTAGGGCTGCTCAGCCAGAGATGTGGAACATGCTAAAGCCAGATACTGTTGTTTGGGTTTTGTGAACCTTTGAGTGATTTTAGAAAAGTCCACAGCATGAGCCAAGGCAGGCCATTTATACAGAAAAAGTCACTGGAAGTGGCTTGGATGTGCCCAATAGTTGAGTAGGGCATGGTCTTAGGGAATCACTAGGGTGGGGCAGACGAAAGATGATAGCCAGTTTGATGGAGACTCAGATATGGCATCTGCATGCAGCTGCGCACAGGGTGGGGGAAGGCTCAACAAAGAAACAATGGCTTATGCCAGCTCCTCTCTCTAGGAGAAAGCTGCCCCTCCAGCCCTCACCCTGAAGCTAGACATTTCAGTTCCTCTTCGTATGTCCCTGGTGACTTTCGAGCTGCTGCCCCAGCCATGGATCTCAGAGCTAATGAGTCCATCAGCAAGTAAGTTCGTGTGTGGTCCCTTTAAGAGGAGCACCTGGGAGTGAAGCTGCCCTCCATCATACTCAGCCAAAATCTCTGCTGGTTTTCACATCCAGGAGTTATGGGGATTTCTCTCCCTGGCACTGAAACCCTGGGCTGGGGAGGGGCTGGGACCCCTCACAGGGAGACCTCTGCAGCCGAGAGATCCTTCCTGACTTTTAATCGTCAAACATGGGTGTGGGATCAACCCGTTCTGTATCTCTGCCCCTCCTACCAGTCTCGAGGTGGCTTCTTCTGTATGTCTGTAGTTGTAGGGCTTCAGTTCAGCTAGACTTAGGTGATTCTCAATAATGGTTGTTCTGTGGTTTAGTTGTAATTGATGTGGTCCTGAGAGGAGGTAAGCACAGCGTTTACCTACTCCTGCATCTTGACCAAAAATTGTTCTAGCAAAAATTTAAAGGCCCCCCAAATCCTGCTCCTTGACCTATACAGACTCCAGACTCCTAAATGATTGGACACAGCTAAGGGTTCTTCACTTAGTATAGTTGATGAAAAGCTCAAATTTAAAGTATCTCATGAACATTTTCTTCCACTAGAATTGTTGAGGTACTTTTGGACTGATGCCATCTAATCCCTGACATCTTTGTGTTTTTTTTTCTTAAATGAGTTTGGTTCTACCTGGTTGGACTCAGAGTGTAATGTAGTCTAATTTAAAATAGGGTGAACCTTTACTCTCCAAATATAGACTTATCTATTGACTGAACATCCTTTTTGTCTAATTTCCATGTCTGTTTTCCCCTTGGTAATTATAATCCTGTGTTTCTCAGGCTAGTAGATCACACCAGGGACAGTCAAAATCTAGTCATTGATATTCTGAAAATTATTATTGTTATATGAAGAAATATAGTTCTGAAGGTCAGAATTGGTAGGAATGATTTTCATGATGAAAATGAAATGATGGTAAATTGTTGCATATGTTAATTAGCTTCTGATTAATTACACAATGTCACCTAGACATATTTCAGCTGTGCCACAAGGAGAAAGGGTGCTGACTGAGTATACAATTATAGTCTTATCAAGAAACATGCCAGTCTTTAGGGGAAGATCAAAGATTTCCTATATTTTGTCTAGTTTTCTAATTATTTATGGGAGGAGGGTAAGTCCAGTGCCAGTTACTTTGTCATGGATGAATGTGAAAATTCTATTCATAAAATATAATAGTTGAAATAAAAAATATGACTGATGGAATCAACAGCAGGATGAACGTAGCTAAAGAACAACTTAGTAAGTTAAAGATAAAATTGAAATACTTTCCCAGAGGCAGCAGGGAAGGATAAGGAGATAGAAAATATAAAAGAAAAACTAAGGGATATAGAAGATGGTAGTAAAAGTTCCAACATCAAATAAAAGGAGTCCAAAAGATAGAGAAAATGAAAAATGGAGAGAAGTAACTGCTTTAAGAAATAATGAAGATAACTGTTTTGAAATTGAGATATAATGAAAGACTTCACGTTGAAGAGTCATAGAGAGCTAAACAGGAAAAACAAGGAAAACCTATACTAGATACTGTATAGTGAACATTAAGGGCATCAAAGAGAAAATTCTAAAAGCATCCTGAAGAACAAACAGTATACCTACAAAGGAATAAGAATCAGGTTGATTTCAGACTTCTCAATAGCAACACTAGATATTAGAAGAAAATAGGGTATCCTTGGGGAGATGAATAGGTGAGCTTCACAAAGAAAAAAGCCTGGGAGGGAGGGGCAACAAGAGGAAATGCTCAATTGGTAATTGATCAAAAGCCTCCACAGCGTGAGTTTAATGGTACAAAAGGTCTTGTGCATATCTTCCAGGGAAGAAAATTAGGAATTATTTTTCCCCACTGGATCATCTTTCTCCTCCAGAGTTAGAACAATTCCATCTTACATTTATATTGTATTTTATACATTTCAAGTTGCTTTCATATTTATTAACACATTTGAACTTTTGTGGAACAGGAAACTCAAGCGTTACTGTGTTCAAGGGGTGGTATTTGCCCCATTGTACAGACAAGAAAGCTGAGACCCATTAAGGTCATTCTATTAATTGGTGACACTGCCAGACCTAGACCCTTAACTCTCTAACTCCCACATTTTTGCTGTTTCTTTAGCATAGTGAAGGACCATGAAAGTTCATGTGATTTGAACTGATTTGTCAAATGGACCTTACTTGGAAAAACCTTTTGGCTAGGGGTGGATATTCCCAAGTGAAGAGATAACTGCCACTGATGAAAAGACTGTGTTCTGCTGTATTTGGCTTCTGTACCATGATTGTGTTCAGCTCTGAGCTATGATTCAATAATGAAAAAATCTCTTTCCCACTTGAAGTTCTTGTTAGTCATTTATGTGGATAAGGTTTTATTGGGATAATTATTGCAAATGTGGCACACATGAAGAGTGACTCCAATTGTATTTTTAGAGCATAAATGTATAATAATGAATTTCATGGCAACTCACACAAATCTCCTTGCGCTGAAAGCTACCAGCAGGAGAGACATTACTGTCTGTCAGAGAAATGACAGAGAGGGGAAACCCCTCCTCTAATTTTTTTCCTTTTCTGAATATGAATTGTCTCTTTCCCATGGAGCTCATAAAGACCCTTCATGTTGTCAGCTGTACATGAGCATTCTTTTTACCAACTACCCTAAGGTTCTAAAACTCCCAGTGAGAGAACAAAAATAGTATAATGATTCTAAGAAACTGGCTGAATGCTACACTCCCAACACCTAATTAAAAGGGGATGGAATCATGAATGCAGCAGTGTGTTAGCCCCATGGCTAATCTCACCTTTGGCAGGGTGGTGAGCTTCAGTGAACCTGCTCTGTCAATGTGGAATGTGGTCTTCTGCTTTGAGACAATGCTTTCATATGTGTCTCCATTTGAAAAATTTACTCTTTGAGAATCTGGTAACCCCTGTTTTCACTAGACACACACACACACACACACACACACACACACACACACACCCTCTCTAGCAGAATGTTTATGCTATGAAAGCACAAGCCTTTGCATAATCCATTGAAAATTTAAATAGGGGATCTAATACCTGGCCTACTCAAACTCTTTCAAAAAATTGTGGAAGAGACAATACTCCCTAACTCATTTCATGAAGCCAATATTACCCTGATACTAAAACCTGGTAAGGATAACACACACACAAAAAAATTACAGACTAAAATCTCTGATGAATACAGATGCAAAAATCCTAAACAAAATTCTACCAAATCGAGTGAAACAATGTGTTAAAAAGATTATACATTACAACGAAGTGGGGTTCATCCAAGGGGCACAAGGATGGTTCAACATATGCAAATTGATTAATGTGATACATCACATAAACAAAATAAAGGACAAAAGTCATATGATTATATCAGATGTAGGAAAAGCATTTGAGAAGATACAACACCCAATTATAATTAAAACACTTAATAAAATGGGTATAGAAGGAAAACACCTTAACATAATAAAGGCAATATATGACAAACACTCAGCTAATCTCATAATTAACAGTGAAAAACTGAAGCCCTTTGCTCTACGTTCAGGAACACGACAGGACTGTACCCTATCACCTCTGCTTTTCAGCATAGTATTGGAAGTCCTAACCAGAGCAATCAAGCAAGAGAGAGAAATAAAAGACATCTGAATTGGGAATGAAAGAATTAAATTGTCACCTTTTGCAGATGACATGATGCTATATATAGAAAACCCTAAAGACTCCACCAAAAAGTTATTAGAAACAATAAACGACTACAGTAAAGTTGCTGGCTACAAAGTCAATGTTCAAAAGTCTGTTGCAGAAAATTGGGCGAACAGGGGAAGAGGGAAGGGAGCAGAGTGGAGACGCAGCCCGCATCTGCTGCGGTGAAAATGTGGCCGGCATCCGCAGCTGCAGAGACGCAGGGGATCCCAGGATGGAACAAAGAACACAAAAGCCAGGAGGTGGGCTCTTTCCCTGCATCCCACAGCTGATCTCTCCCGCTGAGGGGGCAGCATATCAAGCATTTGAGGCAATGACCTCAGTGAGACCTCCAGTTGGGCCCTAAGCCAGACAAAGGACACAAACTCCATACCTGGGCCCCTCCCCACCTTCCAACCCTACCCCTGCCCTTACAGAGACTTAAACTGGCCCCTGAACTGAGGAGTAGTGTCAGATTACAGAGGAGCCTTGGTGCTCAGGCTCTGGGAAGACTGGCATGCAGCTCTGACCCAGGGAAGAAGCTGGGAAGAGTGTGATTTTTGCTGGGCTAGGAGAGAAGAGACTCCTCCACCCCAACCCACCACTTTTTCTGGCCTGCGGGAAGAGTGTGACATGGCTGGGCTGGGAGAGAGAAGACCCCTCCATCCCCAGCCCCCACCCTTTCTGGCCTACCTAGGGCAGGGCAATTACAACTGCAGAGGCACTCCCAGGGATCAGCAGTAAGAGACAGACGCAGCTCCCGGCTTTCAGCAGCTCAGAAATCTCCCGCCTGCCACACACACACACACACACACACACACACACACACGGAAGAAGTGCCCTAAGACTCAAGAGAACTGGACACAGGGCTGGTGGTGCTACTTTCAGTGTGCATATGTGCAGGCAAGGGCAGAAACTGTACTGACTTTGTAGAAGCTACCATCCAGACCCCTCAGCCCCACACATCTAAATCTGCAGTCCCAACGTCACTCTGGGCACCAGGTGACCGGCTCTGCCTGCACAATACACAGAGGACTCTTTAGTACAGCAGAGGGCAACCTGGAGATTACTTGGTGGGCTTAAGCCAAGACTGGCGCTGCTTTTTGTTTTGACTTGTTTTGTTTTGTCTTTATATCTTTGATAACTTTGCCTGTGTTGAGTGGGGGTTGTCAGTTGTTTTTACATGTGAATGTATTTGATTTTTTCTTTGTTTTTGTTGTTGTGCTTGGTGATTTGCTTTGTTCTGAAATTGCCCTACCAGGGCCCAGCTTAAGAGGCAGAAGATTCAATATACCCAGAGGTCAACTCCAGACCAAACCAGAGTACTACCGGGTTTGACCTACAAATGACACACCCAGAGGGAATTCTCTATAGGCACAAGAGCACACAGAGGCCAAACCACATTTACGTGGTCAACCCTCATGTAGCAGAACACCCGACGGTGGGCAGAGCAAAGTCTCACAACTAGTCAGCCTAGGAGTTAACCCCACCTACTGACAAGCGAAAAGCAATTAAAGATCTTCTTTAACAGGACAATATACACAGCACCAGAGTCACCTTTGGAGCACACACAGAGGAGAAGAATGAAGTAGTGCAAGTCAAATATAAAGGACACATACTACATAAGATAACCCAGCAAGAACTAAGAACTCCAGGGGATCTACCTAATACATTGAAGCAAACACAGAGAGTCAGCCAGAATGGGGAAACAAAGAAACATGTCCCAAACAAAAGAACAGAAGAAACCTCCAGAAATGGAACCAAATGAAATAGAGGTAACCAACCTATCAGAGACAGAGTTCAGAACACTGATGATAAGAATGTTTAAGGAGCTTAGAGACAACATAAAGAAGGATGTAGAGATCATAATGAACAACCAGTTAGAATTAAAGAACACAATCACCAAACTAAACAACTCACTTGAAGGAATTAACAGCAGGTTAGATGAAGCAGAGGATCGAATCAGCGACTTAGAAGACAAGTTAGCGGAGATCACCCAAACAGAACAACAGAAAGAAAATAGAATAAAAAACAATGAAGATGGTTTAAGAGACCTCTGGGATAATATCAAGCACAACAACACGCTCATCATAGGAATACCAGAAAGTGAAGAGAGGAAGCAAGGGATTGAGAACATATTTGAAGTAATAATGTCCAAAAACTTCCCTAACCTGATGAAGGAAACCAACATACAAGTCCAGGAAGTGCAGAGAGTTCCAACCAGGATAAACCCAAATGGGTCCACACCAAGACACATTATAGTTAAAATAGCAAAGGTTAAAGACAAAGAGAGAATCCTAAAAGCAGCAAGAGAAAGGCAGAGGGTTACATACAGTAGAACTCTCATAAGACTATCAAATGCCTTTTCTACAGAAACATTGAAGGCCAGGAGGGAGGGGCAGGAGACACTCAAAGTGATGGAAAACAAAGGCCTACAACCTAGATTGCTTTATCTAACAAGGCTATCATTTAAAGTGGATGGAGAGATAAAGAGCTTCCCAGAAAAGAATAAGCAAAAGGAATTCATTACCACCAAGCCAGCATTGCAAGAAATAATAAAAGGACTTCTGTAAATAGAAGAAAGATGAAAACAATCTAACTAAAAATTGAAAAATGGCAATAACTGTATACCTGTCAATCATCACTTTAAATGTAAATGGATTAAATGCTCCAATCAAGAGACATAGGGTGACTGAGTGGATAAGAAAGCAAGACCCTTGTATAGGCTGTATACAAGAGACTCACCTCAGATCAAAAGACACACACAGGCTGAAAGTGAAGGGTTGGAGTAAGATATTTCATGCAGATGGAAATGAGAAAAAAGCTGGAATTGCAATACTTATATCTGACAAAATAGACTTTAAAATGAAGAACATATTAAAAGACAAAGATGGGCACTATATAATAATAAAGGGACCGATCTGACAAGAGGACATAACCATAGTAAACATTTATGCACCCAACATAGGAGCACCTAAATATATAGAACAGATATTGACTGACATAAACAGAGATCAACAGTAATACTATCATAGTAGGGGACTTCAACACACCTCTGACAACAAGGGACAGGTCTTCCAGACAGAAAATCAATATGGAAACAACAGCCTTAAATGATACATTGGACCACTTGGATTTAATCGATATTTTCAGAGCATTTCACTCCAATGCTGCAGAATACACATTCTTCTCAAGCGCACATGGAACATTTCCCAAGATAGACCATATGTTAGGCCACAAAACAAGTCTTGATAAATTTAAGAAAATTGAAACCATACCAATTGTCTTCTCTGACCACAGTGCTATGAAATTAGAAATGAACTACAGGAAAAAAACTGGAAGCTACACCAATTCATGGAGGCTGAATGACATGTTACTAAATAAAGAATGGGTCAAGCAGGAGATCAAGGAAGAAATCAAAAGCTATCTTGAGACAAACGAAATTGAAAACGCAATGACCCAAAATCTGTGGGATGCAGCGAAAGCAGTCCTAAGAGGGAAATTCATAGCATTGCAGGCCTACCTAAAGAAACAAGAAACATCACTAATCAATAGTTTATCTTCACAGTTAAGGGATCTGGAAAAAGAACAGTAAAATAAGCCCAAAGGGAGTACAAGGAAGGAGATAATAAAGATCAGAGTGGAAATAAATGAACAGAAACCAGAAAAACTATACAAAAGATCAATGAATGCAAGAGTTGGTTCTTAAGAAGATAAACAAAATCGACAAACCTTTAGCCAGACTCATTAAAAAAAAGAGAGAGAGGACCCAAATTAATAAAATCAGAAATGAAAGAGGAGACGTGACAACAGACACTGCAGAAATACAAAAAAATTAAGAAATTAATATGAGCAACTATATGCCAACAAATTTGACAATCTGGAAGAAATGGACAATTTTCTAGAGGCGTACAACCTTCCAAAGCGAACTCAAAAAGAAACAGAAAACCTGAATAGACTGATTACCACCAGGGAAATTGAATCAGTCATCAACAATCTCCCAACAAACAAAAGTCCTGGACCAGATGGCTACAGGTGAATTTTACAAAACGTTCCAAAAAGAATTCTCACCTATTCTCCTCAAGCTCTTCCAAAAAATCCAGAAGGAGGGAAGACTCCCAAACACTTTTTATGAAGCCACTATCACCCTGATCCCAAATTCAGACAAAGACACCACAAAAAAACAAAACTACAGGCCGATATCGCTAATGAACATAGATGCAATAATCCTCAACGAAATATTAGCGAACAGTGTTCAGCAATACATTAGAAAGATCATACACCATGATCAAGTGGGATTCATCCCTGGTATGCAAGGGTGGTTCAACATCCGCGAATCAATTAATGTGATACACCACATTAACAAAATGAAAAATAAAAATCACATGATCATATCAATAGATGCAGAAAAGGCTTTTGATAAAATCAAGCAGCCATTTATGATAAAAACCCTTAAGAAAGTGGGAATAGAGGGATCATATCTCAACCTAATAAAGGCCATATATGATAAACCCACAGCTATCATCATACTCAATGGGGAAAAGCTAAAACCATTCCCCTTAAGATCAGGAGCAAGGCAAGGTTGCCCACTTTCTCCACTTCTATTCAACATAGTTCTGGAAGTTCTAGCCATAGCAATCAGACAATAAAAAGAAATAAAAGCATCCAAATTCATAAGGAGGAAGTAAAATTGTCATTATATGCAGATGACATGATACTATATATAGAGAGCCCTAAAGACTCCACCAAGAAAATTTTGGAGCTGATAGATGAATTTAGTAAAGTAGCAGGATACAAAATTAATACTCAGAAATCAGTTGCATTTGTATATGCCAATAATGAAACATCAGAAGGAGAAATTAATAATCAATCCCATTTATAATTGCTCCAAAGACTATAACATACCTGGGAATAAATTTAACCAAAGAAGTAAAAGATCTGTACTTAGAAAATTTTAAGACACTGAAGAAAGAAATGAAAGAAGATACAAATAGATGGAAACACATACCATGTTCATGGATAGGAAGAATTAACATAGTTAAAATGTCCATACTGCCTAAGGCAATATACATATTCAATGCAATTCCTATCAACTACCAATGACGTTTTTCACAGAAATAGAACATATAATCCTAAAATTTATATAGGACCACAAAAGACCCCGGATAGCCTCAGCAATTTTGAGAAATAACAACAAAGTGGGAGGTATAATGATACCAGACATCAAAGTATACTACAAGTCTACAGTAATCAAAACAGCATGGTACTGGCATAAAAACAGACCCATAGATCATTGGAAGAGAATCGAGAGTCCAGAAATAAATCTATGCCTATATGGCCATTTAATGTACGACAATGGAAGCAAGAATGTACGATGGGGTAAAGACAGTCTATTCAATAAATGGTGCTGGGAAACCTGGACAGACACATGCAAAAAAATGAAGGTGGACCACCTCCTTACACCATATACAAAAATAAATTCAAAATGGCTTAAAGACTTAAATATAAGATCTGAAACCATAAAATTCCTAGAAGAAAATATAGGGAGAAACTTCACAGACATTACCTGGAGTAAGATTTTTACTGATATATCCCCTCGCACGAGGGAAGTAAGAGAAAAAATAAACATGTGGGATTACATCAAACTAAAAAGTTTTTCACAGCAAAGGAAACCATCAATAAAACAAAAAGGGATCCTACTGAATGGGAAAAGATATTTGCCAATGATATATCTGATAAGGGGTTAATATCACAAATTTATAAAAAACTCACTCAATTCAATTCCAAAAAACAAACAACCCAATTAAAAAATGGGCAGAGGACATGAAGAGACATTTTTCTAAAAAGGACATACAGATTGCAAACAGACATATGAAGAAATGCTCAACCTCACTTACCATCAGAGAAATGCAAATAAAAACCACAATGAGATACCACCTCACCCCAGTCAAAATAGCTATCATCAATAAATCAACAAACAACAAGTGCTGGCACGGATGTGGAGAAAAGGGAACGCTTGTGCACTGTTGGTGGGATTGCAGATTGGTGCAGCCACTATGGAAAACATTATGGAGGTATCTCAGAAATCTGAAAATGGAACTACCTTATGACCCAGCAATTCCACTTCTAGGTATCTATCCGGGGAAATCCAAAATTCTAATTCAAAAAACTTTATGCACTCCTATGTCTATTGCAGCACTATACACAATACCCAACACATGGAAACAACTGAAATGCCCATCGGTAGTTGACTGGATTAAGAAAGTGTGGTACATTTATCCAATGGAGTATTACATGGCCATAAAGAAGAAAGAAATCTTACCATTTGCAAGAACATGGATGGACTTAGAGAACATTATGTTAAGTGAAATAAGTCAGACAGAGAAAGACAAATACCATATGATCTCACTTATATGTGGAATCTATAGAAAAGAATAAGTGAATGAACTAATCAGAAACAGTTTTGGAGACATAGAGGAAAAACTGAGGGTTGCTAGATGGGAGGGGGGTGGGGACAAGGGGAAGGTGAGGGTATTTGATAATAGTCAGTAACCACAAGATGGCCACGGGGTTTTGAAAATCAATTTGGGGAATGTAATCAATAATGTTATAAAATTTTTGTAGGGTATCCGATGGACACTTGTCCCATTTGGGAGACCACCCCAGGGATGATGTAGATGCCTGATCACTGCACTGTACACCTGAAGCTGAAGCTGAACAATAATGAATGCCAACTATAAGTATATATATATATATATATATATATATATATATATATATATATATATATATTATACAAGAAGCGGAGTACAGTATTAGGAATACAGTGGAAATGTAATGGCTCTGTGCAATGTCAGAGGGATAGTGGATGGGGGAGACGGGTTCACACAGTGTGAGGGATATAAATGATAAACGTCTAAGTATTACTTTGTCTTGTGCACCTGAAACTAATAATAAAAAAACAATCTGTTTCATTCCTGTATACTAACAATGAAATCTCAGAAAACGAAATTAAAAAAAATTGTTTTGCATTGCAACAAAAATAATAAAGTACCTAGGAGTAAACTTAACCAAGGATGTGAAACACCTATACACTGAAAACTATAAGACATTTTTTAAGGAAATTGAAGAAGATACAGAAATGGAAAGACATTCCGTGTTCATGGATTGGAAGAATCAACATAGTTAAAATTACCATATTACCCAAAGCAATATACAGATTTAATGCAATGCCCATCAAAATCCCAATGGCATTTTTTAAAGAAATAGAACAAAAAATCATCAAATTTATATGGAACCACCCTGAATATCCAAAGCAATCCTAAGGAAAAAGAGTAATGCTGGAGGTACCACAATTCCTTACTTCAGCTTGTACTACAGGGCAACAATAATCTAAACAGTATGGTACTGACAGAGAAACAGACACACAGATCAATGGAATAGAATTGAGAACCCAGAAATAAACCCACATATATATGGACAGATAATTTTCAACAAAGAAGCGAAAAACATAAAATGGAGGAAAAATGGCCTCTTCAATAAATGGTGCTGAGAAAACTGGAAAGCCACATGCAAAAGAATGAAACTAGACTGCTATCTGTCACCACGTACAAAAATTAACACAAAATGGATCAAAGACCTGAAACAATACATTTCATAGAAGAAAACATAGGTACTAAACTTATGGACCTTGGGTTCAAAGAGCATTTTATTAATTTAACTTTAAAGGCATGGGAAATAAAAGCTAAAATAAATGAATGGGATTATATCAAACTAAAAAGCTTCTGCAGAGCAAAAGAAACCATCGACAAAATAAAGAGGCACCCAACAGAATGGGAGAAAATTTTTGCAAACATTGCCTCCTATAAGGTGCTAATATCCAAAATATACAAGGAACTCATATAACTCAACAGCAAAAAAAACAAACAATCCAATTTAAAAATGGGCAGAGGACCTGAATAGACATTTCTCCAAAAAGGGCACACAGATGGCCAATAGACATATGAAAAGATGCTCAACATCACTAATCATCAGAGAAATGCAAATAAAAACCACAATGAGATATCATCTCACCCCAGTCAGAATGGCTATCATCAACAAGACAAATAGTAACAAGTGTTGGAGAGGCTGTGGAGAAAAAGGAACCCACATACACTGTTGGTGGGAATGCAGATTGGTGAAGCTGCTATGGAAGGCAGTGTGGAGGTTTCTCAAAAAATTATGAATACAATTACCATATGACCCAGCAGCAATCCCTGTCCTGTGAATCTATGCAAAATATCTGAAAACTGTTATTCATAAAGATATATGTGCTCCGATGTTCATTGCAGCTTTATTTATGGTGGCCAAGACATGGAAACAACCAGTGTCCTTCGATAGATGATTGGATAAAGAAGTTGTGGTATATATACACAATGGAATAGTATTCTGCCATAAGAAAAGATGAAATATTGTCATTTGCAACAATGTGGATGTATCTTAAGTTTAGAATGCTAAGTGAAATAAGTCAGACAGAAAAAGTCGAGAACCATATGATTTCACTGATATGTGGTACATAAAACTAAAAACAACAAAGAAACAAGACAAACAAATGAAGAAACAAAAACTCATAGACACAGACAATAGTTTAGTGGTTACCAGAGGAGAAGTGGGGAAGAGGGTGGTAGATGAGGGTAAAGGGGATCAAATATATGGTGATAGAAGGAGAACTGACTCTGGGTGGTGAACACACAATGTGATATATAGATGATGTATTACAGAATTGTACACCTGAAACCTAGGTAATTTTACTAACAATTTTCATCCCAATAAACTTTAATTAAAAAAAAGAAATAAGGAGGATTGAGCCTGAACTATATATTAGGAAATTTCTGAGTCCCATACATCAAAATTGTAAATAAAACAAATTAAAAACCTGATCTGATAGTAAAGTCTAAAATGGAACTCCAAATGTAAAAGATGATTGAAGCAGGTCAGAAAAAAATGAACCATATGTATAAGTGAGTATGAAAATTATTTAGGAATAGCTAATATATATTTTAATACCTTTTGCAATTTTGAGATTTGAATTTTATTCTGCTTTAACACTTGAAGCAGTGTTTTTTACTTTAATCGGGACCCTTTAGGTATATAATTTATGAGTGGATTTAAAAGAATAGTGTAAAACTCTTGCAGGGTCTAGCTGGCACCAACTGCATTTGGCATCTTTCTTTTTAGGTTCCATAGTTGCTTACTGAAATTGCAGTCTGGATTGCCTTTGGTAAGATGGTGTAGTTGGCACAGTTGGTTTTTGGAGCCTCCAGTTTCCTTACTCTATTCATATTTTTCTTTGCATTATCTACACTCCCTGCCACATTCTCCCCAACCCCCTAACCACCTGTCCCACCCTCCTCTTCCCTTCAGACTTCCAGCACTGCCTATTCCCTTTCGTTTTTCTTATTAAAATCTGATCCGAGGAGTCGCTCTATTATCAGTCATTTACGAATCAGTATGGATTTAAATCAACTTCCTTCCCTCTCACAGGGAGCATCTCTCTAAGCTTTATCTCCAATTATGGAATTAAAGATGACTTTATTCCTTATTAAAGGGATTTCAGGCACCAGTGAGCTTACGGGGAAGGTAGATTTTGGGCCAACTGCTCCTTAGGCATCTCAGAAATTGACTCATGATTGTACTACCCACGGTACTTAACATAGTGGCTGGCACACCTCAGAGCAGTTCAATGGGAATTTGCTAATTTGATAAGTGGTTATCTCCTCTTACCAATAAGTCTTCGGCTGTTAGTCTTTTTCTGTGGCTTTTCAATGTCTCCCAGATGGATATTGTGGAGCTTGGGCACATTGTAGATCCTGATATTAAAATGAAGTTTGATAATGAAAACAGGTTGCAATATTTGAGAAGATTGAATCTTGAAGGATAATTCAACGAGCAGTCACAGGACAGAATCAGAAAGTTAAACAGACATATATGAATCTTCCAGAATTGAAAACTGTCGAAATTGCCGGAAGATTAGATCATATTAGTCATTTGCTGTAAAACTGCTCCAGCTGTACCTTCAAAGAACAGTTTATTTCCTGACTGTCAGTCAACTGTGGCTTGATTAGAGGGAGCAGGATCTGAGGAGGTCAAAGGCTCGACTCTGCAGTCATTTCTGATGAATTTTTCTTTTGCCTAAAACACAGCAGGAAAAGTCAGTGCAAGGTGGGGAAGAGATTTATATATATTTTTTTCTATTATTGCTCACACAAAGCTTATATTTCCATTTAAAATCTTTTCACAGAAAACTCTTGGAAAAATTGACCCCTGAAGCAAACATTATTTGGAGGGTTTGGGACATGGCTTTCTGGTAAGGTGTAAGTTTGAATGTGATCAGCAGACAAGCCCTGTGCTGGGCCTCTTGGCTTCTCCTGACTGGTGTTCATTTGTATACCACCTGGCCCTCCCTTTTTCTGCGAATGCCAGAAATATCCCTGCTACTGTTCTGATATTCTCCAGTACATTCTCAAACCTTCCTTCATTGTCATCTGGGAGTGGCCCACCTTCTATGCACATAAATCAATCATTACAATTTTCCCCAAGAACTCCTGGGATGAGGGAGTCGTGGTTAAGCTCAGATAAGAATACGTCTGCTCTAATCTCCAAGCCTATTTTATTGACATAAGGACAACTTCTACCAGCTTTGGAAATGGAAATGGGGAGAAAAATAAGGGTACTTTGCTCTTCCCTTATCGTATGAAATTGCCTTAACCACGAGGCAAATTTTTATCCCCCAACTCTCACATTCCCATTCCAAAAAGACCCAAAAAACAAAAACAAAAAACAAACAAACAAAAACAGAGTTGCTCTCTTTGGGGGCCTCATAGTGTTTTTCAATAGGTTAAGGCTACAACAGCTAATAAGCAGGGGCTTTTTTACTCCAGAGCTGTCAAAGTATCCCTTTTAAAGTCTGAAAACTTTGTTTAGCAATTAAAAGAGATATAAAATCTCATATATTCATGTAAGTGGCTCTTCCTTTCATGTTTTTGCCTGGATATAACTTGAAATGGTTTTTAACCACAAGCTTTTCATTAAGTAGAAAATGTAATTAGTCTTAGACTGGAAAGGAAAACACTTCCAGTGACCTGTCTAAAGAATCTCTTTACCAAATGACAGCTTCTCTCAAATTAGAGCAAAAATTGTACTGATTCTGGGGGCAGAGCAATAAAATCAGGAAACTTTTAAGAATAACATCATTGCCCTAATATCTGGTTTTCTGCTGTGTACAGCTTGTAAGCACTTTATTAAAGGCATATTTGGAAATATAAACCCTATTGCACTCTAGGCTCAATAAAGCAAAATGATAATTGGTGAACAATCTTAAAGATCTTTAATAATAAGAAGGCTTACTGGAATGTCTAAGAAGTTTGCAGCATCATTTGAAATAAAATTTTATTTAATGTAGTTCAAAATCTCATTCCAGTAATCTTCAAACAAGTACCCAAATGATTAATATAACTTTCTTTAACTAGGATCCTTAATTAACCAAACCTTTTTTTTTCAATTGTAGTTTTGCAGAGAGAGGTGTATCAAGAGATAACCATGTTCTCGTTTTTTGTGGGATTTTTTTCTATAGCATTTCTAGTGCATTTTGGGTTCACTATGGGTTAAATACAATCTCTTAAGCCTTTTACAACTACATGACTAGTCTGGGCTGATGCCATCGATGGTTGGGAAGATGACTCTAAGACCCAGCAATATCTTTAATCTTCAAATATTAAATTTTGTTCACTAATGCAACTTGTTATATACTGTACTCACTAAAGCAGGAAATTGAACTCATAGGGTTTCCAGCCATAAATCTTCAAAAATAATAGGGTTTTAGGTTAACCCCCAGTTATCCAGACAAAAAGCAATTAGCCATAATATTCTATTCACAGAACCAATAAAGAAAGGATTGGCCATGCTGATGTGTCATTGTGTTCAAAGTAGCCAGAAATGATTGCCTATGTTTTTGAAATTGCTTTGTTTTATAGTAAGTTTTTGGTGCTAGAAATTAATCTGGTTTTAATTGCAGTTATTCTGTATGTACAGCCACCCAGAGCAGTGGGTGCCTTTAACATGGTAGGTGTTTTAAAATATTTTTTGTCTAAATTGAAGAATGAACATGTGCCCAGTATATTGTTTAAAATATCAAACTAATTTTTGTTGCTAATTGCTCCTGATAATCTGTTTCCTTGTTGTCCTGTACTCCTACTACTCATTGACTCAATTGAACTTATTGCTTCAGGGAAAGACAGATACAACCTGGAACAAATGTATCGTTGCTCAGCTCAGGGTTTCAAACTGTAATTTCTTTAGTGTACTGTGAGATTGTAGTTTCAAAAATCAGGCTTTAATGAAGGTAAAGATTCCCTTTACATACCAAGTGCGAAATGTGATGGTCTAAAAACAGTACTGCACCATCAGCCATTGCGAAGAAAGAATGGGGGTTACTAATATCAGGGAAGGTTCTGCCACTTGGACTGAAAGCTGTTTTGGTGCTCAGAGGAGTTTAGCGGCATTTGGGAAGTAATGTGCTTAGGCTTAAGATGCTAACTCCACACACTGGAACAAAAATGGGGCTGGTATTACCCTTCCTGTTTTTAACTTTTAGAGGGGATCACATGGTGCCACATATCAACACAGAGTAGCCACAGTTGAGTAGAAATGGTACCATTGCATGACAAAGCAAAGAGAGGGTGGGGGATAGTGTACCTGGTCCTCGAGGACTATAAGGGAAATCTTAAGTTCTCACGTGCCCTGGTCAGGGGTGTAAGAGTGAAGAAAGGACAGGTGGATCAGAAGAGGCCTGGTGTTGGCAAGAGGAGGGAGCTAAGTGTGGCAACCTTACCATTAGAGTAATGGCAAGGTTTGGAGGTCATTAGCTGTAGTTCCCAGCCGTATTCTCTGAAGGCCAGGTGACTCTGAGACACTGTGTAGTAGATACCTAGTCACAAGTCATGATGATCAGGCATGGTCAGGGGCAACTCAGCAGAGTCCAGAAAGGAACCGCAGGCTAAAATGCAGCAGAGAGGTCCTTTCTTCAATGCAGTGAGGTTATATAAGCTTCCCTTTGTACCCTGATGCCATCTTGGGGAAGGAGAAGAGAAGATATTTTGAGAAGAGAGAGGTTGCCATAACAGGAGGTTTGAACTTTGAATTGACTGAATATTAACCTGAAAGGTATTGGGGCTCAAGCCAAGATGAAGTCAGATATAGAAAATTAAGTCGCTTTTTTTGTAACTGAGCCAGAGATATAAATTGTGCTTCCTCTACTAAATGCACCCCCAATACTTTATAGACTAAGGCAAGGCTCATCAACCTTTCTAACTCAAGCTCCAAGTCTTCCTTTTTATTACTTTTTCCATCTTACTTTTTAAATTTATTTTTCCAGATTTATTGAGGCATAATTGACAAATAAAATTATATATGTTTAAAGTGTACAATGTGATGATTTGATATATGTATACATTGTGAAATGGTTAGCACAATCAAGCTAATTAATGCATCCATCACCTCACATAGTTACCTTTCTTTTTGGTGAGAACACTTAAGATCTACTCTCTTAACAAAAGGCCCTGGCAACTACCATTTTACTGTCTGCTTCTGTGAGTTCAAAAGTCTTCCTTTCTTGGTGGTGAACACACAATGATATATATAGATGATGTAATACAGAATTGTACACTTGAAAGCTATGTAACTTTACTAACCATTGTCACCCCAACAAACTTTAATTTTTTTAAAAACAGTATGGAGGGTCCTCAGAAAATTAAGAATACAGTTACCATATGACCCAGCAATCCCTCTTCTGGGTGTCTACCCAAAAAACATTTACGTATCCATAAAGATATGTATAACCCTATGATCATTGCAGCACTAGTCACATGGCCAAGACATGGAAACAACCGAGTATCCTTCAATAAATGATTGGATAAAAAAGATGTGGTATATATACACAGTGGAATACTATTTTGACATAAGAAAAGATGAAATAGTGCCATTTGCAACAACATGGATGGATCTTGATATTATCATGCTAAGCGAAATAAATCAGACAGAAAAAGTCAAGAACCACGACTTCACTCATTTGAAGGATATAAAAATGAAAGCACCAAACAAACAGACAAGACAAACAGAAACTCATAGACACAGACAACAGTTTAGTGGTTGCCAGAGGGTAAGGGGGGAGGAATGGTAGAAGAGGATAAAGAGGGTCAAATATATGGCGATGGACAGAGAGCTGACTCCGGGCGTGTGGTGAACACTCAATGCAATATAGAGATAATGTATTATAGAAATGTACACTTGAAACCTATGTAATTTTACTAACCAATGTCATGCGAATAAATTTAATTTTAAAGTCTTCTTTTTTATATATTTACCCTGGGAAAGGTATGAATGTGAGGGAGATGACAAGAGAGAAGTTCTCTATTAAAATGCAGATTCCTCTGAAAGTAGTCACACCTTAAAATTGCATCAGTTAATAGTAAATTATTAATTAACAAAATAGTTGTACATTAGTAATGTTATTTCGGAAGAGTTTTATAGGAACTTTGAGGGGTAATAAAGACTAGGTGCTTTGGAGAAGATGGTTAAGGAGGAATTAAGAAGTAGGTGTAAGATTTCTTTTTCCTTTCTGGGTGAAAAAAAGTGAAGCGATTAAGAAGTACAAATTAGTAGTTACAAAATAGTCACAGGATTGTAAAGTACAGCATAGGGAAAATAGTCAATAATATGGTAATAACTGTGTATAGTGCCAAATGGGTACTAGAATAATCAGGGGATCACTTCATAAATTATATAAATATCTAATCACTGTGCTATACACCTGAACCTAATACAAAATAATACTGAATGTCAACTATAATTTAAAAAGACACACACACACACACAGAAGTAGGCAGAGCTTTCTTAGCATATCTGAGGTTGTTTGGATAGTACAGGAGAGGGCTGCTGTATATTTATTATTGTTATCAAAGCAATACTTTGAAGTAGTTAAGAGCGTGAACTTTGGAGTCAGACAAGCCTGTGTTCAAATGCTAGGTGTATAACCTTGAACAAGTGATCTAACCCATTTTAGCTTCAATTTTATCTGTAAAAGGGGGAGAGTAATATGTATGGGAAATATTTGTTGTGAGGAATAAATGCAATTTGAAATCTTCTGAGAATAATATCTAAAACTCAATAGGTTCTCCATAAGTATGTGTTCCTTTGTCAAATGTACTGGACATCTTCCTTTTGTCTTTCCAGACCCACTTCTCACCTTTTTCTATCCTACTGTGTTCTGGATGAGAGACCTATCTTAGTTAGACTCCTTTACGGAGCTTCCTTGTCCTCTGGCTTCTCTGTGGGTTAGACCAATGGAGAACACTAGTGGGAGATCAGAGAGAGGAACGTAAAGTTGGGATATTTACTGCCCTAGCTTCATCCCTGCAGGATGCCATCGGCTGATTAGATCCCTCAAGGAAAGGCCACGGCTCCAGTCAGGAAGGCTTCTCCATGCAGCCTTCTCCCTCTCCTGGGAGCAGCTCCCTTCTGTTGCCCTTTCAGGGCTGAGGTGATAAACCCCATTTCATCCCTCCCAGTAGCTCCTTATCTCTTCTTGTTGTTTACTACACTTTTGTAAATAGTCCCTTTATTGAATTCTTCTCAAATTACTCAATTGAGTGTGCATGCCTGTTTCTTGTTGGAACTCCGATTGGTACATTCTCTTACCATTTTTAAGTGTTGTCAGGAGCCATGGAAAATCGCCAGGCCCTGCCTGGGCGGAACTTCCCGGTCGCCAAGACAAAGCCCGCGCGCGCCAAGCCCAGAGCCTGCCCATTTCCTTGTACCTCATATAGCACCACCCTATGCTTAGCCAATTAGCCCGCGACAAGTACCTCGCCACCCTATGACACAGCCTATCCCGCCCCCATCCGACATAGCTGTATATAACCAACCACCACAATAAAATTTTTGAGGCTTGATCAGATCCCTGTCTTGCCTCCATTCTTCGCGTCTCCTGTCTCTCTTTTCATCCTCAACAGGTTTCTTCCCCTCGTCCCACGTTGTATCGTCCTGCCGGTCGGGACAAAGTGTCTATGACAAATAGAAAGAAGACACATGCATCCAGTCTCTCCGTAAAGGCCTGAGTCAGCTGTCTGAATCCTTCCTTTGAGATGCTGAATTCCAACAAGAGGACAGTTTTGTCTAATGAAAAGAACCTGAAATTAAAGGTCAGAAGACTTGGGGCTTTGGTCTGGTTCTGCCATTAACTCTCTGTGAGCTTGGGCAAGTGGCACGGCTTTTCTGTCAGTCTTGATTCTTCTGTCAAATGAAGAGATTGAATTAGATGACTTCCATAGTACCTTCTAGTGCTTACTCCACAGTGACTTAAGTTTTCCCTAACAGAGTTGTAGCAGACATTCTTTTGATGTTAACCCACTTAGCTTTCCATACAGAAAAAGAGACTGATGCATCTCCTAATCTTTCTTAAGAAAGAAAGAAAACAAGAACAAAGAACCCTCTTAAAATGATAAGTGAAGCTTTTTAAACCTTCTAATCAATCTCTCTGCCCTCAGATTGGCAGATTAGGATTCTTGACATCCGAATGATTTATTATGACTTAAAGTACATACAGCACTTCAGCTTGATTTCTTCACAAAAACAGGAGGCAGTGGAAGGAGACAGATGATGGACAGGAAGCAACAGACCAGTCACTGAAGAAATTAAAATTTAAATGGTTATTCTTCCATGTGGCCTTGCCAAGCATCAGAATTTTTTGTTGTTGCTATAGTTGTTTGGTTTGAACAGTTTGTGAGAGTAGAGTGGGAGGGGAATATTGACACACACTGGGACAAAAAGACCAATCAAGGCATATAAAGAAGAATATAATGGCAAGGGGCAGAAGGAGAGGGGATGTGCATTGAGACCTATCGTGTTCTAGCCCACTGAGCTGTGGGCTTTATATACATTGTAGCACTCAATCATCAGAAAAAATTTGTGAGGTAGAGATTATGACAATTTTAAAGAACAGAAAATAGGCTCAGAGAGGCTGAAAAACTTGCCCAAGGTCACCCAGCTTTATTAATAAAACGGAAAACCAGCATTTGAACCTAGGTTTAGCTGGTTTCAAAGTCCATACTTTCCAGAGACTACTAAGAATGATGCCATGAATTACATCTGGTAACTTCAGGGCATACAGATAGTTTACAGCAATTCATTCATGCACTCATTCAATAAATATTTATTGTGTATCTACTATGTGTCAAGCAATTTTCTATATACTGGGATATAGTGGTGAACAAATCAGATGAAATCCTGCTCTTACCTTCTAGGAGCTTCCCTCCTAGTTAGGGAAACAAGAAAGACAATCAACATGCACACAAGTAACAAAATATAATTTTTTGATAGCCATAAGAGTTTTGAAGGAAATAAGATAAGGAGAAATTGATTGGGAGGTGGTTACAGCTGGCTTTTCTGAGAAAGTGACATTGAAGCTGAGAATGACTGAGGAGCTGGCCTGTAAAGATCAGGAAAAAGGACATTTCAGACAGAGGTACAGCAAGGAATAGGAGGGAAGCCAGTGTGATTGGTAACTGGTGAGGGAAGGAGAGAGGGAAGGAGGAAGGGAGGGAGGGAGATGAAGGAGGGAGAGAGAGAGAGAGAGAGAGAGAGAGAGAGAGAGAGAGAGAGAGAGAGAGAGAGAGAGAGAGAGCAAATCATGTAGATCCCTGTAGGTCATAATGAAGGGTTTGACTTTTATTTGAAGGATGATGGTAAATCAGTGGTGCCCTCAACTAATATCTCCACCTGGGTCTTAATAGAAGGATTTTCTGAGAATAAACTTGATGACTTAGGATCCTAAATGTAAATCTTAGCAACTTCTGAGATAAAGGGAGTTTAAATAATCAATATCGTTCATGACAAAAGCACATGGCACAAGCTTCCAGTTCAGTAGTCACTATCTTGTCTGGGTCTGTGTGTTTGTGTGTGGAGTGTGGAGGTAGGGGTGGTATGCATGACCACAAGATCTGGAAGGCTAAGGAGGTGGGTGGGATTACCCACAAACCTGAGCAGTCCTCAGCCCAACTCCTCTGCAGCTTAAGGAACTGTAAGCACTTTTAACTTGAGGCTATTTCCTGGTCTATCTACCAGAGTCACTCCTGAATGAACTGCAGTTTCCAATGAAAATGAAGGGAAGATGATTACATGGCTTTGAATCTTGCATTGGCAATTCCAGTGAATGCACAGGATATATTTACATGATACTGGAAGCATTTACACGATGCTCGAATTGCACAGCTTGTGGAGAGGAGATTGTTTATTCAAGTGAAGATTGAAAGAACT
Source organism: Rhinolophus sinicus (assembly GCF_057876585.1). Taxonomy (NCBI): domain Eukaryota; kingdom Metazoa; phylum Chordata; class Mammalia; order Chiroptera; family Rhinolophidae; genus Rhinolophus; species Rhinolophus sinicus. The sequence continues at coordinate 66,481,753 of NC_142518.1, read as the reverse complement.
GATTTGATTTCCTAATTCAACCCAAGACTATGTGATGGAAGGGCATGTAAATAATTTGCTCACTAATGGAAAATTTAAATAGAAGGGAATAAGGGAGATGGGGCCTGGAGGGGGGCATAAGAAGGCTTCTGATATGGTAGTTATTGATCTGGGTGCTGGTTACATGGATGTGTTCAGTTTGTGAATATTCAGTGAGCTATACACTTATGTTTTGTGCACTTTTATGTATATGTTATACCTCAGTAAAATTCTATAAAATATAAAGTAAATGAAATAAAGCCCTGGAGACATTTTCAATATAATGAAGCCAGGATAGATAATAAGCACTGGAGTAGGAGTTTGGCGACTTAGATTCAATATAAGTTCCTCCACTAACTCACGTGAATGGGCAATGATAATGCAGAGGTTTGAGGTGGCCCAATAAATTACATCTTTTCTTCCTCCAGTTCTGAACTGATTGAGCGGTACAAAGAAGTAAAGCAGGTTGAGATCAAAGGAGCTTTATTTCTGATGAAAGTGCTAGAGCAAGTGGCTTAGAAGTGTTTGGCAAGTGGGCTTCCTAACTGTGAACTTCAGAATTAGGCAGAGATATCCATCTACATCTAAGAAATGCAAGAAAACTATAGGTCATGCTCACAAGAAGGCTTTCATGGCAGCGAGTAGAACAGAGCTCATTTCCTCTAAAAATAGAAAGGTCCCTACTGGCTATACATGGTCTGTTCCGGCTCCCAAATCTACCAATCAGAATTTGGTCCTCTTGAGGAAGAGGAAATTAGAGACTGAAGAGAGGTCAACAGTGTTATGCTAACTGATGTTTCTCCACTTGATTACATGAAGCCAGGAGAAAGGGTGTCCCCAGCCTTCCTCGGCTAACAACAAAAAAAACTTCAACCATGATGATGACAGCAACTGCCGTTTACTGAGTCCTTACTATGGTGAGGCACAGGGCTAAGTGTTTACTCATATGTGATATATATTGCATTCTCACAATAACCCCAGGAAACAGTACCATTATTACCTTCATTCTATAGATGGAGTAACCTACCCAAGGTCACATAGCTAGGAAATGGTGAAGCCAGGACTCAAAATAGACTCCAAAAGCCATACCTTTAGAGGTAGCTGTAGCATAGTGAAAAGTAGAAATTTTAGCATTGAGATGACTTGATTTAATAGTCAGTACCACTTACTAGTTGTGTGGCCTTGGGCAGTTTACTAAACTGCTCATTAGTTCCCACATCAGTAAAATGGAAAAGTTATTTCCCTTCTCTGGGACTCAATTTCCTTATCTGTGAAATGTGTAGAGTAGTATAACACAGTGGTTCTCAAAGTGTGATCCCTGGACCAGAAGCATTAGCATTATCAGGGAACTTATTACAAATGATGGATCAGAAATGCTGGGATGTGGCCCAGAAATGTGTGTGGGTTTTTTTTTTTAATTTTTTTTTTAATTTATTGGGGTGACAATTGTTAGTAACATTACATAGATTTCAGGTGTACAATTCTGTATTACATCATCTATAAATCTCATTGTGTGTTCACCACCCAGAGTCAGTTCTCCTTCCATCACCATATATTTGATCCCTCTTACCCTCTTCTCTCACCCCCCATCCCCCTTACCCTCTGGTAACCACTAAACTATTGTCGGTGTCTATGAGTTTTTGTTTCTCATTTGTTTGTCTTATTCTTTTGTTATTTTTGGTTTTTATACCACATATCAGTGAAATCACATGGTTCTCTGCTTTTTCTGTCTGACTTATTTCTCTTAGCATTATACTCTCAAGATCCATCCATGTTGTCACAAATGGTCATATTGCATCTTTTCTTACCGTCGAGCAGTATTCCATTGTGTATATATACCACAACTTCTTTATCCATTCATCTATCGAAGGACATTTTGGTTGTATCCATGTCTTGGCCACCGTAAACAAAGCTGCAATGAACATTGGAGCACACGTGTCTTTATGGATAAATGTTTTCAGATTTTTTGGGTAGATACCCAGGAGAGGGATTGCTGGGTCATATGGCAATTCTAGTCGTAATTTTTTGAGGAACCTCCACACTGCCTTCCATAACGGCTGCACCAGTCTGCATTCCCACCAACAGTGTATGAGGGTTCCTTTTTCTCCACAGCCTCTCCAACACTTGTTACTATTTGTCTTGTTGATGATAGCCATTCTGACTGGGGTGAGGTGATATCTCATTGTGGTTTTTATTTGCATTTCTCTGATGATTAGTAATGTTGAGCATTTTTTCATATGTCTATTGGCCATTTGTATGTCCTCTTTGGAGAAATGTCTCTTCAAGTCCTCTGCCTATTTTTCAATTGGGTTGTTTGTTTTTTGTTGTTGTTGAGTTGCATGAGTTCCTTGTATATTCTGGATATTAGCCCCTTATTGGAAGCACTGTTTGCAAAAATCTTCTCCCATTCAGTTGTTTGCCTCTTTGTTTTGTCAATGGTTTCTTTTGCTGTGCAGAAGCTTTTAAGTTTCATATGGTCCCATTCGTTTATTTTAGCTTTTACTTCCATTGCCTTTGGAGTCAAATTCATAAAATGCTCTTTGAACCCAAGGTCCATAAGTTTAGTACCTATGTTTTCTTCTATGCAGTTTATTGTGTCAGGTCTTATGCTTAAGTCTTTGATCCATTTTGAATTAACTTTGGTACATGGTGACAAGGGTCTTTTGTTGTTGTTTGTTTGTTTTTTTAAAGCTTAGATTTCACTTTTTCAAATGTATTTATTTATTTATTTATTTATTTATTTATTTATTAAATTTTATTGGGTAACAGTGTGTTTTTTCCAGGAACCATCAGCTCCATGTCAAGTTGTCCTTCAATCTAGTTGTGGAGGGCACAGCTCAGCTCCAAGTCCAGTCGCCATTTTCAATGTTGTTGCAGGGGGCACAGCCCACCATCCCACATGGGAATTGAACTGGCAACCTCGTTAAGAGCACAGACTATAACCAGCTAAGCCATCTGGCCACCCCAGAAATTTGTGTTTTAATGAGTCCTCCAGGAAACCCTACACATGCTTAGGTTTAAGATCCATTGATTGAGATGATTTCAAAATTTTTGTCTAGCTCTGCCATTCTGACCTCTAACCTCAATGTTTTCTGTTTCCCCTTCTTGTCAGATGTCCACCCACTAGATGAGACATTGCTCCACCTTCAGGAAGCCCCCACTGTCAGACCAGTGGTGGTGGTGTTGGGGGCATAGAGCTGCCTTGAGGAATACCCTTTCTGATGAGGCAACCACACTATTTAGTGCCTTGGGAAGGCCTGGAAGCCAGGTTTTAGTAGGCCTTCCTCCCTAGCCCAGGTTGTGCTAGTGACAGGTGAGGTGATGGAGGTTAAAGCGCAACCCCTTAGCCTGAGTTTGTAAGGGTTACACTGTATCTTCTATTTTGAGATTTAAACCTCGAGCATAATTAGATTTAATAGTGTAGTTTAGCTTGGGACTTTTTGAAAGTTTTTTTCTTTTCTTTGCATCCCTATCCTCCTGCCAAACTTTAATGACTATACATTTACTATGTATGCCAGTTTCAATGATTCTGTTTACTCCAGACCAAGACCACCCCCCTTTTCTCCTTTGTTCTGCCTCTTCTTACTGTGCTTATAAAACCTTTTGGCCATACTGGGAGGAGAGGGATGGCTTTTGGACAGGAGTCTGCCATCCTCCCAGAATGGCAACATTTTGAATAAACCTGCTTTTCTTTCCACCAAACTTGTCTCTTGACTTTTGGCTTTCATGTGGCCAGCAGACAAATCTTTAGCATGGTAAGGTGAGAGTTGGTATGGACTGTAGCCGCTGCCAGAAGTGGCTGGGCTAGAGGTGTGGGCCGAGGTTCAGATCCCTACAGGATTAGACTGTGGGACACAGTTAGGACACCGTGTTTTCAGCATTTCTCTCGACTTTCCTGCCTTTTAAATTACTGCCTCTACACCTCCCTCCATAGCCACCCCCACCCCCCAGCCCCTGGATGGTCTGGTCATTCTGACTTCCTATGTCAGGGAGAGAGGATTTATCAGAGCAGGACCGGAACTCAGAAAAAACAGCAGGTTAAGGCTTCAAGTTGGAGTAATTAATGGGATCCTTAAAACATGTCTTTGTATTATATGGTAGCAGATAAAGTCCTCATCAGTCCTTAATACAGCTAAGGGATAATATTCAGTAATTACGTGAAATGGCTTCTAAAAGCTGTGGAAATAGATGGTATTATTATTGTGAAGTGTACTGAATTAGACCCTTGGGCATACCATTTGTTTCTGATAAAGCCAATACAGGGGCTTACAGATGTCTGCATAATGTGCTTTGAGGGGTGCCATTTAACATCTTAGTACAGATTTGTCAGATAACTAGCTGTTACCTTGGCAAGTCAAGCAAGGTCTTGACAGCATGGGATATGGGGTAGGAAAATTTTGCCTGAATGCTAATAGTGAGGGCAGGAGGCCTAGAGGGAACTTCAGGATTAAGTGAAGTACCTAGCATACTACCTGGTATGGTGAAAGTGATTAATAGAAAAACTAAAATAGGAGAATTTGGAAAAATTGGTAGTATGGGTTACTAGTTAGGGAGAGTAGTTTTGAGGATGGCAGGGGCACTGAGAGAGAAGTGGTCTAGGGAACTTTGGAAAGGAGGGGGAAAGAAAGGGGTGCAAAGGGGTGGAGGGATCAAATCAGTTTGGCCAACTTGTTGAGGAATATAAGGACTATTCAAATGCCCTGGTATCCTCATGCTGAAAGGCTTAGGAAGGCAGAGAAAAGGACTGGTTTGTTTTTCAGTTAAGAAGGTTATTTTAAATCTTTTGAATTTTATGCTAAGCAGCCTTCAAAATGTCTATGCCACAGAAAAATCATGCAAGTCAGTAACCTGTTGGCATGATAAATTACATTCTGTTCTCTGGACCCTCCTGACAGAGTTAAAATATGAGGTGTGATAAGACAACACAGTGAATGTTTAAATTAAAAAAAAATATTACAGTAAAATACACATTGCCATTAATCCCCCTCAAAATACTCCCCTTCGTTTTGAACACACTTACCCATCATCCTTGCCACATTCTGAAGCCGTTATGGAAGTCCTCTTTTGTGAATGTCTTTAGTTGTGCTGTCGTGGCTGCCTCGACGTCCTGAATTATTTTGACTTTGGGGAAAAGCCAGAAGTCGCATGGTGCTAGATCCAGTGAATAAGTGGATGAGGACACACTGTAATATTTTTATTTGACAGAAATTGCCATTCCAGAAGCAATGTGTGACAGGGAACTTTGTCATGATGGCGGATGAAGTAAAGACACTCACAACGGAGGACTTCCAGAACTGCTTCAAAAAGTGGCAAGAATAATGGGATAAGTGTGGTTGAAATAAGGGAGAGTATTTTGAGGGGGATTAATGGTGATGTGTCTTTTACTGTAATAATTTTTTAAAAATTATGCATTCATTATAGTTTTTTATCACACCTCATATACTGCAGCAAAATCAGGAGAATTAACATGAATCATATAGCTTCCTTTTTTAAAACAGTGCTTAGCTGTATTAAAGAAACAACGTTCAGGCCAATGCTTCCCTTAAGTTGAACAAAACACTGGTTGGAACTGGATCAGGGTTCTTTCACTAACTATGTGACTTTGGGAACTCACAGGCCCATTTCAGGTGTACCTTTCTTCCCCAAAGAGCAGATGATTCTAAGATCATGTTGTGGATTTCCAAGTCTTTGGTACTCAGTAAGCTTGAATATTTCCTCCTTCCTCCCCACCATGGTTCACAGCTCCTCTGACTGCTTTCAGAAGGCGAGGGAATGCTATAAAGTTTGCATACAGACTGTAATCATGAATGCATAAAAAGCAAAGCAGGCCCCAAACACCAGTTATCATCATCATCAAACCCTGGCACATCCAGGGACACAGATCAAGGACTCCAGGAAGGGATTATGTCCTGATTCTAGATACCAAAATGTCACATTGCGTTGGCCAATTCCTGCAGATGTCATCAAGCAAGAGGCATCATGAGATGTTAAAAATTATTTTTGTGAGCCTAGAGTACCAAACATGAGGCTTGCCTCACTTCACAGTTATAAATTGGGCTGCAGGCTGGTTTTCCTCTTCCACTCTCTGATGTGGGCTGAAGCCAAGGGCAGGGACCCTTAGCCCACTGGCAGTCTTTCATCTGGCTCATTCACTGGACTCTTCCAGAAATGTCTCTACAAATGTTACAACCACAATGCAGCAGTGGCTAATTCTTCTCAGTGGGCTGCTTGCATGACAAATGTAGTTTAAAGGAACTCTTTAAATGATTTGTCTGGGAAAATGCATAAAGCTGGTTTAATTGGGAGTGCATACTTTGTGGAGTTTTAGATTCACTTTATATTTGTTCTGCTTCGACCTCTCTTCATCTTTTCTTCACCAGCCCCGACTGTTTTAACTCAGCAGCAGTTTCCTTCCTTTGGGGCCCTGGTTTTCTCTCTTGCTGTCTCCCTTTTCTCCTCAGCCACCTTCCCAGTTGCCAGGTACTTGGACAGAGACCAGTGTTTATGGGATATGCTTGTTCATGTCCTACCTTTCCTCCATGCCCAACAGCCTATCCAGAGCTCCTACTGCTTCTGCCTCCTTCTTCATCCTCATTTTATGTATCTTTGAAATTCTGGGAGCATCACTCTAACCACATGATATATGTGAAAGCCAGTTTAGTTAAAAAAAAGGACAGGGTTCACAGTGCCAGGTTTCTGAATACATTGTGATTGGGCTGATAAACCTGAAGTAGGCTGGCAGAAAAAAAGAACTTTCCATGTGTTTTCCTCTACCTGGAATGCCATTCTCTACCTTCTGAACCTAGCTGGCCACTATATGTACTATTTCTGCAAAGCTCAGTTCAGCATCTTTACCTCTCTGGGAAGCTTTCAATGAATACTGCTTTATTGGTCTTGTCCTACCCTCTTACGCATCTCTAGCAACAGCTGACATTCATTGAGTACTTCTTATGTGCCAGACACTATATGTATTAACTCATTTACTCCCCACTGTCATTCTGTAGGATAGGTACTCTATTAAAATTCCCATTTCACAGATAAAGAAATTGATACATTGGTTAAGTCATAGGTTAAACAACTTGCCAGAAGTAACAAAATTAGGAAGTGGCAGAGGTGGAATTGACACCCAAGCATTTAGGCTCCAAAGCCTACACTCGATTGCCTCTCCCTTCCCTAGTATAGCTAATGTAGCACTTACTGGCAGTAGTGTAACTGCCCAGTTTCTTATCTGTATCCACCATTAGACTGAAAACTGTGCAAGGCAGGTGGTGTCTTATTCATTTCTGTACCCCCAGGACCTGGTACAGTGTTTGGTGCAAAACAGATGTTCAACAACTGTTGAATGAGTGAATAAATAAATTTTGCTGAAGTAGAAAGTATAAGGCTTTGGAATCAGAAGACTTGGATTTGTATCCTGGCACTGCCTAGCTGTGTGATCCTGGTAAGCTTAAATAATTTTTGAGCCTCAGTTTCTTCTTTTGTGCAGTGAGGATAAAAGATATTTTAAAGTCTTATCCTGATGATTAAATAAAGTGATATTTTAAAAGCACCCAGGATAGTAAAGGTGCTCAGTACATTCACTGATACATCCATCCAATCATTGAACTAGTTATTGAGCACCTGATATGTGTCAGGCACTACAGTATTTGTTGGGTATACACAGTGAACAAAATAGAGTTCCCACTTTGTGCAGTTACATTCTAGTGGTGAGGGGGGCAAAATAAATGAGTGAACAAGTTAAAAATAAATATATAACATTTATAAAGTAAATCAATTGAGAGTAACTGGAGGGCTGCTTTATTTAGAAAGGATGGTCAGGAAAGGCTTTCGAGAGTGCTGCTGACATTGAGGCTTGAAGGATGGGGAGGAGCTAGCCTCATGAAGAGCCAGAGAATGACAATTCCAGGAAGAAGGAATAATCAATATAAGGGCATTGAGTTTAGAAAGAGATAAAAGTGTTCAAAAAAGAGAAAGGAGGCCAAGATGGCTGGCACCTCGTGAGTGAGGAGCAGAGAGGCAGAAAATGAGATTGGAGAGACAGACAGAGACCAAATCATTAAGGCTCTTCCAGTCCCTGTTAAGGATTTTGGATTAACCTAAATGAATAGGAAGTTATAGCTAGGTTGTAAGTGAAGGAGTGGCATAGTGTGATTTACATTTTTAACAGCCCACTTTGGTTATTGTGTGGTGTGTGGATTTTAAGGGTGCAAGAATAGAAGAAGGGAAACCAGTTAGCAGCCTATTGAAGTAGTGTGGGTGACAAATTCCAGTAACTGGGACTAGGGTAGTCGTAGTGGAAATGGAAATAAATGGTTATATTTGAGATATCTTTTAGAGGTAGGACCATCACAACTAGCTAATGGACTGGATATTGGGGATGATAAAAATGGAGGAACCAAGGATGATTCCCAGCTTTGGGTTTGAACACCTGGGTGGGTGGTGGTATGTTTATTGGAATACAGATATCAGGGAAAGGAGCTGAGTTGAGAGGAAGAATAAGAGTTATATATATGACATGTTGCTATGGACTGAATGTTTGCACCCTCTCAAATTCATATGTTGAAGCACTAACCCCCAATATGATGGTATTTGGAGATGGAGCCTTTGGGAGGTGGTGAAGTTTATCTGAGGTCATGAGAGTGGGGCCTAAGAAGAGGAAAATGACCAGAGCTCTCTCTCTTGGCCATGTGAGAACACAGCAAGAAGTCAGCTAGCTATCTACAAGCTACGAGGAAGGCCCTTGCCAGGAACTGAATCTGCTGGCTCCCCGATCTTGGACTTCCCAGCCTGTGTATTTCTCCAGAACTGTGAGAAATAAATGCCCATTGTGTAAGCCACTCAGTCTATGGTATTTTGTTGTAACAGCCCGAGGTGACTAAGACACGTGTTAAATTTGAAATGCCTATTAGATTTCAGAGATGTCAAATAGATTAATGAGTTTGGATGTCATGGGAGAGGTCAGTGTTGGGGGATATCAATTTAATAGTCATTTGCCTATGGATGGTATTTAAGGTTATGAGAATGCATGAGATTACCAAAGGAAGAGTATAGAGAAGAGAATAGTAATAATAAGGATAATAGTAATGGTGATGATGATAATAATAATCACAAACATGTATGTAGTATTTATTATATGCTAGGTACTGTTCTAAGTGATATATATTTACTCCTTTAATCTGTACAGCACCACCATAAGGTAGGTGTTATTATTATCCTTATTGTACAGATGAAGACTCTTAGGCACTGATAGATTATGCAAATTGCTCAATTTCACACTAAGTAGCAGATAGAATTCAAAACTAGGAAGTTTGTCTTCTGCGTCCACTCTCTTAACTACTGTGCTCTTATTGCCTCTCAAGAGAACCAGAATTCAGCCCTGGGGCTCTATTAAATTTAGAGGGTAGGAAGAGGACCCAGCTAAGGAGACTGATGACTAACTAGGCGAGTGTGGTATCATGGAAGCCAAGAAAGTAAAGACTATCAATAAGGAGGAAATATTTAACCATGTTGACTATTTTTGAGCAGTTAAGTAAGAAGAGAATAGAGAAGTTTCCATTGGATTCGTCAGTACGGAGGTCACTGGTATCCTGACAAGAGCATTTTCTTCCTTTTTAGTATTTAACATTTTCTGAAAGAGTCTCATCTTCAGTCACTATATTCTTTTGTCAACCTTGATGCCATACATTAGTATTGTAATTGACCTCTTTGACCATGAATTTCATCTGTCATTTGGTATGTGAAATCAGATCACTTCATTTCCTGTGGGATGTATTCCAAGTAGCATTTTATATGTGGACTTTTATCCCACTATCTTATTTCAGGGTGCCATAGTCTATTTGCCTTTTTTTTTTCTTCTGGAGATATTTTCCTGTGTTATCAAAGGAATTACGTAAGAGGCTCTCTCCTTAGTCCCACTGCTCCCACTTGCTAGGCTGTTCATTCTGAGTGGAAAAGGGGATAAGATTCCTGGCTGTTTCTGAATGGCAAACTCAAGAGCTGTGTCACTAGGAAATTATGATGTACAGCTCGCCTTTCCTAGTGTTTCTACACTTAAGTAATTGAGGGACAGTATCTGAAGGTTAAATCTTCCTTCAGTAAAGAAAATGATTCTTGCTAAGGCAGTTTAGAGTAAGGAGAGGTCACATGATTTGTGCCTCTAATTAGACCCTCAGCAAACTCTAGTCTAGATTCCTCATTTAGGACATAGCGGCACTTAGGTAAGGTGTGATTCATTTCTGTCAGTGTGTCTGAACACATCTGAAAACATCAAAAGGGAACTCATTTACAGTTAGAGTCCTCTTGAACAGTGCTGCCTGGGGAAGGTGAGCAATGGTATACCTCACCCTCAATAGGACAAAGGACTTGGAGAGGGAGCTTCCCCTTGCTCTCTGATGGAAAAGCAATGCCCTGGATAGGATGTCATAAACCCACTATTTCTCCCTCAAGCTCAGGAGAGCAGATGGCAGGAGCACAGTAGGGGGCTGACAAATGTTTATAACTACATTGCACTAACTTTCTCAAAACATGTCAACATTGGCCTTCCCTGGAGATCTCAGTCAAGGCATTGCTTGAAAGGAGAGCATTCACAGAGATGAAATCTTCAGTGAACCACGTTTATCACTCTCATTTGCCATTCCACCTGGATTTAGAGCTCTTAAGGGTCAAGAAGTCAAAGCCCCTGGCTTCTATTCACAAAAAATGTCCTGTTCTCACAGAAATGAGATCCAGGCTAAATAGCTACCCCGAAGCATTTTCTTTGTATTTTGACTATTTAATTTTCTTTGTGCTTCTTTAATCCTTCAGAATCATGGAAACTCTAAACCATAGATAGAAGAAAAGTCATTACTGGTGTTAAAGACACCAAAGAAAAGGAATGAGTTATAGGAGAGCCTGTGATCCTTAAATGGTAGAATTGATCTGCAACCGGTGGGAGGGTAAAGAGGCTGGACAGGGAGAGATCTTGAAGGCAACTAGAACAAAGGGAATTGGAATGGTGAGAGATGTGGGGCAAAAATATCTTCTAGGAACAGAGATGAGGCAGAGGGGAAATAGCCTATGAGATGAGGAAAACCCACATGAGTAAGGACAAGTAAAACACTCACCCTCCATCACTATTCCTCCTACAGATCTTGAGACAGGCAAGGAGAGATCTTTTGCTTTTATTTCACCCAGAACTAAAAGCAAAGGAGTGCATGAAGGGAAGAGAAAGGAAGGTAGAAGGGCCTTGCCATTAGATCAGAAATAGAAACATCTGAAACTTTCCACTGGAAAAAATTGGCAGGATCAGACCCTCATGGGACCTTAAAGGAATCTCAATTTAACTCTTATTGGCCTGCCTAGTACAAGGGCGTGGTGTGCTTGGAAGAGCTTGCAGTCCCGGGAGAGAAACGTGACCACAAAAAGTTTCTTTCCTATGTGGGAGTTGAGAATGGAATATTTTTTTCTTTCTTTTTCCTTTTTCTTTATTTCTTGCTTTTTTTTTTCTTTTGTAAACTACTTCTGACTCACTGGGAACTTGTGATCACAGTGAAACCTGTCTTGAGGTCTGCTCTTTACCTCTACCAAGTCCCATCCTGTCAATGATGACTTCACCTTCTTTTGAGTTTCCAGGGAGAATATCTTTTTAATGCCAAGCAATCAATTTTTATGGGTCTCTGCCTGGAATTTAAGCTTAGAGTTAGATTCTTTACGATAAGGATAGTTTACTGGCCAAAGTTAGACCCAACTCATAACCAATGGTTTAGCCAACAGTTTCAGACTGATGAACACAAGGGGTAATTGACCATGATTTTCCAGAACTCCATAAGTGGGTCTGAGCTTCACCCAAAAGGAAATGGGAGGTGAAATACTGCTATAACAATTTATCTGGGCCGTGGGGGCTTTGTGCCTGCAGAATTAGCTTGAGACTCAAACTTGCTCTAGACAGAAAAGTAGAAGCCCAAGAAATAAGATTTCAGGGGTCACATTCTTAAAAATATACCATTTCTCCCACCTACTGGATATGACTAAAATAGTTTTAGAAGATGACAGAGCATTTATTTCATATTCCTTCTTTGACTTTCCCAATCTTCCCAACAGGAGCCATGGCTGTAATTACGCAGAAATGTTAGATCCCTTTAGAGAGCAAATTTTTTTTTCCAGCAGAAAGGAAGGATAGAACACAAGAGTATTGCCTATTTGAAAGTGGGAGTGGTGGGCCCTGAGAGGGTGAGAAAGGAAATGTGAAAGCCAAATTACAGACTTTATAGTTTTGCTAAGGATGACTAGGAATTTTCAAGTAGGAATTTTAGAAATATTCATCCCAAAGCAATGGTAAAATTCTTCTTCAAGCAGCTAATGCTCTTAACTATTTGACATGCTCTCAGCACTATGTGTTTGGAAAGTACTGGAAGGGCTGCAGTTATTTTGTATGCAAGTTATAGCATTTCTGACTTAGTGGTTCTTTTGACCTTCCCTACAAGCTTGCTGAACCCTATAATATTTTTCTTCTTTCAAAAATGCCAATTTTTAATCAGCCTGCTTTGATCAGATGTTCCTTTTTCTAAATTACTGGATTACTTCAAATAATCCATAGATTATTCCAAGAAAACTATCTACTTGGGGTAAGTTCTCTTGAGTAGAATAGAGACATTGCTAAGGCTGTATATCAAACACTTTCTAATTAAAGAGACATCTTTGCCTTTCCTTTGAGGGGTAAAATGATGACAACAACAGATCTCCAGCTCTTGGGTCCACCACATGCTGGATCTCTTAGGGTACCATCCATCTGAGCTCCTCCTCAGCCTCAGCAGAGAGGATGGGTGGCTGCACCTGGGCAAGTGGCCTTGCTCTCCAGCAGAGCAGCAGTCACACAATGAAATGCCAGCAAGACAGACGTTTGAAGTTTCTTCTTCTTGTTCAAGTAGATATCACAGCCACTTCCCTTATTATCTTTCCATCTTGTTTCACATAAAAAAGGTTTTGTAGATTTTCATTTCAACTGATCTGGGATTGACCAATGCCTGGAGGTAGAGGAGGAGCAGATGGCTGACCAGAGTTCAAACAGGTGCAGGGAAGATCGGGGTGTGTTTGCAGCATTATTACATCATATGGAGTGCTTGTATGGAGGAACATATGCTGAAAAGAGGAAAACTTATATACTCCTTTCCAAGTAAAACCCTCTCAATCTATGGAGCTTTAAGCAGCCAGCATTGCAAGACAATGTGCTGAAGCCAAAAGTCCATCACCAGCTCCCAGAGGACACCTGAAAATCCTGCATCATCTTTTTTATTAACTTGTAAACAGACCTGAACGGTTAGCTGAACGGTAGTAGCAACAAGAAAAGGAGATGGAGGCAAATAGCCAGAATAACATTAGGTTACATATACACTCATCACCAGCAATGTTTCTTCCTGCCCTTCAGGTAGCCTTTCCTTTAATCTGGTGGAATGATTGGTTCAAGGATAAATCAAGTTGAGGAATGAACTCAAAACATTCTAGATTGTAACCCAGGAGGTAGCTGATCCAGAAAAATCTCACACACAACTCTGGCTCAAATCTCAGTGATTAGTTTAGTAAACACTAGGAAGTGTAGATATTTGCGGATAAGGAACTAAGTTAAAATTATGTGTCACATTTTCATTGGAATAAAACAATATTATGATAGATTGAAGAAAACATTTTAAAACAAACAAATAAATCATGCACAAGCCCTCCAATACAGCAGCTATTTTCACTTTTGCATTTCCCTTTCTAGTCTTTATCCAAATATACACACATTTTTAATAATTTATTTTAAAAATTATTTTTAATACAGATTATATATATGTAAGGTGTACAACATGATGATTTGATATACACATACATGGTGAAATGATTGCTATAGTAAAACTTATTAATGTATCTTCTCCTCACATAGTTATCATTTTTTTATGTTACAAGCACCTGAAATCTACTCTCTTAACAAATTTCCAGTATTCAATACAGTATTATTAACTATAGTCATTGTGCGGTACATTACATCTTTAGACTTACCATCCTACATAACTGCAAATTGCATGCACATTTTGTTTTACATAGTTGCAACTCAAATGAACATAGATTTTTATATTCTGTTCTTTTCTCATAGCATCATATCCGAAACATTTTCAATGTCTCCACCTAATTATCAGTCTTTTTCAAGTTTTCATTTCAACTTTTGTGATTATAAGAGTAATGCATGATCATTACAGAAAAGTTAGAATATACAACAAAGAATAAATCAGGAAAAAAGCACTCACGATTTCATTATCAAAAGGCAACTACAAAAAAGCATATTTGCCTATTTCCTTCTAGTCTTTTTATAATCAATGTATTTTTCTTTACATAATTGAGATGATACTGTGTACATATGTGTTCTGCTTTGTTTTATTAACATTATGTAACAAGCATTTCCCTATGAGTTATTATGCCCTTATGAGTTTATTAGAAATATACTTGATGAGGACTGCATCATTTTCCATTGTTTGGAAGTTCCCTAATGTTAGATTATTTTGATATTCCCTAATATCAATGATACTGCAATGAGCATTGTCTTAGTTAAGATAATGCCAATTGCTGTAACAAATGGACTGCCTAACAAGTAATGGCTCAAATTAGAGAGAAATTTGTTTCAAGTAATGGAATGAATTCCAAATCAGGTCATGGTTCTACTTAATGCAATCATTCAGAAATGCAGACTTCGGTCTTTTTCACTCTACCAGCCCTGCTGAAAACTGTGTCACTTGAACATCCACTCTCAGGCACACAGGAAAAGGAAATAGAGCAGGGCAGAGGTATGCCTACTTCTTAAGAGCTCTGGCCCAGAAGTATTAGGTTGGTGCAAAAGTAACTGCGGTTTTTGCAATTATTTTTAGCCTTTTAAGCCACAATTACTTTTGCACCAACCTAATAGCACACACTTTTGCTTGTGTTTCCTAGTCATACAGCCACACACAAGCAAGTGAAGCTTGATAATGTACTATAGCTGTGCAATCATGTGCTTAGTATATCTACTACTACGGGAGAAAGAGAAAAGAGATTTGGGGAGATAGCAGTCTCTGCCACAAACATATTTGCACCCAAGTATTTATTTACATTTCAGTATTTTTCCTTAGGACACACACACACACACACACACACACACACACACACACACACACACGAGGTCTGACAATTAACTCCGCAAACTTGTTGCAACAATGTTGCTAACCTTTTTTTGACATCAGAGGGATTATTCATTATGAATTTGTACCAACTGGACAGACAGTTAACCAAGTTTACTATTTGGAAGTGCTGAAAAGGCGCATTAAAAAGTTAGACGAAAACGACCTGAACTTTTCACCAACAATTCATGGCTCTTGCATCACGACAACACACGAACTCACCTGGCACTGTCTATGGGAGAGTTTTTAGCCAGTAAACAAATAACTGTATTGGAACACCCTCCCTACTCATCTGATCTGGCCCCCAATGACTTCTTTCTTTACCTGAAGATAAAGGAAATATTGAAAGGAAGACATTTTGATGACATTCAGGACATCAAGGATAATACGACGACAGCTCTGATGGCCATTCCAGAAAAAGAGTTCCAAAATTGCTTTGAAGGGTGGACTAGGCACTGACATCGGTGCATAGCTTCCCAAGGGGAGTACCTCAAAGGTGACTG